>NC_055988.1:107988107-108297455 GCF_018446385.1 Zingiber officinale
AGAGTAATGAATAACAGAATTAGAATATATGTATTCTAATAAAATCTGGAAGCTTATAGAACCACCAAATGGTATAAAAGCCTTTGGGTGTAAAAAGGTCTATATTAGGAAAAGAGGGATAGACAGGAAGGTAGAAACTTTCAAAGCAAGGCTAGATGAAAAAGGAAACTTTTTCACTGGTAGCCATGCTTAAGTCTATCCGGATTCTTTTATTTATTTGGCAAGTGGATGTCAAGACAACATTCCTTAATGGAAGTCTTGAAGAAAACATCCATATAAAGCAACCAGAAGGGTTCATTGCAAAGGGCTAAGAGCATCTTGTGTGTAAGCTCAATCAGTCTATGGACTGAGGCAAAGCTTCAAGGTCTTGGAACATCCGGTTTATCAAAGTAATCCAGATCTATGGATTTAGTAACCGGATAAGTCTTGTGTATACAAAAGATGTGATGGAAACGTGGTGATATTTCTTGTAGTATACTTAGATAACATTTTTGGTAGTTGGAAACAATATCAAAATGTTGTCAGAAGTAAGGGCATGGTTGTCCAAACAATTTGATATAAAGGACTTGGGAGAATGTATATATTCTTGAGATCAAAGTAATAAGGGATCGCAAGAAAAGAATATTTTACTTATCCCAAGCTTCATACATCGGAAAAATCCTTGCTCGTTTTAAGCATACAAAACTCCAAGAAAGGTTTCTTACCTTTTCAGGATGGAGTAACTTTATCTAAAGATATGTCTCTGTAGACATCAAAGGAGATAAAGGAAATAAAGGCAGTTCTTTATGCTACGGCTGTTGGAAGCCTAATGTATGCTATGCACGAGATCAGAAATCTGTTTTGCCCAGGGCATAGTTAGCAGATATCAAAGTAACCCTGGACAAGGACAGTGGACTGCAGTAAAGCATATATTGTAGTACCTTAGAGGCACTAGAGATTATATGCTAGCTTACAAGGCAATTAATTTAGTCCTTGTGGGTTGTATGGATTTTGACTTCCAATCGGATAGGGACAATAATAAGTCAACCTCGGGGTTTTGTGTTTACTTTAGGAGGTAAAGTCATAACTATGGAAGAGTGATAAGCATAAGTGTTTTTCTGAACTCCACCATAGAAGCTTAGTATATGGCAAGCCTCTGAGGTAGCCATAAAAGCTGAATGACTCAATAACCTCAAGATAGATTTAGATATGATTTCTGGTTTGTCCAAAAATTATTACAATTTATTGTAATAATGTTGGTGCAGTAGCAAACTCGAAGAAACCATAAGTCTATAAGGCAAGTAAACACAATAGAGCGCAAGTACCACCCAATACGAGGAATCGTATAAACGAGGAGAAGTTGTTGCCGCCTAGATTGCATCAGGTGATGACCTATAGATCCTTTCACTAAGGTCCTTAAGGCAAGAGCTTTTGATGGGCATGTTGAAGGGATGGGAATCAAATGTATGGCAGCAGATATGACAGCTTAGTCTTTTAGTATAAGTGGGAGATTGTTAGAGTGTATACTAAAAGCCTAGCTTTTGGTATAAACATTTATCTAGAAATAAGAATCACATTGGTCAAATGCCTACATTTGTGATAAATGTAGTTGTTCAATTAATTTATATTGTAGATAACATGGTGTGTGGTGTCACACACAGAGGATCATGTTATCAGTACCTTATAAATTATAAACAGTAGCTCACGACTAAGATGGAAAGGAACAAACCATTTGAAGGTCGTAGTGTAATTATGTATTAGTTTATCTTAACTATATAATTACACTAGTACACTTAGAGTGTATTGAGTAGGACCATTAGAGGTCGTTTCTTTTATACTGACTTTATAAAGAAACAAAGACCTCAGTTATTATGAAAGTGTGTGCTCTTAATCCTAATATATTAACAAGCACATATATTTGATATTTATTTCTTTAATTTGTCAATGGGTGAGATTTAGTTTGATGAATCAATAAGCCCGATAAGTTGGGAAATGATATCACTTATAGTGTGTGTTGTTGATTATAGAAGGAAACTGTGTCCTAGAGATAATAGGTTGAGAATGTCCCCAAGAGGAGCTCAAAAGGATTGTCATGTTAAACCCTGCAGGTGGACTTAGTCCGACATGACGATGAAGTTGAGTGGTACTACTCTTGGAGCTAGATATTAATTAAGTGAGTTGTCAGTAACTTACTTAATTAGTGGACATTTGTTATCTTAAACATAGGGAGACTAACACACTCATAATAAGAAGGAGCCCAAAAATGTAATTTGGGATTGGTGCGGTAGTTCAATAATAATTCTCTAGTGGAATGAATTATTATTGATAAAATTAAGTTGTGTGTTCGGGGCGAACACGGGATGCTTAATTTTATCGGGAGACCAAAACCAATTCCTCCTCTCGGTCCCTATCGTAGCCTCTTATTTATAGAGTACTATACCCACCTATACCCACCTTCTATACCCACCAATAGGGGGCCGACCAAGCTAGCTTGGGAACCAAGCTAGGGCCGACCTAGGTATAAGATTGGGTGGCCGGCCCTAGCTTGAACCCAAGCTAGTGGGGGCCGGCCAAATTAAATTAAAAAGAGATTTTAATTTTAATTTTTATTATGTGGAAGAAATAATTTATTAAAGAGAATTAAAATTAAAATATCTCTCTTGTAAAAGATCTACAAAAGATTAAAGAAAGAGATTAAATCTCTTTCCTTATTTGTAGATTGGTGAGATATTTTATTTTCTCTTTAAAATTATCCACATATTGATAAAATTAAAATTATAGAAATTTTCTTTTATCAACCATGAAGAGATTTTTAAAGAGAAATTTTATTTTTAAAATTTCCGGAAACAAATTAGGAAGTTTTAATTTGTTGATTAAAACTTGTCTAATTTATTTCCTCTTGATGTGGCCGGCCATTAGAGATTAATTGGGAAAATATTAGTTTATTTTTCTCAATTAAATCATGTCAAGGGAATTAAGGAAATTTTATTTCCTAATTTGCCTAGGCCAAGGAATATAAAAGAAGGGGTGAGGGTGCCTTCACAAGACACAACCTCTATTATTTTCTCTCCCTCTTTTGGTTCCTTGGTGTGGCCGGCCATCCTTTCCCTCTCTTCTTCTTGTGGTGGCCGAACCCTTCTCTTTCCTTGGAGCTCTTGTGGTGGCCGGATACTACTTGGAGAAGAAGAAGAAGAAGGAGAGGAAGCGAGCATCTCTTGGAGCTTGGTTAGTGTTTTGATTTTCTTCCTTGGTGAAGCTTTTTCTTTTGTGGCCGAACCTAGCTAGGAGGAGAAGAAGGTGGTTGGTGGTTTCTCATCTCGGAAGATCGTTGCCCACACAACGTCCGAGGTTAGAAGAGGAATACGGTAGAAGATCAAGAGGTTTTTCTTAAAGGTATAACTAGTAATTTTTTTTTCCGCATCATACTAGTTATTTTTGGAAATAATACTAAATACAAGAGGCATACGATTCTAGAGTTTCGAATTTGTTTTCGATATAGTGTTCTTTTGTTTTTCTTTTCCTTGTGATTTGATTGTTCTTTTCGGTTAACCTAAAGTTATTTTAGGAAATTAAATATTAGCTTTCTATAAAAGGTTTTGTTGAGTCGGTGGTGGTTGCTCCCATATCCAAGAAGGCCATGTGCCTCGCCACGTCAGTACTGGGAACTGATTATGGAAATTAATATTTAATGGAATTAATAACTTAAGGTGACTTGGGTCGAACGTGTTAAGTTCCGCAGGAGATCCAAGTCAAAACCTAAAAGAATAAATAGATTAAGTTTTGGATCAAACGTGTTAAGTTCCGCAGGCGATCCAAAATTTAATTTAAAAGAACACATGGTAGCTAGGAAAAGGTTCAGACCTTTGTACAAAATTTTTATACAGTGGAACCTTTAGGCTTTTCGAGTAGCAACCAACAACAGTATGCTACTGTATCCTCCTGGATCGGTCAGCCGACCGATCCAGCATGATACAGTAGCGAGTTCCAGGTGTTTCGGGTGCCTGGATCGGTCAGCCGTCCGATCCAGACATACCTGGATCGGTCTGCCGACCGATCCAGCCACACCTGAATCGGTCTGCCAACCGATCCAGTTGGGAACAGAACGACCGCAGCTCCGATCGGTCTGTGGATCGATCGGCGGGTCTGTAGGTAGTTGGGAAGTTTAGTTTCTAGTCCCTAGCTCAGTTGGGATGTTCAGTTTCCCCTCCTTAGTATATGTATACCAGCAAAGAAGGTCTTTAGACCTTTCTTATCAGTTGTATCCGTCATTAGTAGAGTAAAATTTTAATTAGCCCAGCTTTCCGTACAGTATAGTTTAGCATAAATTGTAGAGACCGGCCTTACAGCCAGTACCCAGAAGGTGGGTCATTACAGAGTGGTATCAGAGCAGTGTTCCATACTTCCTACACACACATCAGCATTGAACCTGCAGCTTCCAAGTAAGAATACCTCTACT
Organism: Zingiber officinale; assembly: GCF_018446385.1. Lineage (NCBI taxonomy): Eukaryota > Viridiplantae > Streptophyta > Magnoliopsida > Zingiberales > Zingiberaceae > Zingiber > Zingiber officinale. Next base: position 107,992,543 of record NC_055988.1, read on the forward strand.
TTATTTATGTTCCTTGCTTTCTTGTTATAGCTCATGTTTATAGATATATGATGCATGTTAGTATGTGATAGTATATAACATGATAGCAATAGTTATACAATTATAATTGTATTAGTTATGCATGTCCTGTCCTCCATGTCTTTAGAAATGGCACGAGGACGCCCAGCTAGAAGGACATCAGCTACTGAGCCCCAGCAAGAGGCAGGCAGTTCAGTGCCTCCTCCAGACCTTACAGCATTAGTGGCTCAGTTACAGCAACAGCTAGCTGAACAGTCAGCAGAGTACCCCCACAGTCACCCCGGAACCGAATTTGACGACTCCGGTAGTCTTAGATGTTCCACCAGCTCAGCCTACAGCACCAGCACTAGCACCAGCAGCCCCAGCAGCTGAGCCAAGAAAGGAAGCCTATCTGATCCAGTGGCAGCGGGTCAAGCCAGAGAACTTCTCAGGCACTAATGAACCATGGGATGCACAAGCCTGGTTCAAAACACTGGAGAGCACGATGGAGCTTCTGGACTGGCCAGAACATGAGAAGGTGAAGTGTGCCTCCTTCTTCCTGACAGGAGATGCACGCATGTGGTGGGAGAGAATCAGAACGAAGCGCCCAGTGAACCAGATGTCATGGGCCGACTTCGAGAAGGAGTTCTTTGAGGAGTTCTTCCACATACGGGTTACGAACCGCCACTATGACGAGTTCACTGAGTTTCGTCAGGGCAACCTTTCAGTTGAGGAAGCCGTGAAGAAATTCAACAGGTTGGCTCGTCTATGCCCAGAGCTAGTCAGCACAGAGATGGAACGAATCCGGTTGATGCTCAAGATGCTGAGGCCAGAGATAGCAGTGAACGTGGCTGGTGGCATACATAGGCCGCAAACCATAGAGGAGTTAGTGAGCAGTGCCTTGACCACAGAGCATTACCAGAACAGCATAAAGCAGCAGAAGCAAGTCTCCTCAGAGTCCAAAGGCCACTCAGAAACAGCAAGGCCACAGCTCTAACTGGAAAGGAAACTCCAACGGCAAGCGCAAATCAGGGAGTGACCCAAAAGGAGGACCATCTAGCAAGCGACCCAGTTATCCAAAGTGTGCTACTTGTGGGAAATTCCACCCAGGGGTTTGTCGCAAGGGAACACGAGGATGCTTTGAATGTGGACAAGAAGGGCACATGGCCAAGCAGTGCCCGAACAAGACCGGTCTTCCTCAGCCACAGCAGATTCAGTATGCAGGCCAGCCAGCTCAGTTATATCAAATGCAGGACGCTCTAGAAGGTCCACTTATCAGCCAGGGCAGATTAGAAGCCCCTCCAGCTATGGCGAATGCAAGGATCTACTCACTCACCAGAGAGGACGTAGCCAATGCCTTGACAGTTGTCACAGGTTAGATTAGCATTTTTCAGTATAATGCTACTGTTCTATTTGATACTGGGGAAACCCATTCATATATAGCCAGGATGTTCTCCGAAAAGTTAGAAATACCCTCAGAAGTACTCAGTGGTCAGTTTTTGACGACACTACCTTCAGGAGAGATCATGGCATCCACGCACTGGCTCAGAGCAGTGCCGGTCATTATAGCCGACAGAGAGCTCTTTTGTGATCTGATAGTGCTAGAGATGACCGACTATGACGTTATCTTTGGAATGGACTTTCTGATCAAGTACGGTGCTACCATAGAGTGCCGTAAATAGAAAGTCATCTTCCAACCTGAAGCGGCAGTGCAATTTGAATACAGCGGGGAACCAAAGAGAAAGGCCAAGAAGTTTCTCTCAGCTATGAAAGCACAGAAGCTACTGGATTCAGGATGTACAGGATTCCTAGCACATGTAGTCAACGTCAGCCAGGACAAGAACCACCAGCTAACAGAGGTTCGAGTCGTATGTGACTACCCAGCAGTCTTCCCTGAAGAGTTACTAGGCTTAGCACCAGACAGGGAGATTGACTTTGAGATAGAGCTCATTCCCGGTACAAATCCTATCTCCAAAGCGCCTTATCGCATGGCTCCAGCAGAACTGAAGGAACTTCATGAGCAACTACAGGAGCTGCTTGACAAGGGTTTCATACGCCCGAGTCACTCACCATGGGGAGCGCCTGTATTGTTCATGAACAAGAAGGATGGAAGCATGCGACTGTGCATATACTACAGATCACTGAACCAAGTCACGATCAAGAACAGGTATCCCCTTCCCAGAATCGATGACCTGTTCGACCAGCTGAAGGGAGCAGCAGTGTTCTCTAAGATAGATCTCAGATCAGGTTATCATCAGGTGAAGGTTAAAGAAGGGGATATACCCAAGACAGCATTCAGAACCAGATACGAACACTACGAGTTCGTAGTCATGCCCTTTGGCGTGACCAATGCTCCAGCTACATTCATGGATCTCATGAACAGAGTATTCAGTGAGTATTTAGATAAGTTTGTTATTGTGTTCATCGATGACATTCTTATCTATTCCAGAACTCAGGAAGAACACGCAGAGCACCTGAAAACAGTATTGCAGACCCTTCAGCAGAACCAGCTATATGCCAAGTTCACGAAATGTGAGTTTTGGCTAGATCAGGTGTCCTTCCTGAGTCACATCATCTCAAAGGATGGTATTATGGTATATCCCAGCAAGATAGAAGCAGTAAGTAACTGGAAGAGACCTAAGAACGCCAGCGAAATCAGGATTAGCAGGTTATTACAGAAAGTTTGTAGAGGACTTCTCCAGGATAGCCTCCCCATGACTCTTACCGTAAAGAACAGAAATTTCAGTGATGAGGATCGTGAGAACTTGAGCTCAAAGGAGATTGACCAAGGTGCTCCCGTTTGGCTCTACCAGACAACACCAGCTTTGACATCTATAGTGATGCCTCTAAGTTGGGACTAGCAGAGCTGATGCAAACGGCAAGGTGATCGCCTATGCCTCCAGACAACTCAAGGATTATGAGAAGAATTACCCTACTCATGACCTTGAGCTTGCAGCAGTAGTGTTCGCTCTCAAAATTTGGAGACATTACTTATATGGAGCTCAGTGCAGAGTGTATACAGATCATCAGAGTCTGAAGTACTTCTTCACTCAGAAGGATCTGAACATGTGACAGCGCAGATGGCTTGAGCTGGTCAAAGACTACGATATAGACATCCTCTACCATCCAGGGAAAGCCAATAAGGTAGCAGATGCCCTTAGCAGAAAATCCAGTGCTACCTTATTATCTCTTACAGCCATATCACCGCCCCTACAGAAGGAGATCGTAGATTTCGATCTTGAACTCATCGTTGGACAGCTCTCTACTATGACCTTAGTGTCTACCTTGCTTGGTGATGTTCAGTCAGCTCTGGAGCAGGACCCTGAAATTCAGAAAATCAAGCAAGGGCTAGCAGAATCAGAAGGTAGAGAATTTAGAGTGTCCGATAGCGGGGTGTTGTATTTTGGTGACAGACTCTGTGTTCCAGATCAGGAGGAGCTACGGAGACAGATTTTAGATGAGGCTCACAGGACTCCCTATGCGATGCATCCAGGTTCCACCAAAATGTATCAAGACCTGAAGAAACATTTTTGGTGGCCTGGGATGAAGCGAGACATCGCCAGATATGTTAGCATCTGCCTCACTTGTCAGAGGGTCAAGACAGAACATCAGCGACCAGGAGGAGTTCTGCAGCCTATACAGATTCCAGAATGGAAGTGGGAGGATATCTCTATGGACTTCGTAGTGGGACTGCCCAGAACCACGAATGGTTTTGATGCCATCTGGGTAATAGTCGACAGGTTGACTAAATCAGCCCACTTCTTAGCCATCAAGATATCCTACTCCATGGAGAAGCTAGCTCAGTTGTATCTCCAGGAGATCGTCAGACTACATGGAGTCCCACGTACCATTATTTCAGACAGATATAGCAGGTTTACATCACACTTCTGTGAGTGTATACAGTCAGCATTGGGCACGAAGTTAAAGTTCAGCACAGCATTCCATCCGCAGACAGATGGTCAGGAACGAGTAATGTGCTCAAGGAGCATCCGGCGCAGCCCTAGACTTCAAGGAAGTTGGTGCAAATATCCGAGCTTAGCGAATTTGCATACAACAATAGCTATCGAGCCACTATCGGCATGGCACCCACGAGGCTCTCTATGGGCGGAGGTGTAGATCTCCTGCTGGTATGAGAGTGGTGACAGAAAGAACTAGAACTTCAGGCAGATCTAGTAGCAGATACCACAAAAGCTATACAGCATATCCGCCAGAGGATAGAGACAGCACAGAGCCATATGCGGCGCAGACCCTTAGAGTTTTCAGTTGGGGATTCAGTGTTCCTCAGAGTGGCTCCCATGAAGGGCGTAATGCGTTTTGGGAAAAAGGGCAAGCTTAGTCCCAGATATGTGGGACTATACCTTATCAGCAGAAGAGTGGGCAAGGTAGCATATGAGCTAGAGCTACCCCAGGAAATGTCAGCTGTCCACAACGTATTTCATGTCTCTATGCTGAAGAAGCATACCCCCGATGCCACCCAGGTGATTGAGCCCCAGTCGGTATAGATCCGCGAAGACCTCAGCTATGATAGTCGGCCTATTCAGATAATAGACCAAGCAGTTAAGAAATTACGGAACAAGCAAGTACCATTAGTCAAAGTTATTTGGCACAGTCACACAGCAGAAGAGGCAACTTGGGAGACAGAAGCCAGCATGAGACAGAAGTACCCAGAATTGTTCTAAATTCGAGGACAAACTTTTTATAAGGTATGGGGGATTGTAATGCCCGAAAATTCTCAAACTTGCATTATAAATATTCTATGATTTTTCTGGAATTTTTAGATATTTTTCTGGAATTTTTCGAGTAGCGGAAATAGCAAAAATAATTAGAAGAATAAAAAGGCTTCAGCGGGGATCGAACCCGGGACCTCTCGGGTCCGCTAAACCTTTAGTTAGCCTTAGTAACCGGTGAACCCAGCAGGGTCGTGCTGAGAGAAAGAACCAAATTTAATTTATATTAGAGTTGGGCCAAAGTACCCACTTAATATAAATAGGAAGTTAAGTGGGGTTTGGTTTATTTTGTTTGGTTCGACAACTTCTCCACCGAGACCTAACCTCACGCCGCTCCCTTCCTCTTCTCCTTCTCTCGGCGCCAACCACAAGAGGACCTAGGGTTCTCTCCCTAGGGCCCCAAGGACATCTTCCGGCGATAACTCCGGCACAAGGACGCTCTCCTTCGCGAGGGGAACGCTTAGACGCGAGAAGATCGTCGAGAAGTCATCTCCACCGGAATTCAGCGATTAGAATCGTAAGGAACTTCATATATGATGTAAGAAACCCCTCACCTGCAGTATAATAGCTACCGGGTGATTTTTTTTCTGTGCATTAGTTTAGTTATATGCGTATGTTTCGACACATAGGGTGTATTTAACCCTCCTCGCAGGTTTAGGGATTTAGTGAGTACTTTTAGATGGGCCGGACACATCTTTTCTCCTTCAGTTGGAGGTTTAGATGCTGTTGGGTGCCTAAAGGTAGTCTCCCTAATAGGGAGGGGAGTTAAAGCGCACTAGGTGTTCGATTAAACAACCAGCTTAGAAAAGAATGCAACTTAGGCATTTTTATTAGCACGGTTGAATGCATTAGAAGCATCTAAATTAGTAAATCAGTTTATTCTAGCTTATATGGGACTACGGTCCAATGGGTGGGCTCCCACAGTCGCCTCTAGGTTCAGACAACCTAGCTTTAGGTTCAGATAACCTAGAAACAACCAATCTAAACAGTTTAGCTATATTTTTACTTTTCAGTTGGCACTGTACTGGATTAGATATCCACTGGGCTGGACTCCCATAGTCGGTCCCTAGGTTTAGATAACCTAGTAGCTCTACTAAATTCGGGACTTGCAACCCCGGGTCTAGTTAGAGATGCGCGCATAGCACGTACAGTTGTCGGGCCCCTCAGTAGCATGTTTAGTATTTTCACTTATTATATGTATATGGTTTTCAACCTTTCACAAATTAGTTCGTGAATTCAGTACAGTTCTAGCAGTAGCTCAGTATTAGCGTAGCTCAGTTCTTAGTATCAGCTTAGTTTTTCCCTGTGAATATGCATGATGACTTTATGTTCAGCTTTAGATATACCATGATTGTATGCTTATATGCCATGCCATGTTTAGTTTATTCAGTATATCCAGCATATGTTTTAAACAGCATGATTTGAAATCTTATATGCATCGTTGCATGTTTTGTGAGGTAGATGGTTTCTTACTAAGCTTTTTAGCTTATAGATACTACTTTTCTTATACTGCAGATAAAGGTAAAGGAAAAGTGGATCAGTAGCGGTGGCTGGAGGGCAATGCTATCAAGATGTGTGTGGGCAGGAGTTGGAATAAAGATCTTTGGGATCTAAACAGTTTTACTTCAGTATTAGCACTTTGCGTTTTTAGTTTTCATTATTCAGTTTTGGTTGTTATGTGTTATGAAATAGTAAACCATGCACTATGTAGTATGCCAGGTTTAGTTGTTAGTAATTATGTTAGAATGCTGGTTAATAGTTGTTAGAATGTAATTCCATTGATTTTATAATTGTTGTGTGAGATTTTGGCACGCCAAAGTGCTGAAATCAGAGTTCAGGGCTGAAATCAGAACTCTGATCGGTCTACAGACCGATCAGAGTGCAGATTGTGCCGCTGGATCGGTCAGCCGACCGATCCGGACAGATACAGTATGCTACTGTATCCTCCTGGATCGGTCAGCCGACCGATACAGCACGATATAGTAGTTTCCATGGAACTTCAGGTACATCGGTCTGCCGACCGATCCAGCCACACCTGGATCGGTCTGCCGACCGATCCAGTTGGGAACAGAACTACCGCAGCTCCGATCGGTCTGTGGATCGATCGGCGGGTCTGTAGGTAGTTGGGAAGTTTAGTTTCTAGTCCCTAGCTCAGTTGGGATGTTCAGTTTCCCCTCCTTAGTATATGTATACCAGCAAAGAAGGTCTTTAGACCTTTCTTATCAGTTGTATCCGTCATTAGTAGAGTAAAATTTTAATTAGCCCAGCTTTCCGCACAGTATAGTTTAGCATAAATTGTAGCGACCGGTCTTACAGCCAGTACCCAGAAGGTGGGTCGTTACATAGTCTCCCTGTGTTTAAGATAACAAATGTCCACTAATTATGTAAGTTACTGACAACTCACTTAATTAATATATAGCTCCAAGAGTAGTACCACTCAACTTCATCGTCATGTCGGACTAAGTCCACCTGCAGGGTTTAACATGACAATCCTTATGAGCTCCTCTTGGGGACATTCTCAACCTAGATCACTAGGACACAGTTTCCTTCTATAATCAACAACACACACTATAAGTGATATCATTTCCCAACTTATCGGGCTTATTGATTTATTGAACTAAATCTCACCCATTGATAAATTAAAGAAATAAATATCAAATATATGTGCTTGTTATTATATTAGGATTAAGAGCACATATTTCCATAATAACTGAGGTCTTTGTTCCTTTATAAAGTCAGTATAAAAGAAACGACCTCTAATGGTCCTACTCAATACACTCTAAGTCTACTAGTGTAATTATATAGTTAAGATAAACTAATACCTAATTACACTACGACCTTCCAATGGTTTGTTCCTTTCCATCATGGTCGTAAGCTACTGTTTATAGTTTATAAGGTACTGATAACATGATCCTCTGTGTGTGACACCACACACCATGTTATCTACAATATAAATTAATTGAACAACTACATTTATCATAAATGTAGACATTTGACAAATGTGATTCTTTTTTCTAGATAAATGTTTATACCAAAAGCTAGGCTTTTAGTATACATCCTATCAGCAACCTCTAAGGCGGCCAAAGAAGTTGTATGGCTCAGGAACTTCTTGATGGACTTAGATATGATTCATGGTTTGCCCAAAATAATCATAATTTATTGTGATAATAGTGGTGCAGTAGCAAACTCGAAGGAACCACAAGCCCATAAGGTGAGTAAACACATTGAGCGCAAGTACCACCTGATACGAGACATCGTAAAGGAAGGAGAAGTTGTTGTCACCAAGATTGCATTAGCAGATAACCTGACAGATCCTTTCACGAAGGCCCTTCCGGCGAAAGCTTTTGATCGGCATGTTGAGGGGATGAGAGTCAGATGTATGGCAGCGTAAATGGCAACATAGTCTTTTAGTATAAGTGGGAGATTGTTATAGTGTATACTAAAAGTATAGTTTTTTGTAAACATTTATTTTGAAATAAGAATCACATTGGTCAACTGTCTACATTTATGCTAAGTGTAGTTGTCCGTTTAATTTATATTATAGATAACATGGTGTGAGGAGACACACAGAAGTTCATGTTATCAGTTCCTTATAAATAATAAATAGTTGCTCACAACCAAGATGGAATGGGACAAACCATTGGAGTGGTTGTAGTGTAATTAGGTATTAGTTTATCTTGACTAATAAATTACACTAGTACACTATGAGTGTATTGAGCAGGACCATTTGAGATAGTTTCTTTTTATACTGACTATATAAAAGAACAAAATCTCTGTTATTATGGAAGTGTGTACTCTTAATCATGATATAATATCAAGCACGTATATTTAATATTCATTTTTTTAATTTATCAAAGGGTGCGATTTAGCTCGTTAAATCAATAGGTCTGATAAGTTGAGAAATGATATTATTTATATGGTGTGTTATTGATTATAGAATGAAACAGTGTCCTAGTAATTTAGGTTGTTGATGTCCCCTTGAGGAGCTCATAAGGATTGTCATGTAACCCTGCAGGCGGGCTTAGTCAGACATGACGATAAGGTTGAGTGGTACTACTCTTGGAGTTAGATATTAATTAAGTGAGTTGTCAGCAACTCATTTAATTAGTGGGCATTCAATATCTTAAACACAGGGAGACTAACACACTCATAATAAGAAGGAGCCCATATTGTAATATGGGATTGGTGTGGTAGTGCAATAATAACTCTTTAGTGGTATGAGTTATTATTGATGAACTTGAGTTGGGTGTTCGGAGCGAACACAGGAAGCTCAAGCTCATCGAGAGACCAAAGCCAATTCCTCCTCTAGGTCCCTATTGTAGCCTCTTATATAAAGCCTTATATCCACCCAAAGCCTAGTTTCTTAAGGCCCAAGTTAGGGGCGGCTAAGACTTGCTTGGAGACCAAGCAAGGGGCCGACCAAGCTAAGCTTGGAGCCCAAGCTAGGGCCAGCCAAGCCTTGGTTGGTACCCAAGTAAGGGGCCGACCACACACAAGAAGAAGGAAGTTTTATTTTGTAAAATCTTTCATTTTATAGAGATCCATAAAAAGGATTTAAAAGAATGATTTTAATATAAAACTTTCCTTTTTTAGATTGGTCATAAAAGGAAATAAAAGGGAGTTTTTATTTTGTTAAAAACTTTCCTTTTATGATGGTTTTAAAAGAGAGTTTTAAATTTTAAAATCTTTCCTTTTATAACTTTCTACAAAGGAATAAAAGAGAGATTTAAAATCTTTCCTTATTTGTAGTTATCTATAATGTGAAAGAAAGATTCTAATTTTTGTTATAAAACTTTCCTTTTTAAAACCATGTTTTATTTTAAATTTTATCTTTTATAGATATCCAGAAAAGGATTTAAAAGAGAGAGATTTTAATTTATAAAATCTTCCTTTTATAACTATCCACAAAAGGGATTTTAAAAGAGATATTTTAATTTTTTGTTTAAAATCTTTCCTTGCTTGGAGAACAAGCTTATGGCCGACCATGCTATGATAAGAAAGGAAGTTTTATTTTTTGTTACAAAACTTTCCTTTTTTGCCAAGACCAAGGAATATAAAAGAGAAGGAGGCACTACAACAAAATCGCTCATAGACATCAGTGGAACAACATCGGTTTTAGGCTAAAACCGAAGTCTTTGAGTATTTTACACCGGTTTTTCTAAAAACCGGTGTCTATGAGCGCTGATTTTAGCTCATAGATTTTTTAGGCGATGTCTATGAGTGCCCTTTTTTTTGGTTAATAGACACCGATTTTAACATCGGTTTTTAAAATCTGATGTTAATAAACCCCTTCTTAAATAATTTAATTTTTTCACCGGCCAAAATTTACAAGACTACACAAAATTCCCTCCAAACCTAAACCAATATCGTGCCCCTTCTCTCAACATAAACCTAAACCTAAACCTAAACCTCAGCCTCATCTCCCTCTTCCCCTTCCGCCGTCTCGCCCTTGGAGATCTCGCCGTCGTCGTCCCCTTCGTCTGCAAGTCCTGGTACCGCGCCTCCCTCGACCCTAGCTGCTGGCGCCGCCTCAACTTCCGCTCCCTCAATTTCTCGCCGTTGCCGTCCCCTTTGAACAGTGGGTTCATTTCCTCATCACATCTCCCCGCCCGATTCCGCCGACCCTTCTCTTCTTTCCATTTTTCCCGAGTCGACAGAGCCACTCGTCGCGCCATTTCGCTGCCTAGCTGAGCTTCGCAGGCGGCGCCACAGCTGACGGGGCACAACGCGAGGACGAGTGGAGGCGAGACGAAGAAGAAAGAGGCAAATGTATCTACCTGTGATAACTCGAAATCCATGAGGTATAGTGGGGGTGGAAAACCTATAGAAAGTGAGGATTTGGTATGGATTTCGACTGGTTTTCTTCTGGTAAAGGCTTTGATTGTTCTTCCTGGAGTTTTTTTTATTTACTTCTTTTGTAGACGCTTTCGATATGTTTTCCTCTTCTGTGGATGTGTTTGATTGGTTTTTCTTTGTATACGATTCGGGTTGGATTCTTCTCGGTGGGATGTGTTCTTGTTGGAGGTTTCGGTTGAAGGTTACTGCTTGGTTTGCGTATGTTACCCAAAATTGTTTGACAGTGATTTCTGATGTGTTCATAGTAGGTTTTCCTAGAGATTTTGGCTGGTGTTCGATGATTTGAGGTTGAGTTGTGTTGTGTTTTCCATGATGAACAAGTTGTAGAGAGTTGCACGTTACCTGTTTGTTAGAATGGGTCACAGAGAGGTCAGAAGTGATTCGAGCTTTCCTTGAAGTTTTGGTTCCTAATTGGAGGGTTTCGGAATGATTTAGAGTCGAATTTGTGTCTTCGTGAGAAGTTGATTTGAAATCTTTGGGTAATTTCCACTCAATGAATTTTCCCCTGCAGCATCGTTTACGGATTTCTTTTGATTTGGTTTCTGGTTTAGCTCACTTAGAATGTGATAGCAGATCAGGAAAATTAATGATGCATTGTCAGGACTGGTGGGTGGAAGACCTTTCTGTGCTAAAAATTGATCTTTATCAACGAGTTATTGCTGCAATGAGGAGAGCTGGTGACTACGTATATTCTTGATGTTTATTTGTTCCCATTCTATAACCTCTGCTGGTTCTTAGGCAGTATTTTGTTACTTTCTCCTATAAACATGATGTCTTGAGTTTGTGAGTCAGTGATTATATGCAGCCTTAGCATTTCTTTATCTATGATCATATTTTTTCTCAGGTTTGTTGATAAGTCTGTGCATATGTTTGATCAACGTAACCTAACTTCTGGTGGTGTTGGTGCACCAGTACACAAACTTGATGGTCACAAGGTTGTTGTTCTCTATGTTCAGGCATGCTATATTACTATATTATTAGCATTGGAATACTTCTGTTAAGTGCTGCTATAACTTACTGTCCTTTTAACTTTATTCCAGTGGTTTCTTGACAAAGCATCAATTTTTAGAAGAGCTGCTGAGGATGGCTTCCTCAATATATGGGATTATGAAGGTATTTGTTTATCTATAATGAAGGTTATGGAAAGTCATTTTCCCATATATTTTTTTGAAGCGAGTCTTTAAAGACAATAGAGGACCACACTCGTCTTCTGTCCATGTGGTGATGCCATTCATGCCCAACACTAAAGGCATTTTTTTTTGGTGAAATAAGCATCACTGCAATCTTCCATCGCCTTGAGCAAGATTGAAGAAATCTCTGGTAGGATCTTCTTTGTGTTGTGTTTTCGCAATCGGTAATTAGGGTTTCGAGAGGACGGAGGGCGCGAAAGGTGTGGTTTTGGTTCATCCGGGGCAGTTTTGTGGTTGTTCGAATTGCTCTTTGTGTTGGGTTCCGGGCTTTTGAGGTGTTTGATTGTTAATCTTCTTTCTTGGTTTCATATTTTCCTTTTTCCCTGAGATAGATAGTAAGTCTGCGTTATAAACTTTTGTTTTGTATTGTTCGATCTCTCAGCTTTTCTAAGTTTCATCAGTGCTTTAGTCTTTTGTTTTCTTGTCTCATACCCTTCGCAGATTGTCAAGGTTGCAAAGTTTTCTATGGTAAATTAAGCCAAAAGTTGAATTCTTGGATAGGTCCCTAACACTGGATTCATCATGCGTTTTGAGTGTCTGTTTGTGTGTGATATTCCATCTTTTATTTTGTCTGTTTATGAGGAATTTCACAACAGTTCAATGGAGTTCGAATTGATTTGCTTGCTGTCAGTTGGGATACCACTCATCAGTGGTTCTTTAACACTCCTTCCTTTTCTGTATATGCTAGGTATCTCTCAAAAGTAGATGGTACAGAGTCTTCTTCAAGCTGCGTGAATGATTAGAAATGAATGAAGAGGAGAGGTTCCTTCTCTGTCCTTATGAGGAACACAATGAACTGCTTGTGTTCTGGTGAACAAATGCAAGTCAACGAAATGACCCAATCAACTGAGTTCTTGTCCACAAAGGATGTCTCGGTAGACCAATATACTCAACAAAATAGTGAGATTGAACAAAGGGTTGACATTGGAAACATTGAAGAAGCGGAGTCATCTCTTCGTGAAGGTCTCTGCTTGAATTATGAGGTTGGTGTCAGTCTTTTTAGGCACCAGTTTATGGTGGCGATGAGCCCTTCATAAAGTTCTGATGCACATGCATGTCTATATACTTTCAATTCTAGAATTAGGATTGTCTTTATGATATTAAGAAACAATACATGCAATTCTCTGTTACTTTGTGAGCTTATTTTGCCATGCTGCTGTGCATGAGGGTATACATAGTCAAGCTCAAGACATGGACAGTGATGCTTAGATCATTCCTCTATGAGTTCAAGATTACTTTTTTTTAACACCGATCAGAAATAAATCTACATATTTCCCAGAAAATAGAGAGGTTTCATCTTTCTAAGTGATATGAACTTGTTATCTCTGATAGTTTTTGTGATCATAACATAGACCAAGGAAGAAATCTTCAAGAAATGAGTTTTTTTTTTTATTTAATGGATCATGCAAATAATTATTTTGATATCTGAAATTGTTTTCTTCTTGTCCAATTGATTTACATAGATTTTTTCTTCTTTTAATAATTGATAGAAGATTGATTTTTCAAACCTTTGATAATGTGATATTCCATAATGAAACTCATAAAAGAGGAGCACAGAGATTATAGTCTTCATTTACATGTGTTATTTATGTTTCCTAGTATTGTTATGTTCTTTGGAAATCTCCTTGTAAGAGTTTGCAAAAGTGTTCTGTTTGTCCATCCCTGAAGCCTTGTCCCTTTGAAGCCTAATGTCTAGCAATGGGTTCATCAAGGCCTCATATAATGTCATTGTGCATAAGAGAGATGCAAGTTCTTCTACAGTGTATTTCGATACCTTGCTCAGATACACTAGTTTTGAATAGCATATATAAATTTATGAAGAAATAGTGAAGCAAAATTTGTATAAGCTAAATAGCCTTACCGCGACATCTACATGTGTCAGGATGGGGAACTAATGAGAAGACACTGATCAACATTTTAGCGCATAGAAATGCCACCCAAAGAAAGCAGATTCAGTTGGCTTACGAGGAATTGTACAACGAGAGTCTCACCAAAAAGCTCGAATCAGAACTGAAAGGAAACTTTGAGGTGGTTATTTTTCTCAACCTTTATTGTCCAATGAATGTTTTTATCTGTAGGGGCAACATCATTTGCAGAAGCTAATATTAATTATTTGAAAAATTTATAAATGTGAAGAGATCGACATGAACTTAGATATGACTTGAACCAATACTATGAATGTAAGTACATAATTAATGGTAGATTGATAGGACTTGTGGCTTGTTATGCGTGATATGCTTATGTACACTATCACATTGTAGCGGTGTATCTGATTATGTTTGATTCTTCAGAAAGCTGTATACCGCTGGAAACATCCACACTTCCAATCAAAACTTGACACTCTTAATTTGATAGCATGTAAACGTTTACAAAAAGCATTAGATGTTTTGTTTCACAAGAGTGAAAACTAGTTGCTTCTACTTAATATGTACATGGTTTATGCATATGGCTTAGGTGAAATGGAGAAAAGAACCCACACAAATTGGGACGAATTTAGCTCTGACATAGCATGTACAGTTGCTTAGGGATGACCTTAAGCAATTCACACAACATAAAACACATGAATTAAACAACCCATATTAATTGACCTACATCCCATTAAAGAAAATTTATATGTTGACTTAAGCAATCCTTATGCAACCATTAATGAGTGTAGCATTCTCTCATTTCATAAGCTTATATGGTTGCTTTATTTGCCTAAAATAAGTTACAAACCGGATGCTATTCTTTTGTTACAAACCAGATACTAGTTGGAGACTAAATGATTGCCTAAGAAGAAAGGAATTAGAGATTAGGAGCTGCAGTGAGTAGAGTGGCTGGATAAGCTATCTTAAATGGTAACCTTAGGATTAAAGTATTGATTATATTTTTAACCTGCTCAACTTCCTCTAAATATCTAACACATTGATACTCGAATTTAACCTAACCTATTAAGATAAATGGGTAATCAAACTTAAAGGGTACCCATTACCATATTTAGCTATACCAATGAATTTCAAGTTCAACTAGAAGTAAGAGTGAGTGTCAATATGCCTGTGGGTACCTCAAGAATAGGGAACTCTTTGTTTTTATTATTTAACCCCTCTTCATTATTTTACTCACCTCTTTTGTTTTTACCTATATTCATGTTTTTCATTAATCAGATAGAGACCCCTAACTACATTATTTAGGCTACAAGCTCGACCTCTACCACATGGCTATAGGGAGGAAATGATCATGTTGATCCCTAATATTATCCCTAGCCGATCATTAAACATTAAATGTGTGGGAATTTACTAGAATCTACTCCTACATGAAGCAAATGAATAAAAACTACAAGTAAAGTTTACCTACCCTGTTATGACTTCAGAAGAATATGCTGAATTTTCCATGTATGCTGGCCTTTAATATAGAGGGCTACAAGAGGATTATATCTTAGGTCAAGACACTCCAAATCCATCATAAACCAAAGGGAAAATAGTTTCTACTTACTAGAGGATTGAATGGACCCAAAAGGAAGCTCTAACTTGCTGTTTTGGGTGCTGAACTAAGGAGGCAGCTGCCTTCTTGCCGCATTCCTTGCTGCTGTGGTTGGTAGCAGAAATCACAGAAAATAGGGGGCTTAGTGTAGGATATTCAGGATACCAAGATGGCATCAGAGGTAGTACAATAAATAGTATATCTCTTCATCAAAGGTAGCTTTGTTCTTCTATGCTTCACTAGATTTGTTGTGTAGTCATATTTCTTTGTTCAACCATTATCATGCCTAGTAAGTTGTTGTATGATGATGTCGGTTCTTATCAATTTGTACACTTGAATTAGAAGGAGCAAATTATCTATGTTATATTCTAAGCAGCATATACTAAGTGTCATATATGAAAGTTTTAGATTCTATGTTATATTCGTTATCTTGCACAGCAGCCTTTAAAAACTCAGTATTCTATTTTATTTGATACATGTACACATTTGTTTTAGTTATTTGACATATGGTGGATTTATGTGTTTTTACAGTTTACAAATCTCAAGTACTCCAGAGTTGAAATTGATGAAGTGCGGTTCGAGTGGGCTGAATGCATGCTAGATTACATTTGAAGTGCGGTTCTACCTTGATGTGTTAAAAGAATGTTCTACCTTGATTTTGATATTTATTAGCTAGCTTTTGATGTAAAAAGAATGTTTGGGTATTTTATGGATATTGTTGTAAGAAGATTATTTATATAATTTGTGAATATTTGTGTATTTTATTGATATTATTGAATGAAGAATATTTGTACAATTTGTGAATATTTGTGTATTTTTTTTTGTTATTGTCGGTTTTAAAATCAAATCTGTGCTGTTAGAAAAAATACATATTACATCGGTTTTCCACCAATGTAAAACCGGTGTTATAAAGTAATATTACATCGGTCATTTACCGCTGCCAAAACTGGTGTTATTAACATACAATATTACATCGGTTTTACACCGTGTATGAAACGGTGTCGTTAAGTGATACTACACCGGTTAATAACCGATTCGAAAACCGGTGTCGTTAAGTGATACTACACCGGTTTTAACCCGATGTCTAAAATGTCAGACTTTTAACATCGACTTCATAGACATCGGTCGAAAATCAAATAGACACCGGTGGAAAACCGATGTCTATGAGCGATTTTGTTGTAGTGAGGGGGTGCATCACCCAAGAACAACACATCTTCTATTCCTCTCTATTCTTCCTTGGTGGCCGACCCTTGCTCTTTCTCTTCTCTCCTTTTGTTTTCTCTCTTAGAGGCCAGCGACATCAATTGGTGGAGATCTCTTGGTGGCCGGTTGATTGAAGGAGAAGAAGAAGAGAAGGAAGCTCTCTTGTCTAGCATCCCTTGGAGGATAGTTGGTGGCCGGATCTTGGAAGCTTTGGAAGAAGCTTGGGTGGACTACCTCTTGGAAGATCGTGGCCCACACGACGTTCAAGAGAATGAGAGGAATACAATAGAAGATCAAGAGGTCTATAAGCTACGAAAGGTATAACTAGTTATTAGTTTCTGCATCATGACTAGTTCATCCTTTTGTATAGATCTTGTAAAATCAAACACAAGAGGTTATCGGTTTTAAATTATCATTTTTGTTATCGATTTTATTTTTCGATTTCATGTTTTCGATAATGTGTTTCTATTGAGGTATCTATAGTTAAACCTAGTTTACTGTAAGAAGTTAAATATCCAATTTCTCTGTGAGGCTTTGTCTAGGAAGTGGTGGATGATCCCATACCCAAGAAGGCCTAGTGTCTCGTCATGTTTAACCTGGAAGCCAATCTTAGAAATAGATATTTGATAACTTCTGCAATATGGTTTAACTTAGGAAGATCACATCAGTTGAACTTAGACTAAGAATGTTAAGTTTCGTTCCCAATCCAAGTTTAACTTCTAAAGGGAAATTTGGATTAATAATGTTAAGTATCGTTTGTAATCCAAATTTAACTTTAGTAGAGTACATGGGTAGCTAGGATAGTTCTATGCTTATACAAATTTTTGTACAGGGGAACTAGGACGGTATTCTGAGTAGCAACCAACAAGGAGGAATTGGTTTTGGCCTCCTGATGAGCTTGAGATTCCTGTGTTCAACCCGAACACCCATCTCAAGTTCATCAATAATAACTCATACCATTAAAGAGTTATTATTGAACTACCGCACCAATCACATATTACATTATGGGCTCCTTCTTATCATGAGTGCATTAATATTACATTATAGGCTCATTCTTATCATGAGTGCATTAATCTCCCTGTGTTTAAGATATCGAATGCCCACTAATTAAATGAGTTACTGATAACTCACTTAATTAATATCTAGCTCCAAGAGTAGTACCACTCAACTTCATTGTCATGTCGGAACTAAGTCCACCTGCAGAGTTTACATGACAATCCTTATGAGCTCCTCAAGGGGACATCATCAACCTAGATAACTAGGACACAGTTTCCTTCTATAATTAACAACACACCATATAAATAATATTATTTTCTAACTTATCGGGTCTATTGATTTAGCGAAATAAATCTCACTCATTGATAAATTAAAGAAATAAATAGTAAGTATATGTGCTTATTATTATATCGGGATTAAGAGTACGCACATCCATAATAACAGAGATTTTGTTCTTTTATGGAGTCAGTATAAAAAGAAACAACCTCAAATGGTCCTGCTCAATACACACATAGTGTACTAGTGTAATTTTATAGTCAAGATAAACTAATACCAAATTACACTACAACCATTCCAATGGTTTGTCCCAATCCATCTTGGTTGTGAGCTACTATTTATAATTTATAAGGAACTGATAATATGATCTTCTATGTGACACCCCACACCATGTTATCTACAATATAAATTAAATGGACAACTACATTTAACTAAATACCAAATACACAGAGGCAAAACCCTAGCTCTGATACCAATTGTTGGTTGCTACTCGGAAAACCTAGAGGTTCCACTGTACAAAAATTTTGTACAAAGGTCTGAACCTTTTTCCTAGCTACCATGTGTTCTTTTAAATTAAATTTTGGATCGCCTGCGGAACTTAACACGTTTGATCCAAAACTTAATCTATTTGTTCTTTTAGGTTTTAACTTGGATCTCCTGCGGAACTTAACACGTTCGACCCAAGTCTCCTTAAGTTATTAATTCCATTAAATACTAATTTCCATAAAAGGTTCCCAGTACTGACGTGGCGAGGCACATGGCCTTCTTGGATATGGGAGCAACCACCACCGACTAGACAAAACCTTTAATAGAAAGCTAATATTTAATTTCCTAAAATAACTTTAGGTTAACCAAAGAGAACAATCAAATCACAAGGAAAAGAAAGAAAACAAAAGAACACAACATCGAAAAACATATTTGAAATACTAGATCATAAGCCTCTTGTATTTGGTATTATTTCCATAAATAACTAGCATGATGCGGAAATAAAAATTACTAATTATACCTTGTAGAAAAACCTCTTGATCTTCTACCGTATTCCTCTTCTAACCTCGGACGTTGTGTGGGCAACGATCTACCAAGATGAGAAACCACCAACCACCTTCTTCTCCTCCAAGCAAGGTTCGGCCACAAAGGAAGAACTTTACCAAAGAAGAAAATCAAAATACTAACCAAGCTCCAAGAGATGCTAACTTTCTCTCCTTCTTCTTCTTCTTCTCCAAGTAGTATCCGGCCACCACAAGAACTCCAAGAGAGATGAAGTATTCGGCCACCACAAGAGGAAGAGAGGGAGAGGGTAATGGTCGGCCACAACACCAAGGAAAAAGGGAGAGAAAACAATAGAGGTTATTCTCCATGAAAGCACCCCTACCCCTTCTTTTATATTCCTTGGCCTAGGCAAATTAGGAAATTTAATTACAATAAATTTTCCTTAATTTCCTTGACTTGATTTAATTGAGAGAAATAAAATAAAATTTCCCAAATCAATTTCAAGTGGCCGGCCACATCATTGGAAAACAAAAGAGGACAAGTTTTAATTAACAATTAAAACTTCCTAATTTGTTTCCGGAAATTTTAAAAAATAAAATTTCTCTTTAAAATCTCTTCATGGTTAATAAAAGGAAATATCTATAATTTTAATTTTATTAACATGTGAATAATTTTAAAGAGAAAATAAAACATCTCTCCAATCTACAAATAAGGAAAGAGATCTAATCTCTTTCTTTAATCTTTTGTAAATCTTTTACAAGAGAAATATTTTAATTCTAATTCTCTTTAAATTATATCTTCCACATTATAATAAAAATTAAAATTAAAATTTTTTTTAATTTATTTTGGCCGGCCCTACTAGCTTGGGTTCAAGCTAGGGCCGGCCACCCAATAATATACCTAGGCCGGCCCTAGCTTGGTTCCCAAGCTAGCTTGGCCGGCCCCTTATTGGTGGGTATAGAAGGTGGGTATAGGTGGGTATAGAACTCTATAAATAAGAGGCTACGATAGGGACCGAGAGGAGGAATTGGTTTTGGTCTCCCGATAAAATTAAGCATCCCGTGTTCGCCCCGAACACACAACTTAATTTTATCAATGATAATTCATTCCACTAGAGAACTATCATTGAACTACTGCACCAATCCCAAATTACATTTTTGGGCTCCTTCTTATTATGAGTGTGTTAGTCTCCCTGTGTTTAAGATATCGAATGTCCACTAATTAAGTGAGTTACTGACAACTCATTTAATTAATATCTAAGTCCAAGAGTAGTACCACTCAACCTTATCGTCATGTCGGACTAAGTCCACTGCAGGGTTTAACATGACAATCTTTATGAGCTCCTCTTGAGGACATTATCAACCTAGTATCTCTAGGACAGTTTCCTTCTATAATCAACAACACACACTATAAGTAATACCATTTCCCAACTTATCGGGTTTATTGATTCAACAAACTAAATCTCACCCATTGATAAATTAAAGAAATAAATATCAAATATATGTGCTTGTTATTATATTAGGATTAAGAGCACACACTTCCATAATAACTGAGGTCTTTGTTCCTTTATAAAGTCAGTATAAAAGAAACGACCTCAAATGGTCCTACTCAATACACTCTGAGTGTACTAGTGTAATTATATAGTCAAGATAAACTAATACCTAATTACACTACGACCTTCTAATGGTTTGTTCCTTTTTCATTTTGGTCGTGAGCTACTGTTTATAATTTATAAGGTACTGATAACATCATCTTCTGTATGTGACACCACATACTATGTTATCTACAATATAAATTAAATGAACAACTACAAACAAATGTAGACAATTAGACCAAATGTGATTCTTTATTCATAATAAATGTTTACAAAGCTTAGGCTTTCATAATTATGATTTGATGGTAAAAATTATCTATGACAATCAACATAACTCGACTTCTTCCTATATTTCAATCTGATCGACTTTGATCTCTCTACACATATTGGACATTCTAAGATTCCAGTAGTACTCCAACCATATAGCATACCATAAGCCGAAAAGTCATTTATGGTCCAAAGAAGAGCAGCCTTCATTACAAACATCTGATTAGTATGCACTTCATATGTAAGAAAACCTTCATCCCATAGTTGTTTTAGCTCTACAATCAGTGGTTGCATATAAATATCTATTAACTTCTTTAGATTTTGTGGGTCAGACACAACCAATGTTAAAAACATGTATGGTGTTTTCATGCACATCCCAGGTGGAAAATTATACGGAGTTAATATAACTGGCCTACAAGAATAGTGTCTTCTTGATTTACCAAAGAATAGTGTCTTCCTGATTTACCAAATGGAGCAAATCCATTAGCACAGAGATCTAACCTCATATTTCAAGTCTCCTTCTCAAATTAAGGATATGTTCTATCAAAATTTTTCCATGCCTCTGTATTTGATGGATGACAACATTAGCCCCTCTTTTGTTCGATGATTTGTATGCCAAGTTATGTGTTCAGCAGTGGTCTTTGATGCATAAAGTTTTTGTAACCTAGGAGTTAAAGGCAAATAAAACAACTGACGATATGATTTACATTGTCGTTGACTCCTTTTGGTGCTCTTGTACCTATCTTGATTATAGAATTTACAAACATTTGCATTTGCATCATCTCCCCAATATAGCATACAACCATATCTACAAACATCAATTCTTTCCACTAGAAGACCTAATTCTTTAATAAGTTTTTTAATAATGTAAAAATCATTGGGCAATATATTATCACGCAGCAATGTCTCTTCAAAAGCTTGAAAAAAATTATTAAAAAAATCTTCCAACATATTATACTTTGCCTTGACATTCAACAGTCTTGCAGTGAATGATAATTTAGTGTGAGTGTCATAGCCAACCCATAATGGTTCATTTATAACACTTCATGAAATTTGAGATATGCTTCATTATTCACATTTTTATTGACACCTATTACTTGTACCTCTTCCAATGGTGATACATAAATAGTAAACATTTGCTCAATTGTTGGAGGACAATTAGAACTTGCACCATGTGATTCAGGAATCAAATTCAGACCTGCTTCATCAAAGATCATCTTATGATATAGATTTAATTGATTATAATAACTTTGATTCCTGGTGGCAAAAGGCGAATACGCTCACCCCCAGCGCCCCCGCAACCCGTCCCAAGGTCAACACAATAACTTTGATTCCTAGAACTATGATGTTGTGTCCATAATAATCCTTATCATATATGAATGGTTCATCGTGACATGTCTAATTACATTAATTTATAGTAAACCAAATCTACAAATATGCTCTTAAACTTTACCAGATGGTAAAAATTTACTATTATGACACTTTTGCACGGACACCTTATCCCATTACAATCCATAACCTCAACATTACTAGATACAAAATTTAAAACTAATTTCAACCCAGTCATAAACTCATCAGTTAAACCCGACGGTCAGGTAAATTCTTATAATACATCAAACTTCTTTCATTCTGTATTTTATTTGTTTCTAATAAATTATATTAATAAAAACTCTTAGACGATACATTAATGGTCAATATATACTTAGTTCACATACAAATTAAAATAAAATATAACAAAGAAAAATAAAAATATGCTACCATTATTAAAAAAAACATGTGTAAATATATATACCAAACCAAGGTGAATAAAAATGAACATCTCTCCTAGACATGTCTTCTCACCAAAGGTGAGGTAACTGATCTGCATGCTTAGAAATCATTCTTTGGAGAATAATATTATACTTTTGCATGTGGCAACTTTGTGGTACTTGCTTTTGAGTGAACTTTTAAGGCTGACAAATAGTTGTTTTTAGAATGAGTTGCATTTCTTCACAGTAGGATTGCTTTAGTTATTTTCCTGGGGAGTTATGGAAAAATTTTGCTTGTTCTCTAGTCTTCTTACCAAGCACGATCTCATTCACCGATCTTGTTATCTATTCGATCTGAATTCATTTCCAATGGTGTTTATATAAGTTATATACTTTATTCTTATTTATGTTTAAAGCAATTTGAATTGATTAATGAGGAAAGTGTAAGAGGTGGAAGGTGACCAAAACAAAAAAAAGTATTTATGGACTAATAAATGAGTAAATCACTAACACTAACATAGTCAAAAGATTTTTGAATATCTAATATTTTATCATAATCAAATATTCATTTTGAAATCCGGCATCATAAAACTACATTGACAACCATATACATTAATTGTCTAAAGCATTATAATAAATTAGAACATGTACCGAGGATATAACATAACACTTAAGCCTATTCTTTTTCATCAACTAAGCTTTATGTCTAGTACCTTAAGTATTTAGAAGATTTTAATTATGCTGAATATTTTAATTATGCTCATATAGCAGGAAAAATATCATGCTGAACGGATGAATTATTCTTGAATTTGGGTGATGACCCTCAGCAATTCCCGCCAGCATTCGCTCGATGGTTTTGATCGGTGTCCATCCAGTGATTCCAATTGGTGTTCATATGTCAATTTCGGTCGTTGTCATGATTGTGACCAACATCCATCCTATAATTCTGACCGGCGTACGCTATTATCATGAAAGAGATTCCAATATGTTGGAAAATGCTTGGCACTCAAGGTATTTGGATCTACATGATCCAACGGTTGGGATAAAGATTCTTAACCTTCTAGCAGCCAGGATATATCATCCAAAGACATTTATACATTTCCAAATACAAGTACAAGCACCTCACTAGTTAAGAAATTATCGTCACCTACTGCTTGTTCGCTAATCTTCTTAGCAAGCACAATCTCATTCACCGATCTTATTATCTATTTGATCTGAATTCATTTCCAATGGTGTTTATGTAAGTTATATACTTTGTTCTTATTTATGTTTAAAGCAATTTGAATTGATTAAGGTGGAAAGTGTAAGGGGTGGAAGGTGACCAAAACAAAAAAAAGAAAGTATTTATGGACTAAAAATGAGTAAAGCACTAATACTAACATAGTCAAAAGATTTCTGAATATCTAATATTTTATCATAATCAACTATTCATTTTGCAGTCTGGCGGCATAAAACTCCATTGACAACCGTATACATTAATTGTCTAGAACATTATAATAAATTAGAACATGTACCAAGGATATAACATAACACTTAAGTCTATTCTTTTTCATCAACTAAGCTTTATGTCTAGTACCTTAAGTACTTAGAACATTTTAATTATGCTGAATATTTTAATTATGTTCATATAGCAAGAAAAATACCATGCTGAGCGGATGGATTATTCTTGGATTTGGATGACGATCCTTAGCGATTCCCGCTAGCATCCGCTCGATGGTTTTGATCGGTGTCCATCCAGTGATTACAGTTGGCGTTCATATGTCAATTTCGACCAATGTCATGATTGTGACCGACATCCATCCTATAATTTTGACCGGTGTACGCTATTATCATGAAAGAGATTCCAATATGTTGGAAAATACTTGGCACCGAAGGTATTTGGATCAACATAATCCAACGGTTGGGATAAAGATTCTTAACCTTCTTGCGACTAGGATATATCATTCAAAGACATTTATACATTTCTAAATACAAGTACAAGCACCTCACCAGATAAGAAATTATCGTTACCTACTGTTTGTTCGCTAGTCTTCTTACCAAGCATAATATCATTCACCGATCTTGTTATCCATTTGATCTGAATTCATTTCCAATGGTGTTTATGTATGTTATATACTTTGTTCTTATTTATGTTTAAAGCAATTTGAATTTATTAATGTGGAAAGTGTAAGGGGTGGAAGGTGACCAAAACATAAAAAGAAAGTATTTATGGACTAATAAATGTGTAAAGTACTACCACTAACATAGTCAAAAGATTTTTGAATATCTAATATTTTATAATAATCAAATATTCATTTTGAAATCCGACAGCATAAAACTCCATTAACAACCATATACATTAATTGTCTAAAGCATTATAATAAATTAGAACATGTACCTAGGATATAACATAACACTTAACCTTATTCTTTTTCATCAACTAGGCTTTATGTCTAGTACCTTAAGCATTTAGAACATTTTAATTATGCTGAATATTTTAATTATGCTCATATAGCAGGAAAAATACCATGCTAAGCGGATGGATTATTCTTGGATTTGGGTGACGGCCCTCAGTGATTCCCGCCATCATTCTCCTGATGGTTTCGATTAGTGTCCGTCCAATGATTCCAGTAGGTGTTTATATGTCAATTTCAGCCGATGTCATGATTTTGACCGACATCCATCCTATAATTCTGACCGGCGTATGCTCTTATCATGAAAGAGATTCCAATATATTGGAAAATACTTGACACTCAAGGTATTTGGATCTACATTATCCAACGGTTGGGATAAAGATTCTTAACCTTCTATATCATCCAAAGACATTTATACATTTCCAAATACAAGTAGAAGCACCTCACTAGATAAAAAATTATCGTTACGTACTGCTTGTTCGCTAGTCTTCTTACCAAGCACAATCTCATTCACCGATCTTGTTATCTATTTGATCTGAATTCATTTCCAATGGTGTTTATGTAAGTTATATACTTTGTTCTTATTTATGTTTAAAGCAATTTGAATTGATTAATGTGGAAAGTGTAAGGGGTGGAAGGTGACCAAAACAAAAAAAGAAAGTATTTATGGACTAATAAATGAGTAAAGCTCTAACACTAACATAGAAAAAAGATTTTTGAATATCTGATATTTTATCATAATCAAATATTCATTTTGAAGTCTGGCGGCATAAAACTCCATTGACAAAGATATACATTAATTGTCTAGAGCATTATAATAAATAAGAACATGTACCTAGGATATAACATAACACTTAAGCCTATTCTTTTTCATCAACTAAGATTTATGTCTAGTACCTTTAGTATTTAGAAGATTTTAATTATGCTGAATATTTTAATTAAGCTCATATAGCAGGAAAAATATCATGCTGAGCGGATGGATTATTCATGGATTTGGGTGACGACCCTCTGCGATTCCCTCCAGCATTCGCACGATCGTTTCAATCGGTGTCCGTCCAGTGATTCCAGTTGGTGTTCATATGTCAATTTCGGTCGATGTCATGATTGTGACCGACATCCATCCTATAATTCTGACTGACGTACGCTATTATCATGAAAGAGATTCCAATATGTTGGAAAATACTTGGCACTCAGGGTATTTGGAACTACATTATCCAATGGTTGGGATAAAGATTCTTAACCTTCCAGCGACCAGGATATATCATCCAAAGACATTTACACATTTCCAAATACAAGTACAAGGACCTCACTAGATAAGAAATTATCGTTACTTACTGCTTTTTTGATAGTCTTCTTACCAAGCACAATCTCATTCACCGATCTTGTTATCTATTTGATCTGAGTTCATGTCCAATGGTGTTTATGTTAGTTATATACTTTGTTCTTATTTATGTTTAAAGCAATTTGAATTTATTAATGTGGAAAGTGTAAGGGGTGGAATGTCACGCCCCGATGGAGTCCCTGTCCGAAAATATTTCGGCAGCACCTCCCCTGTACGGGTGACAATCTGAAGCAATTCTACATACAAAATATACATCAGCCACAAGCGGCTGGAATATACACACAACCACGCAGTTTGTATCATCATCCCACTCGGCTGGAACAAATATAAACAAACACGCGGTTATATATATATTTAACAACCTACTCAACTGTACTAAAAACCACAAACACAGCGGAAAAGGACAACACATACAACCCAAAACTAAAACTGCTAGCCGGCTAGGCTTACACAACACAACAATATAACAACTCCAGAAACAAAATCGGAACACTACACTAATTACACCAATTATAAATACCGAAGTAAAAATACACAAAAGCGTAGACATGTCTTCTGATGTGATGTGGGGACCGACAGCCAGGATACTCCAAGCGTCTCCATAAACAACTTAGTACCTGAAAAAGATAGTGTCCACGGGGGTGAGTTCAACAACTCAGTGAATACCAATAGACATGCCAAGCAAGATATATCTAACAGCAATAAATATGGAATACAGCTTCCTAATCATATATAGGAAATATGCAAAACTGAAAAGTAACTGAGGAAGCTGTACTCACCAGGAACTCCTATCCAGTACAAAAGGGGTTGTCAAACCAGATACACACTATGCCTCCTGTATGCATGTCAAACAAATGCATCCACCAAAATGCAGCATATAAGTACAGCAAACACAAGCAAATAAATGCATATGATGCCAATGATATGGTCACCCCTGACGCTAGTCAGTCATCTCACACACAACGGTGAGACTGAGTGGGTAGGATGTGACAACCGTGCACTCTGACGTCACTGCTCCTGATGAGTGATCGAGTGGACGGGATGCTGTCGGAGTACACACATACTCCTACCCCAAATCATAAGTGGGGGAGCGCAATGCTCTCATCTCCCTGTACACCATGACAGAGAGGGATCCCTGACGTGCAACCACGCTGCGTCACACTACCCATGAGCGGACCAACGGAGCACCGAACAGAGCAAAACTGATGTGCTACCACGCTGCGTCACGCTACCCATGAACGAACTAACGGAGCACTGAACAGTGATGAAACTGGCGATATGCTCTACAATAATGGAGCAGCCTATCACGCAGCATGCAATCATGCGAATGGTGCATGAAACTAAGCATGACAATATCCTGAACCAAATCCATATATATATATATATATATATATATAAATGTGTACCCTAGTACAAGTAAGTCAAATCCACAGATCTAGGGTATACAGGTCCTCTATGGTATAACAACCTAGGTCCTGAACATATCCACCTCCATAAAATATGTATCAACCATTTACACGGATCAAAGCAGAAGGTCTAGGTACACAGATCAGGTATGTTATGAAAATATAGATACACATGCCAGATAATAAAAATCCAGAATCTAGTCCTAAACTCAGTAAAGCATGGTATGTCACTTACTCTAGGAATTAAGGTACTCATGGCAATAATCACGAAACGTAAACATGGATATATAACAAACGCCCAACAGAACATGCTACGGGTAACAAATAGTGACATACCAAAGGCAAATATGATCATTGCTTGTAGCTATAAAATACTATGCATATCAAATTGACAATATCATAAAAGATAAGTCCAGAGGTACCCGCCTTCAATAGGAAGGTCCAATCCAGTCCATTCCAACGTCGAGACGCTCGTCTTGTATCAAAGTCCCAATTCCAAGATGGCCGCTGATGGCTCACGGTCAAAGGGTTTCCCTGCCCAAAACAGAATCACCGGTGCTGTGGATCGCCAGTGAACAATGTTGGCCAAGCTACAAAGGCTTAGAATATAGCCGAAATAGAAAGCTTACAGCCTTATAAACCTCCACCAATAGCTACCAAGAATCACCTATACATCCATAAAGTATACTCGGATCAGTCCAAGTCTTACCATTAAGCATCAAATTAAATTAAGCTAACCTGTACCAATTCTAATAATCCATTCAACTACTACTAAAGGTGCATCAACAAACTAAGCATCCACCATCTATAAATTTCTCAATGCTAAATACCCTCACCTCTTCCTCTTCAGCAGCTAGCAAGTGTCATGGAAAAGGTAGAGTCAGCAACAAGCCATTGGCGCCGTGGTAGTCGGAACCAACTAGTTCACTGTCTTCCAATCAACAATCCAGAATCAACTCTACGGATGAATTAACTGCCCAATCTAATACCAGATTTAGATCACTTACCCTCATCTTGTGCCCACAACCTCCTCTCTACCATCAACAGCAAGCTCTAGAGACGAAGTAATAACTGACAGTGGGGAAAATCGGGTGATTGGCAATGACTAATCGGAATTAGGGCATAGCTTGGAAGGCTTCGGGTGGCTGGCGGCTAAGGCACAGGGAACTGTGATGCTGCTCGGAATGAATGAGGAGGAAAAAATCAGGGAGAAGGCTCGGCAGACCTGGTGGCCGTCGCTCGAAGAAGAGAAGGAGTCGGCGTCTGCGTCGGCCAGGGAAAGGCTTGTATGTGTCGGGTTGAAGAAACCGCTGCGGGCGGTAGTTGTTAGGGCAGAGGAGTTCGGCAGGGAAAGAAGAGGGCGCCGGAAAGGGGGCGCTGGCGCCGGCTGTCGTCGCTAGGGCAGAGGATGCTAGGGCGGCGCTCAAGTGCCGTTGTCGTGTGGCGAGGTCGCGTGGCTCAGTGTCGGCGATAGGTCTAGGGCACGGTAGGAAGATGAGGAGAGGAAATCGGAAGAGGAAGAGGGAATCGAGCGGCGGTGGCGTCGGCTAGGGCAGAGAAAAGGCGGCGGTGGAGATCCTAGGGCAAAGGATGCCGTCGCCGTGAGGGGCAGAGGGTGAGGAAGAAGAAGGAACGGCCGTGACGCCGGTTAGGGCACGGGAGGTTAGCGCAAGGATTGGGCTCGCGGAGAAGTAAACGGGAAAAGGAAAAAAAACATAAGGAAAAGGAAAAAGAAACAAAAACAAATAAATAAATTCAACTTTTCCTCATTTAAATGGGATAGTCCAAACAGTCTTTTCCGGACCCCGTTTCTATCCCCGTAATCTGAGTCATACGAGCTCCAAAAAAATCCATAAAAATTTCTAAAAATTCTGAAAAATTCCCTTACCATTATTCGCCATTTTTTGGTATTTTACATTCTCCCCCACTTATAAAAATTTGGTCCCCAAATTTCATTATCTACCATCAGCAAGTACTAGCAAAAGCTAAACTGTATAAATGCTGAACGGTACATTAAATCACATACCTCAAGTGAAAAGATGGAGTATCGAGCTCGGATAGTATCCTCGAGCTCCCAAGTATCCTTCTCATCCGAATGATACTGTCATCCGACTTTAGCCAGCCGGATAGTCTTGTTCCGCAACTGACGCTCTTTCCAGCCCAGAGTCCGTACCAGAATCTCCTCATAAGTGACGTCAGGCTGAACTGAAACTGAGATATCTGTCAAAACATATGTCGAGTCGGACATATACCTCCTCAGCATAGTCACATGGAATTCGTCGTGAACGCCCATCAGGGACGGCGATAATGCCAGACGGTAAGCTATGGCTCCAATCCTCTCCAAGATCTGGAAAGGTCCAATGTATCGCGAAGCTAGCTTACCTCTGAGGTCAAATCTCTTCACCCCTTTCGTGGGTGAAACTCGCAGAAATACATGGTCGTAAATGGAGCACTTTAAGAGTCTCCGACTCCGGTCAGCATAACTCTTCTGGCAGTCCTGTGCCTCTGACACTTTCCGTCTAATAGCAGGGACCAACTCTGCCTTATGCTGAGCTCTATGAAGTCTCAACAACTGGGCCTCCCCAATCTCATCCAAGAGGGTGGGTGTTCGACAGGGCCTACCATACAATGCTTCAAAACGGTGTCATCTGGATAGCCAAATGCAAACTGTTGTTGTAGGCGAACTCTCTACCAATGTCAAATGGTCCTCCCAACTGCCTCCAAAATCCAATACACAAGATCTCAGCAAGTCCTCTAGAGTCTGAATGATCCACTCTAACTGTAACTGTCCATCTGTCTGCGGATGGAAAGTTGTACCGAAACAGAGCTGCGTGCCCAAGCCTGCTGCAGACTCTATCAAAAAAAAAAAAAAACGAGACGTGAACCGGGAGTGTCTATCCGAAATAATAGTCAACTGGACACCACATGATCTGATGATCTCTCGGCAAAACAGATCTACCAATCGATCCAGGAAATCAGTCTTCCGAATCGCTAACGAGTGCGTGGATCAGGTTAATCGATCAACGATTACCCAAATCGCGTCATGTCCTCGGCAAACCCACCACTAAGTCCATAGTAATGTGTTCTCATTTCCACTCAGGAATAGGAATCTGCTGAAGTAATCTTGCAGGTCTCGAGTACTCAGTCTTCACCTGCTGATAAACAAGATATCTAGCTACAAAAATCTGCGATGTCTTTCTTCATTCCGTTCCACCAATAGGAACGCATCAAATCTCGATGCATGCGGGTCCCGCCTGGGTGGACCATAATTCAAAAGCGATGAGCCTCCTGAAGTAGCTCCTATAAGACTGGAGACTGAAGTACGCATAATCTGCCTCGAAAGTGTATAACACCCTCCTCGGCTCGTGTGAACTCGGTCTGCTGCCCGGAAGCTATCTGGATGCAAATAAACTGCAAATACTGATCAGCAGCCTAGGGCTCTCGGATCTTCGTCCTGATCGACGACTGAGCAACCATGGTAACTAGA
Source organism: Zingiber officinale (assembly GCF_018446385.1). Lineage (NCBI taxonomy): Eukaryota > Viridiplantae > Streptophyta > Magnoliopsida > Zingiberales > Zingiberaceae > Zingiber > Zingiber officinale. The sequence continues at coordinate 108,023,474 of NC_055988.1, forward strand.
GTACCCTGTTCTGTCTGTCCTTATCCCTCAAGGCCCAACTCGGAGAAACCTTGAATCAAGTCTGTGACCACAACTCGGTGGCAAGTTAAAGTCCCTCTGGATTTCCTGCTAAATTCATCGGCAACCACATTAGCTTTCCCCGGGTGGTAGCTAATGGTACAATCAAAATCCTTCAGGAACTCCATCCGTCTCCTCTGTCGGAGATTAAACTTCCTTCTAAGTGAACAGATATTTGAGACTCTTATGGTCAGTGAGAATCTCAAATGTAATGTCGTACAGATAATGCCACCAAATCTTCAAGGCAAAAATAATGGCGATCAACGACAAGTCATGTACTGGGTAGTTCTCCTCATGTTCCTTCAACTGCCGAGAAGTAAGAGACTACCCTGTCGTTGTAACACCCCACCCTCCTCACTACTGGACTGTGAGGGCAGAGCACTACCGGACTACTAACTTTACTTAATTAGAGTTGTTCACATGTAAAGATCAATACATAAACTCTAAAAAAACTCAAAACATACAATTAACTAGCAGCGGAAGACTAAATGACTCATCTAATACATTCTACTCAACTCTTTGTTAATAAATTCTCATGCTAAATCCCAAGGCTTCTATAGTCCAGGCATCACACATCCATCCGCACCTCCTTGTCGACTTCCTTTACTATATCTTTTCCTTTCCTTTATCTGTAGTAAGAGGAAATGCATCTATAAGCAAATATTGCTTAGTAAGCGCTATCTAACTCACAAAACTCGAGTATGCATGTAAGCTGAAAGAAATCTAGAAACTGAATGCTCATCTAATAGCAAACGAAACATAGCATACTGAAATACTAAACATGTAAGCAAATCTAAACAAACATGCTAGCATAAAAGAAAACTAAACTTGCTGGATTTTAAACTTATGTGAAGCTTATTTCTTTTGTTTGAAAACTTATACTTTAATACTTCAAAATAATAATCAACTTTCTTCTTGGGCCCGACAACTGTACTTGCTATGCGCGCATCCCTAACTAGACCCGAGATAGCTGGTCTCGAATCTAGTAGGGTTTACTAGGTTATCTAAACCTAGGGACGACTATGGGAGCCCAGCCTAAGGACAACTGAGAGTCCTGCATACTAGGTTATCTAAACCTAGGGACGACTATGGGAGCCCAACCCAAGGACAACTGAGAGTCCAGTACAGTGCCACTGATAAAAGTAAAATACTTGTTATATTTTAATACTTCTAATATATAATGCCTCGGCATTTTAACGAGCACCTTGTGTGCCAAAATCCCTAAAGTCTTGACTTTGGGATCTACTTAAGGCCTTGACCTTTTTCTTTCTTTTCTTTATCTTTCTTATACTTGTTAATACCTCTAAAAAAAGAATGCTTCTTTAAAAACTGAAATGTTTAAACAAATTCTAACTTTGAAATGCATAAACAAAAATCTGCATACTATGCTAATCAAAATTCTGCATACTATTCTAATCAAGATTCTGTATTCTATGCTACATTATTTCTGCATACTATGCAAACATAAAATCTGCACTATAAGCTTAATTAAAATCTACACTATAAGCGTACATAAAAATATGCACTATAAGCTTAATTAAAATCTGTACTATAGGCTTAATTAAAAATCTGCACTATAAGCGCTTAATTAAAATCTGCAATATAAGCTCTACATAAAAATCTACATTATAAGCTTAATTAAAATCTGCACTATAGGCTTAATTAAAAATCTGCACTATAAGCGCTTAATTAAAATCTGCAATATAAGCTTTACATAAAAATCTACATTATAAGCTTAATTAAAATCTACACTATAGGCTTAATTAAAAATCTGCACTATAAGCGCTTCTTATGCTTCGAATTCAAGAAGAACAAAGGTCCGAAACTACTCCTACTGCAGGTGAGAAGCACTTATCTTGATTCTTGGACTCACAACCGAACAAAAAGGGCTTTTAGGACCTTAGCCGACCGCCGGAGATGATGCCCTAACTCCCTTTCGTTTTTAGCCCGAGCTCCGCCATCGTACGCAGAAGAGAAGGAGAGAATGGTTTAAGTCACAGGAAAACAGAGCATCAACTTATCCCTTTTTATAACTTAATATTTCTGTTAACTCCTTAATTAAATTCGCTACCTTTTCTAAACAAACAAATCCAACATCAACTTATCCCTTTTATAATCCAATATTCTGCTAACTATCTTAAATAAATTCACTACCTTTTCTAAACAGACAAATCCAACATCAACTTATTCCTTTTATTATATTCTGTTACCTATCTTAAATAAATTCGCTACCTTTTCTAAACAGACAAATCCAACATCAACTTATCCCTTTTATAATATTCTGTTAATTATCTTAAATAAATTCGCTACTTTTTCCAAACAGAAAAATCCAAGATCAACTTATCCCTTTTATAATCCAATATTCTGTTAACTATCTTAAATAAATTCGTTACCTTTTCTAAATAGAAAAATCTGTTTGCCCACTTGGTCAGCCGAGTTTTGACCGAGTCAAAGGTCGTGGGTTCAATTCTCGGCTTGGATATTTTTTTGTCGAAACTTCCTTCGTTTAGTAAAAATACCAAACGACCTCCAAAAATTACATAAAAATACTCTAAAAATTTCTAAAAATCTCTAGAATATTTCTAAAATATTTCTAAATATTTTTAAGAACTTTTAGAACTCCTAATGAGGAAAATTAGGTCGTTACAGTCGTGTTGCAGCAAAACAGCGCCCAAACCCTGTAGAGATGCGTCGGTATAGAGCACGAATCCGTCCTCTCCAGAAGGTAAAACTAAAAATCGTTGTCGACACTAATCTCCGCTTCAGCTCCTAGAAGCTGGTCTCGCAATCTTCAGTCCAAGTGAAGTTCACGCCTTTCCCGGTCAGGCGTGTAAGTGGCATAGCAACGCATGGAAAACCCCCAACGAGCCTCCGGTAATAACTAGCTCGACAAAAGGGAGTTGCGAGTTTCATCTATTGACAATGACAACTCCCAACTGGTAACAACCTCTATCTCCTGTGGAACCACGGTATACTCCTACTGGTGACCGTGTGTTTCAAACATCTCACAGGAGACTTGTAACACCCCACCCTCCTCACTACTGGACTGTGAGGGCGGAGCGCTACTGGACTACTAACTTTACTTAACTATCGTTGTTCACATGTTGATAGTAATTCCTAAAACTCTTGGAGAACTCAAAACATACAATTAACTAGCAGCGGAAGACTAAATGACTCATCTAATACATTCTTAATAAATGACAATCTTAATAAATTCTTATGTTAGGTCCCAAGGCTTCTATAGTCCAGGCATCACACATCCATCCGCACCTCCTTGTCGCCTTCCTTTGCTATAACCTTTCTAAGAGGAAATGCAACTATAAGCAAAATTGCTTAGTAAGCGCTATCTAACTCACAAAACTCGAATATACATGTGAATATACTGAAATCTAAAAGCTAAATGCTCAAAAGGAAAACTACTCATGCTCATCTACAAGCAAAAGAAACATACTGAAATGTTAAACGTGTAAAACAAATCTATACAATCATGCTAGCATAATCTTGTTGAATTTTAAACACTTTCTGAATCTTATTTCACTTGTTTAAAAACTTATACTTTAATACTTTTATACTTATGTGAAAACTTATTTTACTTGTTCAAAAACTTATGCTTATAATACTTCAAAATAGTAATCAACTTCTCTTGGGCCCAGGCATAGTACCATCTTATGTGCATTCCCTAATAGGTTGGGGTAGCGAGCCACCAATCCTAAAAGAGCAGACCTCGGTCTACCAGAGCCAAGACATTGGAATTGGACACCTGGATTTGTTTAACGACAACCTCGGAAGTCAGGTACTAGCCTCTTCAAAGTAAAATATCTTATTATCTTAATTACTTCTTCTTTAAATGCCTCGGCATTTTAACAAGCACCTTGTGTGCCAAAATTCCCTAATGTCTAACTTTGGAATCTACTTAAGGCCTTGGCCTTTTTCTTTCTTTTCTTTATCTTTCTTATACTTGTTAATACCTCTAATAAAAGAATGCTTCTTTAAAAAGAAACTGAAATGTTTAAACAAATTCTAACTTTGAAATGCATAAACAAAAATCTGCATACTATGTTAATCAAAATTCTGCAAACTATACTAATCAAGATTCTGCATTCTATGCTACACTATTTCTGCATACTATGCAAACATAAATTCTGTATTATAATACTTAACCAAACTGCACTATAATCTTTTTCTTTAAAAACTACACTATAAGTTCCACAAAAAATCTGCACTATAAGTTCCACAAAAAATCTGCACTATAAATTCTACCAAAAATTTGCACTACAAGTTCCATCAAAAATCTGCACTATAAACTTTAAAGAAATCTGTACCATAAGCTCTTAAGAAATCTGCACTACAAGCTCTAAAGAAATTTGCTCTAAAGAAATCTACATTTTAAGCTCTAAGAAATCTGCACTACAAGCTTAATTAAAATCTGCATTATAAGCTTACATAAAAATCTGTACTTATAAGCTTAATTAAAATCTGCACTATAGGCTTAATTAAAATCTGCACTATAAGCCTAAATAAAAATCTGCACTATGAGTTTAATTAAAATCTGCACTATAGGCTTAATTAAAATCTGCACTATAAGCTTAATTAAAATCTGCTCTATAAGCTTAATTAAAATCTGCACTATAAGCTTACATAAAAATCTACATATGAGCTTAATTAAAATCTGCACTATAAACTTAATTAAAATCTGCACTATAAGCCTATATAAAAATCTGCACTATAAGCTTAATTAAAATCTGCACTATAGGCTTAATTAAAAATCTGCACTATAAGCGCTTCTCATGCTTCGAATTCAAGAAGAACGAAGGTCCGAAACTACTCCTACTGCAGGTGAGAAGCACTTACCTTGCTTCTTGGACTTACAACCGAACAAAAAGGGCTTCTAGGACCTTGGTCGGCCGCCGGAGATGATGCCCTAACTCCCTTTCGTTTTCTGCCCGAGCTCCGCCATCGTAAGAATGGTTTAAGTCACGGGAAAATAGAGCATCAACTTATCCCTTTTTATAACTTAATATTTCTGTTAACTCCTTAAATAAATTCGCTATCTTTTCTAAACAGACAAATCCAACATCAACTTATCCCTTTTTATAATCCAATATTCTGTTAACTATCTTAAATAAATTCGCTACCTTTTCTAAACAGACAAATTCAACATCAACTTATCCCTTTTATAATCTAATATTCTGTTAACTATCTTAAATAAATTCGCTACCCTTTCTAAACAGACAAATCCAACATCAACTTATCCCTTTTATAATATTCTGTTAACTATCTTAAATAAATTTGCTATCTTTTCTAAACAGACAAATCCAAGATCAACTTATCCCTTTTATAATCCAATATTCTGTTAAGTATCTTAAATAAATTCGCTACCTTTTCTAAACAGAAAAATCTGTTTGCACACCTGGTCAGCCGAGTTTTGACCGAGTCAAAGGTCGTGGGTTCAATTCTCGGCTTGGACATTTTTTTGTCGAAACTTCCTTCGTTTAGTAAAAATACCAAACGACCTCCAAAAATTATATAAAAATACTCTAAAAATTTCTAAAAATCTCTAGTATTTTTCTAAAGTATTTCTAAATATTTTTAAGAACTTTTAGAACTCATAATGAGGAAAATTGGGTCGTTACAATCCCCCATACCTTATAAAAAGTTCGTTCTCGAACTTATAATAATTCTATAGCACTTTCTCTACCTTGTACATGCATTATTTATCGTCCATATGCATAGGCAGAAACATAACATGAACATAACGTAGACCTAAACATAAACGTAAATATAAACATAACATGACTTGAACATACTTGTATGCATACTTATAAATGTACTATTGTGGTGGTCTAGTTGCACTTAGTAGTACCGTAACATAAGTTGTTGATCAGATAACTATTCTAGCGCTAGGTTGGTAGGGGTCCGAACTTAGGACCGGAGTTCCCCTTTATTCTGGTGCGCTCACCGGGCTTAGGTCCCCGGATCATACCACCATCCCAGAACATATCTTGTTTGATTCTGGCGCGCTCACTGGGCTTAGGTCCCCAGATCATACCACCATCCCAGAACATATCTTGTTTGATTCTGGTGCGCTCACTGGGCTTAGGTCCCCAGATCATACCACCATCCCAGAACACATCTTGTTTGATTCTAGCGCGCTCACCGGGCTTAGGTCCCCAGATCATACCACCATCCCAGAACACATCTTGTTTGATTCTGGCGCGCTCACCGGGCTTAGGTCCCCGGATCATACCACCATCCCAGAACATAAATTAGCAAGCTCCCCAGGCTTAGGTCCCCGGTTCTTACCTATATAGTGATGAGAAATTTTGGATCGTTACAATTCCCCATATCTTATAAAAAGTTCGTCCTTAAACTTAGACTAATTCTGGACATTTCTACCACATGCTGTTCCTCACACAAGAACTTTTATCTAGCTTAAGCACATATAAATAGATACTTCTAAAGATTTCTCTTTACTGCAAAAAAAAGAAAAGCATACTAAAAAGAATTTAAGTACTTTCTTACTTAAAGACGACAAGGTTGGTGCTGATGTGTGATGTTGGAGAATAGGAACTGCTCTAATACCAACTAGTAACACCCCACCCTCCTCACTACTGGACTGTGAGGGCGGAGCGCTACTGGACTACTAACTTTACTTAACTATCCTTGTTCACATGTTGATAGTAATTCCTAAAACTCTCGGAGAACTCAAAACTTACAATTAACTAGCAGCGGAAGACTAAATGACTCATCTAATACATTCTTAATAAATGACAATCTTAATAAATTCTTATGCTAGGTCCCAAGGCTTCTATAGTCCAGGCATCACACATCCATCCACACCTCCTTGTCGCCTTCCTTTGCTATAACCTTTCCTTTCCTTTATCTGCAGTAAGAGGAAATGCAACTATAAGCAAAATTGCTTAGTAAGCGCTATCTAACTCACAAAACTCGAATATGCATGTGAATATACTGAAATCTAAAAGGTAAATGCTCAAAAGGAAAACTACTCATGCTCATCTACAAGCACAAGAAACATATTGAAATGTTAAACGTGTAAAACAAATCTATACAATCATGCTAGCATAATCTTGTTGAATTTTAAACACTTTCTGAATCTTATTTCACTTGTTTAAAAACTTATACTTTAATACTTTTATACTTATGTGAAAACTTATTTTACTTGTTCAAAAACTTATGCTTATAATACTTCAAAATAGTAATCAACTTCTCTTGGGCCTAGGCATAGTACCATCTTATGCGCATTCCCTAATAGGTTGGGGTAGCGATTCACCAATCCTAAAAGAGCATACCTCGGTTTACCAGAGCCAAGACCTCGGAATTGGACACCTGGATTTGTTTAACGACAACCTCGGAAGTCAGGTACTAGCCTCTTCAAAGTAAAATATCTTATTATCTTAATTACTTCTTCTTTAAATGCCTCGACATTTTAACAAGCACCTTGTGTGCCAAAATTCCCTAAAGTCTAACTTTGGAATCTACTTAAGGCCTTGGCCTTTTTCTTTCTTTTCTTTATCTTTCTTATACTTGTTAATACCTCTAATAAAAGAATGCTTCTTTAAAAAGAAACTGAAATGTTTAAACAAATTCTAACTTTGAAATGCATAAACAAAAATCTGCATAGTATGTTAATCAAAATTCTGCATTCTATGCTACACTATTTCTGCATACTATGCAAACATAAATTCTGTATTATAATACTTAACCAAACTGCACTATAATCTTTTTCTTTAAAAACTGCACTATAAGTTCCACCAAAAATCTGCACTATAAGTTCCACAAAAAATCTGCACTATAAATTCTACCAAAAATTTGCACTACAAGTTCCACCAAAAATCTGCACTATAAACTTTAAAGAAATCTGTACCATAAGCTCTTAAGAAATCTGCACTACAAGCTCTAAAGAAATTTGCTCTAAAGAAATCTGCATTTTAAGCTCTAAGAAATCTGCACTACAAGCTTAATTAAAATCTGCATTATAAGCTTACATAAAAATCTGTACTTATAAGCTTAATTAAAATCTGCACTATAGGCTTAATTAAAATCTGCACTATAAGCCTAAATAAAAATCTGCACTATGAGTTTAATTAAAATCTGCACTATAGGCTTAATTAAAATCTGCACTATAAGCTTAATTAAAATCTGCTCTATAAGCTTAATTAAAATCTGCACTATAAGCTTACATAAAAATCTACATATGAGCTTAATTAAAATCTGCACTATAAACTTAATTAAAATCTGCACTATAAGGCTACATAAAAATCTGCACTATAAGTTTAATTAAAATCTGCACTATAGGCTTAATTAAAAATCTGCACTATAATCGCTTCTCATGCTTCGAATTCAAGAAGAACGAAGGTCCGAAACTACTTCTACTGCAGGTGAGAAGCACTTACCTTGCTTCTTGGACTCACAACCGAACAAAAAGGGCTTCTAGGACCTTGGTCGGCCGCCGGAGATGATGCCCTAACTCCCTTTCGTTTTCTGCCCGAGCTCCGCCATCGTACGCAGAAGAGAAGGAGAGAATGGTTTAAGTCACGGGAAAATAGAGCATCAACTTATCCCTTTTTATAACTTAATATTTCTGTTAACTCCTTAAATAAATTCGCTATCTTTTCTAAACAGACAAATCCAACATCAACTTATCCCTTTTTATAATCCAATATTCTGTTAACTATCTTAAATAAATTCGCTACCTTTTCTAAACAGACAAATTCAACATCAACTTATCCCTTTTATAATCTAATATTCTGTTAACTATCTTAAATAAATTCGCTACCTTTTCTAAACAGACAAATCCAACATCAACTTATCCCTTTTATAATCCAATATTCTGTTAATTATCTTAAATAAATTCGCTACCTTTTCTAAACAGAAAAATCTGTTTGCACACCTGGTCAGCCAAGATTTGACCGAGTCAAAGGTCGTGGGTTCAATTCTCGGCTTGGAAATTTTTTTGTCGAAACTTCCTTCGTTTAGTAAAAATACCAAACGACCTCCAAAAATTATATAAAAATACTCTAAAAATTTCTAAAAATCTCTAGTATTTTTCTAAAGTATTTCTAAATATTTTTAAGAACTTTTAGAACTCATAATGAGGAAAATTGGGTCGTTACAAGACTACCAAAATACGCACTACTGATCTTCACATATAGATGTTTCTGTCAAAACATCTCTAGAACTATGCGAAGATGATGTATGTGACTCTCCTCAGATCCGAAATAGATCACAACATCGTCAACAAGACAATGAAAACCGATCCAAACATCCTAGGGATACCCAAATCATCGAGTCCATGCTAACATCTAGGGCAACGCTAGCCATAATGGTAAAACCAAGACACATAATGTCCGTATCACAGACATTCCTAACCATAAGATCCTCAACAATAAATAGATATGATCACCAACGATATAAATCACCAAAGAATATATCCTCCAGTGTGAGAGCAACGCTCCATCACACGAAATACCATATATGTGGGAGCAACGCTCTACCACAAGAAATCCTCCATATGTGGGATAATCCGAAATATGTATCTACAATAAACATGGGAGCAATGCTCCGCTACAAGCAATCCGCAATATGTGGGAGCAACGCTCCACCACAAAACAATCCCTAAATATGTGGGAGCTACGCTCTACCACAACAATCCAGAATATGTGGAAGCTACGCTCTACCACAAACGATCCATAACATGTGGGAGCTACGCTCTACCACAACAATACATAAGTGCCAAAGCGCCTAACTATCTAACTAGAGACTGCACAAGATCTCTCTACCACAGATCACTGTGGGTAGCCTAGGGTATAACACCCAGTAAGCAAATCAAATCCATAGTCAACTCTATCATCATCCTAGTGGGTCGGTCACCCACTAATAGGAGAATTAGTTGACAGGGTAAAACAACCAATATCATAATGTAGACATTTAACATTCTACATTTAACATAGGTAGAATCATCATGATGCTACCAACCATACATCTGACGCACGTGCACACACAACATATGTATGATCGACAAAATCCTCCAATTAGTACACACCAAAATACACACAACTCAGGTATATTGAGTATGATACCTCCAACAATACACACCAAACACGTGTGCATAATCAACGTAGTATAATCAACAATACACCTCCAATAATACTCACCTAACACATACCAAATGAGTATAATCACTTTTATACTTCTAATAAAGTCTAATTGACACAAGTGTATCCATAAATCAAATATAATCAACAAGATACCTCGAATATTACATCGAACACATCTGCATCTACCATAACACCGATTTAATCAGCATGATACCTTCCATAATTCAATCAGCATAATCTCAATGATGCAATCGGCCAGTCTACCACAGGACTCCTACAACACATAATAATCATATCTACACACCACATAAATATGCATAATCAACATATTTTAAATCCAATCTACCACACAAACCCTACGCCACCTTCTAAGTTATCCTACAAGGTACATACAGTCTAAATTTAAAGTACCCACGGAATAGGATAAATCAATCCTCTAAAGACTGACCAAACCAACAACGATATACGGCTAATTCAGTCTTTTCCCACGTCAGTAAAAGTCATGTACTCCAATGTGCTCATAATATCCAACTAAGCACAAATATCCCAAAAATCAACATCGCTACAAAAATATAGAGTATGACAGTCCTCTACTAATCGGACAAACAAAACTAAATCGGTCATTACTAACTAATCAAGAATACACTAATTCTCCACAAGCAGCTAAGGTATATCGATCCACGACTACCCAGTCAATAAGTGCAAAACAGACTTCTACTTACCGATCTAACATGAATAAATCAATTATCTACTGACTAAAATAGAATGGTATTCTACTGGCTAAGTCAAGCATGAATATATAAATACTATCCACTACTCAGCTAATAATAGTAGAGGCTGGTATGTGCCTTCATCTCCTATCCAACTAGTAATAACAGAAACTAAAACTACTGGGGGTATGATATGAAAATCACCAGAGACTGTAATCCTTAATCTCTATTAAGGTTGATCAAGATCAGTGGCTAACACATCACATATAATATGTGCTACAACAACCAGACATGTACAAAATAAAAAGTGCTAATACATGTCATAACTATCATGGTCAACTATGCATACACTAATAGAAGTATATGATAATAGTATACAAACATACCTCCTATAGCTTGGAGATGTCCTGCCGCTGCCAGGTCCCAAAACCCGAAAAGTCACATCAAGAAAACTAAAACATGAAATCCAAAGACACAGGAAATACGACCTGTAAACTGTGCTCTGATACCAAATAAATTGGTATCAGATAAATCTCAAAAATCCAAAACACACAACAAGTATCGTATACCTGCTCTGATACCACTAAATTGTCACGCCCCGAGGGAGTCCCTGTCCGAAGAAATTTCGGCAGCACCTCCCCTGTACGGGTGACAATCTGAAGCAATTCTACATACAAAATATACATCAGCCACAAGCGGTTGGAATATACACACAACCACACAGTTTGTATCATCAGCCCACTCGGCTAGAACAAAAATAAACAACCACGCAGTTATATATATATATATTTAACAACCTACTCAACTGTACTAAAAACCACAAACACAGCGGAAAAGGACAACACATACAACCCAAAACTAAAACTGCTAGCCGGCTAGGCTTACACAACACAACAATATAACAACTCCATAAACAAAATCGGAATACTACACTAATTACACCAATTATAAATACCGAAGTAAAAATACACAAAAGCGTAGACATGTCTTTTGATGTGATGTGGGGACCGGCAGCCAGGATACTCCAAGCGTCTCCATAAACAACCTAGTACCTGAAAAAGATAGTGTCCACGGGGGTGAGTTCAACAACTCAGCGAATACCAATAGACATGCCAAGCAAGATATATCTAACAGCAATAAACATGGAATACAGCTTCCTAATCATATATAGGAAATATGCAAAACTGAAAAGTAACTGAGGAAGCTGTACTCACCAGGAACTCCTATCCAGTACAAAAGGGGTTGTCAAACCAGATACACACTATGCCTCCTGTATGCATGTCAAACAAATGCATCCACCAAAATGCAGCATATAAGTACAGCAAACACAAGCAAATAAATGCAATAAATGCATATGATGCCAATGATATGGTCACCCCTGACGCTAGTCAGTCATCTCACACACAACGGTGAGACTGAGTGGGTAGGGATGTGACAACCATGCACTCTGACGTCACTGCTCCTGATGAGTGACCGAGTGGACGGGATGCTGTCGGAGTACACACATACTCCTACCCCAAATCATAAGTGGGGGAGCGCAATGCTCTCATCTCCCTGTACACCATGACGGAGAGGGATTCCTGACGTGCTACCACGCTGTGTCACACTACCCATGAGCGGACCAACGAAGCACCGAACAGAGCAAAACTAAAGTGCTACCACGCTGCATCACGCTACCCATGAGCGAACCAACGGAGCACCGAACAGTGATGAAACTGGCGATATGCTCTACAATAATGGAGCAGCCTATCACGCAGCATGCAATCATGCAAATGGTGCATGAAACTAAGCATGACAATATCCTGAACCAAATCCATATATATATATATATAAAATGTGTACCCTAGTACAAGTAAGTCAAATCCACAGATCTAGGGTATACAGGTCCTCTATGGTATAAGAACCTAGGTCCTGAACATATCCACCTCCATAAAATATGTATCAACCATTTACATGGATCAAAGCAGAAGGTCTAGGTACACAGATCAGGTATGTTATGAAAATATAGATACACATGCCAGATAATAAAAATCCAGAATCTAGTCCTAAACTCAGTAAAGCATGGTATGTCACTTACTCTAGGAATTAAGGTACTCATGGCAATAATCACGAAATGTAAACATGGATATATAACAAACGCCCAACAGAACATGCTACGGGTAACAAACAGTGACATACCAAAGGCAAACATGATCATTGCTTGTAGCTATAAAATACTATGCATATCAAATTGACAATATCATAAAAGATAAGTCAAGAGGTACCCGCTTTCAATAGGAAGGTCCAATCCAGTCCATTCCAACGTCGAGACGCTCATCTTGTATCAAAGTCCCAAATCCAAGATGGTCGCTGATGGCTCACGGTCAAAGGGTTTCCTTGCCCAAAACAGAATCACCGGTGCTGTGGATCGCCAGTGAACAATGTTGGCCAAGCTACAAAGGCTTAGAATATAGCCGAAATAGAAAGCTTACAGCCTTATAAACCTCCACCGATAGCTACCAAGAATCACCTATACATCCATAAAGTATACTCGGATCAGTCCAAGTCTTACCATTAAGCATCAAATTAAATTAAGCTAACCTGTACCAATTCTAATAATCCATTCAACTACTACTAAAGGTGCATCAACAAACTAAGCATCCACCATCTATAAATTTCTCAATGCTAAATACCCTCACCTCTTCCTCTTCAGTAGCTAGCAAGTGCCATGGATCAGGTAGAGTCAGCAACAAGCCATTGGCGCCTTGGTAGTCGGAACCAACTAGTTCACTGTCTTCCAATCAACAATCCAGAATCAACTCTACGGATGAATTAACTGCCCAAATCTAATACCAGATTTAGATCATTTACCCTCATCTTGTGCCTACAACCTCCTCTCTACCATCAACAGCAAGCTCTAGAGACGAAGTAATAACAGATAGTGGGGAAAATCGGGTGATTGGCAATGACTAATCGGAATTAGGGCATAGCTTGGAAGGCTTCGGGTGGCTGGCGGCTAAGGCACAGGGAACTGTGATGCTGCTCGGAATGAATGAGGAGGAAAAAATCAGGGAGAAGGCTCGGCAGACCTAGTGGCCGGCGCTCGAAGAAGAGAAGGAGTCGACGTCTGCGTCGGCCAGGGAAAGGCTTGTATGTGTCGGGTTGAAGAAACCGCTGCGAGCGGCAGCTGTTAGGGCAGAGGAGTTCGACAGGGAAAGAAGAGGGCGCCGGAAAGGGGGCGCTGGCGCCGGCTGTCGTCGCTAGGGCAGAGGATGCTAGGGCGGCGCTCAAGTGTCGTTGTCGTGTGGCGAGGCCGCGTGGCTCAGTGTCGGCGATAGGTCTAGGGCACGGTAGGAAGATGAGGAGAGGAAATCGGAAGAGGAAGAGGGAATCGGGCGGCGGTGGCGTCGGCTAGGGCAGAGAAAAGGCGGCGGTGGAGATCCTAGGGCAGAGGATGTCGTCGTCGTGAGGGGCAGAGGGTGAGGAAGAAGAAGGAACGACCGTGACGCCGGTTAGGGCACGGGAGGTTAGCGCAAGGAATGGGCTCGCGGAGAAGAAATCGGGAAAAGGAAAAAAAACATAAGGAAAAGGAAAAAGAAAACAAAAATAAATAAATAAATTCAACTTTTCTTCATTTAAATGGGATAGTCCAAACTGGCTTTTCCGGACCCCGTTTCTATCCCCGTAATCTGAGTCATACGAGCTCATAAAAAATTCATAAAAATTTCAAAAAATTTCGAAAAATTCCCTTACCATTATTCACCATTTTTCGGCATTTTACATGAAAGGTGACCAAAACAAGAAAAGAAAGTATTTATGAACTAATAAATGAGTAAAGTATTAACACTAACATAATCAAAAGATTTTTGAATATCTAATATTTTATCATAATCAAATATTCATTTTGAAGTCTGGCTGTAACGCCCGAAAAATTCTCGAAACTGCATTATAAATATTCTATGATTTTTCTGGGATTTTTAGATATTTTTCCGGAATTTTTCCGAGTAGCGGAAGCAGCAAAAATAATTAGAACTGCAAAATAGCTTAGGCGGGAATCGAACCCGGAACCCCTCAGATCCGATAACTTTTAGTTACCCTTAGTAACCGGTGAACCCAGCAGGGCCGTGCTGAAAGAAAGAGGAATCAATTATATTTATATTAGAGTTGGGTTCAATTATCCACTTAATATAAATAGAAGAGTTAGGTTGGGTTTGGTTTATTTTAGAATTTGGTTCGGCAAACTCCTCCCCTCCAAACCCTCACGCCAAACACCCTTCTTCTCTCCTTCTCTCGGCGCCAACCACAAGGAAGACCTAGGGTTCTCTCCCTAGGGCCCCAAGGACATCTTCCGGTGATAACTCCGGCACGAGGACACTCCCCTTCGTGAGGGGAATGCTTAGACGCGAGAAGATCGTCGAGAAGTCGTCTCCACCGGAATTCTAGCGAATAGAATTGTAAGGAAATTAGCGTACGAGGTAAGAAACCCCTCACCTGTAGTATAAGTAGCTCCGTTTGGGTTTTCAACGCATTAGTTTATCTATATGCAGATTTTTATCGACGCATAGCGTGAAATTGACCCTCCTCGCAGGTTTAGGGATTTAGTGAGCACTTCTAGATGGGCCGGACACGTAATCCCTCTTCAGTGGGGGTTTCTAGACGTTATCAGATGCCTAGAAGTTGTCTCCCTAATAGAGAGGAGAGTTGGGGCACACTAAGTGTTCGATAAAATAGTTAGTTAAGTAAAAATGCAAATTAGGCATTTTAACAGCTCAGTTGAATGCATTAGAAGCATCTAAATCAGTAAATCAGTTTATTCTAGCTTATATGGGACTACGGTCCAATGGGTGGGCTCCCACAGTCGCCTCTGGGTTCAGACAACCTAGCTCTAGGTCCAGATAACCTAGAAACAGCAATTTAGAACAGTTTAGCTATATTCAGTATTTTACCTTTCAGTTGGCACTGTACTGGATTAGATATCCATTGGGTTGGACTCCCACAGTCGTCCCTAGGTTCAGATAACCTAGTAAACCCTACCAAATTCGGGACTTGCAAACCCGGGTTTAGTTAGGGATGCGCGCACAGTAAGTACAGTTGCCGGGCCCAACAGCACATGATTATTATTTTGATCTACTATACTATTAGTTTTCAAAACTCATAAAATCAGTTATGTTAGTTGAGTTTGATTTCAGCTTCAGGTTAGCTTCAGTTAGCTTAGTTCTCTATTATTGTTCTATGTGATTAGTCTACTATGCCATGCTTCAGCTTACATGTTCAGTTATTTCAGTTTATGCTTGCAACCAGAGTATGCCATGCCAGTACATGATTTCAAATAGCATTCTTTAAAAGCATGTTTGCATCGTTGCATGTTTTAGTGAGGTAGTTGGTTTCTTACTAAGCTTTAAGCTTACAGATTCTACTTTCCTTATACTGCAGATAAAGGTAAAGGAAAAATGGACTAGCAGAGGAAGCTGGAGTTCAATGCAAAGATGATGTGTGTGGCAGGAACTGGAATAAAAGATCCTCAGGGGTTTTAGTAAGCTTAAATAGTTGAATTCTTAGTATTTCTTCTTTCATGCATTTTTAGACCTTAGAATGTTTAAACCATGGGAGATTTATTTAGTTTGTTAGTAATTATGTTAGAATGCTGGTTAATAGTTGCTAGAATATATTCTAATTTATTTTAGAATTGTTGTGTGAGGTTTTGGCACGCCAGAGTGCTGAAATCAGAGTTTCAGGGTGAGATCAGAACCCAGATCGGTCTGCAGACCGATCAGAGTCGAGTTGTGCCATTGGATCGGTCAGCTGACCGATCCATGCGCGAACAGAGAGTTTATGGATCGGTCAGCCGACCGATCCATGTGCGAACAGAGAGCACTGACGCTCACTGATCGGTCAACCGACCGATCAGTGAGCCACTGGATCGGTCTACCGACCGATCAGTGTGCTCTTGGATCGGTCGGTAGACCGATCCAGCCACACACAGAAACACACAGAAGCGGCATATCTTGTGGATCGGTCAGCCGACCGATCCAGGGTCCCTCTCCGTGCCAGTATCAAGCTGGATCGATCACTGGATCGATCCGACAGCCCAATCGATTCATGGATCGATTGAAATGCCTGATTACAGCTAGCAGGACATCCGAGAAGCATAGATTATCCTCCCTAGCATGTGTACAACCCCTAGGTACACCTAGAATATTAAGTTCAGATTTTACAGAAATCAGTTTAGTAAAATTTTAATCAATCCAGATTTCCGCAATAGTAATTTAGCACAGCATTACGTAACGATCGACCTCGCAGCCTAGTCAGTAGGAGGCGGGTCGTTACAGAGTGGTATCATAGCAGTGTTCCATACTTCCTACACACACATCAGCATTGTACCTGCAGCTTCCAAGTAAGAATACCTCTCAATTTGTATGTTTATTGCTTTTCTATGATAGATAACTAAAGCATGCTTGTTTATGATAGTAGTTAATATGATAACAGTAGTTACCTTATTATGATTGTATTAGTCATATGTATCCTCTACGTCTTTAGAGATGGCACGAGGACGCCCAGCTAGAAGGGCACCAGCTACTGAGCCCCAGCATGAGGCAGGCAGTTCAGTGCCTCCTCCAGAGCTTACAGCATTGGTAGCTCAGTTACAGTAGCAGCTAGCTGAACAGCAACAGGAAATAGACACCTTAAAGGCTAGTCAGCA
Source organism: Zingiber officinale (assembly GCF_018446385.1). Taxonomy (NCBI): domain Eukaryota; kingdom Viridiplantae; phylum Streptophyta; class Magnoliopsida; order Zingiberales; family Zingiberaceae; genus Zingiber; species Zingiber officinale. The sequence continues at coordinate 108,041,038 of NC_055988.1, forward strand.
GAACACTCCCACTGTCACCCCGGAACCTAACTTGGCGACACCAGTGGTCTTAGAGGTTCCACCAGTCCAGCCTACGGCACCAGTGGCCCCAGCAGCAGGAACACAAAGGGAATCCTATCTGATCCAGTGGCAGAGAGTCAAGCCAGAGAATTTCTCAGGCACCAGTGAACCATGGGATGCACAAGCCTGGTTCAAAACACTGGAGAGCACGATGGAGCTTCTGGACTGGCCAGAGCATGAGAAGATGAAGTGCGCCTCCTTCTGTCTGACAGGAGATGCACGTATGTGGTGGGAGAGAATCAGAGTGAAGCGCCCAGTGAACCAGATGATGTGGGCTGACTTCGCTAAGGAATTCTTTGAGGAGTTCTTTCACGTGCGGGTCACCAACCGTCACTACGACGAGTTCACTGAGTTTCGTCAGGGCAACCTATCAGTTGAGGAAGCCATGAAGAAATTCAACAGGTTGGCTCGTCTATGCCCTGAATTAGTCAGCACAGAAAGGGAACGAATCCGGTTGATGCTCAAGATGCTGAGGCCGGAAATAGCAATGAACGTGGCTGGTGGCGTTCATAGGCCACAAACCACAGAAGAATTAGTGAGCAGTGCTCTAATCACTGAGCATTACCAGAATAGCATCAAGTAGCAGAAGCAAGTCCTCTCAGAAGCTAAAGGTCAAGGAGGCTCAGGTACTCAGAAACAGCAGGGCCACAACTCCCATGGCTCTAACTGGAAAGGGAACTCCAGCAACAAGCACAAACCAGGGAGTTACCCAAAAGGAGGACCAGCTAGCAAGCAGCCCAGTTATCCAAAGTGTGCCACTTGTGGGAAATTCCACCCTGGAGTTTGTCGTAAGGGCACACGAGGATGCTTTGAATGCGGACAGGAAGGGCATATGGCAAGCAGTGTCCAAACAAGACCAGTCTTCCTCAGCCACAGCCGATTCAGTATGAAGGCCAGCCAGCTCAGTTACATCAGATGCAGGCCGCTTTAGAAGGTCCACATATCAGCCAAGGCAGATTAGAAGCCCCTCCAGCTATGACCAATGCGAGGATATACTCACTCACCAGAGAGGACGCAGCAAATGCCTCGACAGTTGTTACAGGTCAGATTAGTATTTTACAGCAAAATACAACTGTCTTATTCGATACTGGGGCAACCCATTCATACATATCCAGGACATTTGCTGAGAAGTTAGCAGTACCTCCAGAGGTACTCAGTAGTCAGTTTTTGACGACGTTAGCTTCAGGAGAAATTATGGCATCTACGCACTGGCTCCGAGCAGCGCCAGTCATTATAGCAGACAGAGAACTCTTTAGTGATCTGATAGTGCTAAATATGACTGACTACGATGTTATCTTTGGGATGGACTTCCTGATCAGATACGGTGCTTCCATAGAGTGCCGTAAACAGAAAGTCATATTCCAACCTGAAGCAGAAGTGCAGTTTGAGTACATAGGAGAACCCAAGAGAAAAGCCAAGAAATTTCTCTCAGTTATGAAGGCACAGAAGTTAATGGATTCAGGATGTATGGGATTTTTAGCACACGTAGTCAGTACCAGTCAGGACAAGGACCGACAGCTAGCAGAGGTCTGAGTTGTGTGTGACTACCCAGCAGTCTTCCCTGAAAAGTTACCAGGATTAGCACCAGACAGGGAGATTGAATTTGAGATAGAGCTCATTCCCGGTACCAATCCGATCTCCAAAGCGCCTTATCGCATGGCTCCAGCAGAACTGAAAGAACTTCATGAGCAATTACAGGAGCTGCTTGACAAAGGCTTCATACGCCCTAGTCACTCACCATGGGGAGTGCCTGTATTGTTCGTGAAGAAGAAGGACGGGAGCATGCGCCTGTGTATAGACTATCGGGCACTGAACTAAGTCACAATCAAGAACAGGTATCCTCTTCCCAGAATAGATGACCTGTTCGATCAGCTAAAGGAGCAGCAGTGTTCTCTAAGATAGACCTCAGATCAGGTTATCATCAGGTGAAAGTTAAAGAAGGGGACATACCCAAGACAGCATTCAGAACCAGATACGGACATTACGAGTTCGTAGTCATGCCCTTTGGCGTGACAAATGCTCCAGCTACTTTCATGGACCTCATGAACAGGGTATTCAGGGAATATTTAGATAAGTTCATTATCGTGTTCATCGATGACATTCTTATCTATTCCAGAACTCAGGAAGAACACACAGAGCATCTGAGAACAGTATTGCAGACTCTTCAGCAGAATCACCTGTACGCCAAGTTCACCAAATGTGAATTTTGGCTAGATCAGGTGTCCTTCCTGGGTTACATCATCTCAAAGGTTGGTATCATGGTAGACCCCAGTAAGATAGAAGCGGTGAGCAACTGGAAAAGACCCAAGAACGCCAGTGAGATCAGAAGCTTTCTGGGATTAGCAGGTTACTACAGGAAATTCGTAGAGGACTTCTCCAGGATAGCCTCCCCACTGACAGCTCTTACCAGAAAGAACAGAAAATTTCAGTGGACAGAGGACTGTGAGAACAGTTTCAGCGAGCTAAAAAGGAGATTGACCAGTGCACCTATTCTGACTCTACCAGAGAACGCAGATAGCTTTGACATATATAGTGATGCCTCTAAGTTGGGACTAGGAGCAGTGCTGATGCAAAATGGCAAGGTGATCGCCTACGCCTCCAGACAACTCAAGGATTATGAGAGGAATTACCCCACTCATGACCTTGAGCTTGCAGTAGTAGTGTTCGCTCTCAAGATTTGGAGACATTACTTGTATGGAGCTCAGTGTAGAGTGTATACAGATCATCAGAGTCTGAAGTACTTCTTCACTCAGAAGGATCTGAATATGCGACAGCGCAGATGGCTAGAGCTGGTCAAAGACTACGATATAGACATCCTCTACCACCCAGGAAAAGAAAATAGGGTAGCAGACGCCCTTAGCAGAAAATCCAGCGCTACCTTATTATCTCTAGCAGCCATGTCACCACCCCTACAGAAAGAGATCACAGATTTCGATCTCGAACTCATAGTCGGACATCTCTCTACTATGACATTAGAGTCTACCTTGCTTGGTGACATCCAGACAGCTCAGGAGCAGGATGCTGAAATTCAGAGGATCAAGCAAGGCTTAGCAGAATCAGAAGGTGGAGAGTTCAGAATATCAGATAGCGGGGTGTTGTATTTTGGTGACAGACTATATGTTCCAGATCAGGAGGAACTTAAAAAGAAGGTTTTAGATGAGGCTCACAAGACTCCCTATGCGATGCATCCTGGCTCCACCAAAATGTACCAGGACTTGAAGAAACATTTTTGGTGGCCTGGGATGAAGAGAGACATCGCTCGATATGTCAGCACCTGCCTAACCTGTCAGAGGGTTAAGGCAGAACATCAGCGACCAGGAGGAGTCTTGCAGCCTATTCAGATTCCGGAATGAAAGTGGGAAGACATTTCTATGGATTTTATAGTGGGATTACCCAGAACCACGAATGGTTATGATACCATCTGGGTAATAGTCGACAGATTGACTAAATCAGCCCACTTCTTAGCTATCAGGATATCCTACTCCATGGAACAGCTAGCTCAGTTGTATCTCAAGGGGATCATTAGATTACATGGAGTCCCACGAACTATTATTTCAGACAGAGACAGTAGGTTCACATCACACTTCTAGGAGTGTGTACAGTCAGCTTTGGGCACGAAGTTAAAGTTTAGCATAGCCTTCCATCCGCAGACAGATGGACAGACGGAGCGAGTAAATCAGGTACTCGAGGATATGCTCCGAGCATGTGCCCTAGATTTCAAGGGAAGTTGGTGCAAATATCTGAGCCTAGCAGAATTTGCATACAACAACAACTATCAGGCCACTATCGGTATGGCACCTTATGAGGCTCTCTATGGGCGGAGGTGTAGATCTCCAATCTGCTGGTATGAGAGTGGTGAACAGAAAGAGCTAGAACTTCAGACAGATCTAGTGGCAAATACCACAGCAGCTATATAGCAGATCCGCCAGAGGATAGAGACAGCTCAGAGCCGCCAGAAAAGCTATGCTGATATACGGCGCAGACCTTTAGAGTTTTCAGTTGGGGATTCAGTGTTCCTTAGAGTAGCTCCCATGAAGGGAGTAATGCGTTTTGGGAAGAAGGGCAAGCTAAGTCCCAGATATGTGGGACCATACCTTATTAGCAGAAGAGTGGGCAAGGTAGCATATAAGCTAGAGCTACCCCAGGAAATCAGCTGTCCACAACGTATTTCATGTCTCTATGCTGAAGAAGCATACCCCAGATGCCACCCAGGTGATTGAGCTCCAGTCGGTACAGATCCGTGAAGACCTCAGCTATGACAGTCGGCCTATTCAGATAATAGACCGAGCAGTTAAGAAATTACGGAACAAGGAAGTACCATTAGTCAAAGTCATTTGGCACAGTCACACAGCAGAAGAGGCAACTTGGGAGACAGAAGCCAGCATAAGACAAAAGTACCCAGAATTATTCTAAGTTCGAGGACGAACTTTTTATAAGGTATAGGAGATTGTAACACCCGAAAAATTCTCGAAACTGCATTATAAATATTCTATAATTTTTCTGGGATTTTTAGATATTTTTCCAGATTTTTTCGAGTAGCGGAAGCAGCAAAAATAATTAGAACCGCAAAATAGCTTAGGCGGGAATCGAACCCGGAACCCCTCGGATCCGATAACTTTTAGTTAGCCTTAGTAACCGGTGAACCTAGCAGGGTCGTGCTGAAAGAAAGAGGAATCAATTATATTTATATTAGAGTTGGGTTCAATTATCCACTTAATATAAATAGAAGAGTTAGGTTGGGTTTGGTTTATTTTAGAATTTGGTTCGGCAAACTCCTCCCCTCCAAACCCTCACGTCGAACACCCTTCTTCTCTCCTTCTCTGAGCGCCAACCACAAGGAAGACCTAGGGTTCTCTCCCTAGGGCCCCAAGGACATCTTCCAGCGATAACTCCGGCACGAGGACACTCCCCTTCGCGAGGGGAACGCTTAGACGCGAGAAGATCGTCGAGAAGTCGTGTCCACCGGAATTCTAGCGAATAGAATTGTAAGGAAATTAGCGTACGAGGTAAGAAACCCCTCACCTGCAGTATAAGTAGCTCCGTTTGGGTTTTCTACGCATTAGTTTAGCTATATGCAGATTTTTATCGACGCATAGCGTGAAATTGACCCTCCTCGCAGGTTTAGGGATTTAGTGAGCACTTCTAGATGGGCCGGACACGTAATCCCTCTTCAGTGGGGGTTTCTAGACGTTGTCGGGTGCCTAGAAGTGGTCTCCCTAATAGAGAGGAGAGTTGGGGCACACTAAGTGTTCGATAAAATAGCTAGTTAAGTAAAAATGCAAATTAGGCATTTTAACAGCTCAGTTGAATGCATTAGAAGCATCTAAATCAGTAAATCAATTTATTCTAGCTTATATGGGACTACGATCCAATGGGTGGGCTTCCACAGTCACCTCTGGGTTCAGACAACCTAGCTCTAGGTCCAGATAACCTAGAAACAGTAATTTAGAACAGTTTGACTATATTCAATATTTTACCTTTCAGTTGGCACTGTACTGGATTAGATATCCATTAGGTTGGACTCCCACAGTCGTCCGTAGGTTCAGATAACCTAGTAAACCCTACCAAATTCGGAACTTTCAAACCCGGGTTTAGTTAGGGATGCGCGCACAGTAAGTACAGTTGTCGGGCCCAACAACACATGATTATTATTTTGATCTACTATGCTATTAGTTTTCAAAACTCATAAAATCAGTTATGTTAGTTGAGTTTGATTTCAGCTTCAGGTTAGCTTCAGTTAGCTTAGTTCTCTATTATTGTTCTATGTGATTAGCCTGCTATGCCATGCTTCAGCTTACATGTTCAGTTATTTCAGTTTATGCTTGCAACCAGAGTATGCCATGCTAGTACATGATTTCAAATAGCATTCTTTAAAAGCATGTTTGCATCGTTGCATGTTTTAGTGAGGTAGTTGGTTTCTTACTAAGCTTTAAGCTTACAGATTCTACTTTCCTTATACTGCAGATAAAGGTAAAGGGAAAATGGACTAGAAGAGGAAGCTGGAGTTCAATGCAAAGATGGTGTGTGTGGCAGGAACTGGAATAAAAGATCCTCAGGGGTTTTAGCAAGCTTAAATAGTTGAATTCTTAGTATCTCTTCTTTCATGCATTTTTAGACCTTAGAATGTTTAAACCATGGGAGATTTATTTAGTTTGTTAGTAATTATGTTAGAATGCTGGTTAATAGTTGCTAGAATATATTCCAATTGATTTTAGAATTGTTGTGTGAGGTTTTGGCACGCCAGAGTGCTGAAATCAGAGTTTCAGGGTGAGATCAGAACCCAGATCGGTCTGCAGACCGATCAGAGTCGAGTTGTGCCATTGGATCGGTCAGCAGACCGATCCATGTGCGAACAGAGAGCACAGATGCTCACTGATCGGTCAGCCGACCGATCAGTGAGCCACTGGATCGGTCTACCAACCGATCAGTGTGCTCCTGGATCGGTCGGTAGATCGATCCAGCCACACACAGAAACACACAGAAGTGGGATAGCTTGTGGATCGGTCAGCCGACCGATCCAGGGTCCCTCTCCGTGCCAGTATTAAGCTGGATCGATCACTGGATCGATTCGACAGCCCAATCGGTTCATGGATCGATTGAAATGCCTGATTACAGCTAGCAGGACATCCGAGAAGCATAGATTATCCTCCCTAGCATGTGTACAACCCCTAGGTACACCTAGAATATTAAGTTCAGATTTTACAGAAATCAGTTTAGTAAAATTTTAATCAATCCAGATTTCTGCAATAGTAATTTAGCACAGCATTACGTAACGATCGACCTCGCAGCCTAGTCAGTAGGAGGCGGGTCGTTACACTGGCGGCATAAAACTCCATTGACAACCATATACATTAATTGTCTAGAGCATTATAATAAATTAGAACATGTACCTAGGATATAACATAACACTTAAGCCTATTCTTTTTCATCAACTAAGATTTATGTCTAGTACCTTAAGTATTTAGAATATATGCTCATATAGCAGGAAAAATACCATGGCGAGCGAATGGATTATTATTGGATTTGGGTGACGACCCTCAGCAATTCCCGCTAGCATTCGCCTGATGATTTCGATCGGTGTTTGTCCAGTGATTCCTTTTGGTGTTCATATGTCGTTTTTGGACGATGTCATGATTGTGTCCGACATCCATCCTATAATTATGACCGGCGTACGCTATTATCATGAAAGAGATTCCAATATGTTGAAAAATACTTGGCACTCAGGGTATTTGGATCTACATGAACCAATGGTTGGGATAAAGATTCTTAACATTCCAGCGACCAAGATATATCATCCAAAGACATTTATACATTTCCAAATACAAGTAGAAGCACCTCACTAGATAAGAAATTATCGTTACTTAAAGCTTGTTCGCTAGTCTTCTTACCAAGCACAATCTCATTCACCGTTATTGTTATCTATTTGATCTGAATTCATTTCCAATGGTGTTTATGTAAGTTATATACTTTGTTCTTATTTATGTTTAAAAAAATTTGAATTGATTAATGTGGAATGTGTAAGGGGGTGGTAGGTGACCAAAAAAAAAAGTATTTATGGACAAATAAATGAGTAAATCACTAACACTAACATAGTCAAAAGATTTTTGCATATCTAATATTTTATCTTAATCAAATATTATTTTCAAATCTGGCAGCATAAAACTCCATTGACAATCGTATACATTAATTGTCTAGAGCATTATAATAAATTAGAACATGTACCTAGGATATAACATAACACTTAAGCCTATTCTTTTTCGTCAACTAAGCTTTATGTCTAGTACCTTAAATATTTAGAACATTTTAATTATGTTAAATATTTTAATTATGCTCATATAGCAGGAAAAATACCATGCTGAGTGGATGAATTATTCTTTGATTTGGGTGACGACCCTCAGCGATTCCCTCATGCATTCGCTCAATGGTTTTGATCGGTGTCCGTCCAGTGATTCCAATTGGTGTTTATATGTCAATTTCGGTCGATGTCATGATTGTGACCGATATCCATCCTATAATTCTAACCGGCGTACGCTATTATCTTGAAAGAGATTCCAATATGTTGGAAAATGCTTGGCACTCAAGGTATTTGGATCTACATGATCCAACGGTTGGGATAAAGATTCTTAACCTTCTAGCAGCCAGGATATATCATCCAAAGACATTTATACTTTTCCAAATACAAGTACAAGCACCTCACTAGTTAAGAAATTATCGTTACCTACTGCTTGTTCGCTAATCTTCTTAGCAAGCACAATCTCATTCACCGATCTTATTATCTATTTGATCTGAATTCATTTCCAATGGTGTTTATGTAAGTTATATACTTTGTTCTTATTTATGTTTAAAGCAATTTGAATTGATTAATGTGGAAAGTGTAAGGGGTGGAAGGTGACCAAAACAAAAAAAGAAAGTATTTATGGACAAATAAATGAGTAAAACACTAATAGTAACATAGTCAAAAGATTTCTGAATATCTAATATTTTATCATAATCTAATATATTTTGTAGTCAAGCGGCATAAAACTCCATTGACAACCGTATACATTAATTTTTTAGAACATTATAATAAATTAGAACATGTACCAAGGATATAACATAACACTTAAGCCTATTCTTTTTCATCAACTAAGCTTTATGTCTAGTACCTTTAGTATTTGGAACATTTTAATTATGCTGAATATTTTAATTATGCTCATATAGCAGTAAAAATACCATGCTGAGCGGATGGATTATTCTTGAATTTTGATGACGACCCTCATCGATTCCCAGCAGCATTCGCTCGATGGTTTTGATCAGGGTCCATCCAGTGATTCCAGTTGGAGTTCATATGTCAATTTCGACCAATGTCATGATTGTGACCGACATCCATCCTATAATTTTGACCGGCGTATGCTATTATCATGTTAGAGATTCCAATATGTTTGAAAATATTTGACACTCAAGGTATTTGTATCAACATGATCCAACGATTGGGATAAAGATTTTAACCTTCTAGTGACTAGATATATCATTCAAAGACATTTATACATTTCTAAATACAAGTACAAGCACCTCACTAGATAAGAAATTATCGTTACCTACTGTTTGTTCGCTAGTCTTCTTACCAAGCACAATCTCATTCACCGATCTTGTTATCCATTTGATCTGAATTCATTTCCAATGGTGTTTATGTATGTTATATACTTTGTTCTTATTTATGTTTAAAGCAATTTGAATTGATTAATGTGGAAAGTGTAAGGGGTGGAAGGTGACCAAAACAAAAAAAAAGTATTTATGGACTAATAAATGAGTAAAGTACTAACACTAACATAGTTAAAAGATTATTGAATATCTAATATTTAATCATAATCAAATATTCATTTAGAAGTCTGGCGGCATAAAACTCTATTAACAACCATATACATTAACTGTCTAGAGCATTATAATAAATTAGAACATGTACCTAGGATATAACATAATACTTAAGCCTATTCTTTTTCCTCAACTAAGCTTTATGTCTAGCACCTTAAGTATTTAGAACATTTTAATTATGCTGAATATTTTAATTATGCTCATATAGCAGGAAAAATACTATGCTAAGCGGATGGATTATTCTTGGATTTGGGTGACGACCCTCAGTGATTCCTGCCAACATTTTCCCGATGGTTTCGATTAGTGTCCGTCCAATGATTCCAGTTGGTGTTCATATGTCGATTTTAGTCGATGTAATGATTGTGACCGACATCCATCCTATAATTCTGACTAGCGTACACTCTTATCATGAAAGAGATTTCAATATATTGGAAAATACTTGACACTCAAGGTATTTGGATCTACATGATCCAACAGTTGGGATAAAGATTCTTAACCTTCTATATCATCCAAAGACATTTATACATTTCCAAATACAAGTAGAAACACCTGACTAGATAAGAAATTATCGTTACCTACTATTGCTTGTTCGCTAGTCTTCTTACCAAGCACAATCTTATTCACCGATCTTGTTATCTATTTGATCTAAATTCATTTCCAATGGTGTTTATGTAAGTTATATACTTTGTTCTTATTTATGTTTAATGCAATTTGAATTGATTAATGTGGAAAGTGTAAGGTGGAAGGTGACCAAAACAAAAAAATAAAGTATTTATGGACTAATAAATGAGTAAAGCACTAACACTAACATAGAAAAAAGATTTTTGAATATCTAATGTTTTATCATAATCAAATATTCATTTTGAAGTCTGGCGGCATAAAACTCCATTGACAACCATATACATTAATTGTCTAGAGCATTATAATAAATTAGAACATGTACCTAGGATATAACATAACACTTAAGCCTATTCTTTTTCATCAACTAAGCTTTATGTCTATTACCTTTAGTATTTAGAAGATTTTAATTATGATGAATATTTTAATTATGCTTATATAGCAGTAAAAATATCATGCTGAGCGGATGGATTATTCATGGATTTGGGTGACGACTCTCTGCGATTCCCACCAGCATTCGCACGATGGTTTCGATCGCTGTCCGTCCAGTGACTCCAGTTGGTATTCATATGTCAATTTCGGTCGATGTCATGAATGTGACCGACATCCATCCTTTAATTCTGACCGGCGTACGCTATTATCATGAAAGAGATTCCAATATGTTGGAAAATACTTGGCACTCAGGGTATTTGAATCTACATTATCCAACGGTTGGGATAAAGATTCTTAACCTTTCAGGGACCAGGATATATCATCCAAAGACAATTATACATTTCCAAATACAAGTAGAAGCACCTGACTAGATAAGAAATTATCGTTACCTACTGCTTGTACGCTTGTCTTTTTACCAAGCACAATCTCATTCACCGATCTTGTTATCTATTTGATCTGAATTCATTTCCAATGGTGTTTATGTAAGTTATATACTTTGTTCTTATTTATGTTAAAAGAAATTTGAATTGATTAATGTGAAAAGTGTAAGGGGTGGAATGTGACCAAAACAAAATAAAAGTATTTATGGACTAATAAATGAGTAAAGCACTAAAACTAACATAGTCAAAAGATTTTTGAATATCTAATATTTTATATGCTGAATATTTTATTTATGCTCATATAGCATGAAAAATACCATGCTGAGCGGATGGATTATTTTTGGATTTGGGTGACGACCCTCGGCGATTCCCGCCAGCATTCGTCCGATGGTTTCGATTAGTGTCCGTCTAGTGATTCCAGTTTATGTTCATATGTCGATTTCAGCCAATGTCATTATTGTGATTGACATCCATCCTATAATTCTGACCGGCTTACGCTATTATCATGAAAGAGATTCCAATATGTTGGAAAATGCTAAGCACTCAGGGTATTTGGATCTACATGATCCAACGGTTGGGATAAAGATTCTTAATCTTCCAGCAACCAGGATATATCATCCAAAGACATTTATACATTTCCAAATATAAGTAGAAGCACCTCACTAGATAAGAAATTATCGTTACCTAGTGCTTGTTCGCTAGTCTTCTTACCAAGCACAACCTCATTCACCGATCTTGTTATCTATTTGATCTGAATTCATTTCCAATGGAGTTTATGTAAGTTATATACTTTGTTCTTATTTATGTTTAAAGCAATTTGAATTGATTAATGTGGAAAGTGTAAGGGTTGGAATGTGACCAAACCAAAAAAAGAAAGTATTTATGGACTAATAAATGAGTAAAGCACTAACACTAACATAGTCAAAAGATTTTTGAATATCTTATATTTTATTATAATCAAATATCATTTTGAAGTCTGGCGGTATAAAACTGCATTGCCAACCATATACATTAATTGTCTAGAGCATTATAATAAATTAGAACATGTACCTAGGATATAACCTAACACTTAGCCTATTTTTTTTTTTATCAACTAAGCTTTATGTCTAGTACCTTTAGTATTTAATACATTTTAATTATGCTCATATAGCAGGAAAAATAACATGCTGAGCCGATGGATTATTCATGGATTTGGTTGACGACCCTCAGTGATTCCCGCCAGTATTCGCCCGATGGTTTCGATTATTGTTCATCCAGTGATTCCAGTAGGTGTTCATATGTTGATTTCGATCGATGTCATGATTGTAACTGACATTCATCCTATAATTCAGACCAACATACGTTATTATCAAGATATTCCAATATGTTGGAAAATATTTGACACTCAGTGTACTTGGATCTACATGATCCAACGGTTGGGATAATGATTTTTAACCTTCCAGCAACCAGGATATATCATCCAAAGACATTTATACATTTCATAATACAATTACAAGCACCTCACTAGATAAGAAATTATCGTTACCTATTGCTTGTTCGCTAGTCTTCTTACCAAGCACAATCTCATTCACCGATCTTGTTATCTATTTAATCTGAATTCATTTTCAATGATATTTATGTAAGTTATATACTTTGTTCTTATTTATGTTTAAAGCAATTTGAATTGATTAATGTGGAAAGTATAAGGGGTGGAAGGTGACCAAGAAAAAAAGAACATATTTATGGACTAATAAATGAGTAAAGCACTAACACTAACATAGTCAAAAGATTTTTGAATATCTAATATTTATCTTAATTAAATATTCATTTTGAAGTCTGGCGGAATAAAACTCCATTGACAAACATATATATTAATTCTCTAGAGCATTATAATAAATTAGAACAAGTACCTAGGATATAACATAACACTTAAGCCTATTCTTTTTCATCAACTAAGTTTTATGTCTACTACCTTTAGTATTTAGAACATTTTAATTATGTTGAATATTTTAATTATGCTCATATAGCATGAAAAATACCATGCTGAGCGGATGGATTATTCATGGATTTGGGTGACGACCCTCAGCGATTCCCGCCAGCATTCACCCGATGGTTTTGATCGGTGTCCGTCCAGTGATTCCAGTTGGTGTTCATATGTCGATTTCGGCCGATGTCAGTATTGTGAACGACATTCATCCTATAATTTTGACCGGCGTACGCAGGGCCGGTCCTAGACTTTGAAGGGTCCGATGCAAACAAAAAAATGGGCCCTTTAAATTCAGATAAAAAATAATAAAATGGATACTATATAATAATTCTTCAACAGAGCACATAAACTAAAATCTATAATAATGAAAACATTATATTCAATGTTGCTAATACTCGGTATTAGGAAATGAAAAAGAACTATTACAATTAACTATGAAAAACTGATCTTCTTGCAGTTTTATCTGCAAAGTCATCGATCAATTTTTCATAATTGAGTTTTTCTAAAAACTCACTCTCAATCGAAATCATAGCTAATGCATTCAATCTTGTTTGGGTCATGGTTGATCTCAAATAAGATTTCAACAACTTTAATTTGGAAAAACTTCTTTCTGTAGATGCGACAGTCACCGGAATAGTTAATAATATCCTGTATGCAATGAATGAATTCGGGAAACAATTCATTCTTTGCAAAAAAAATTAGTATTTCACTTGCTATTTTTGTTTCCGTTGGTAGAATATGTTGTATGATTTTCAGTTCTTGATATAAGTCATCTCATCCAAATCTGAAACATCTTGTCTTGTACCATTTTTTCTTTGTAGTTTCCTTTCAAGATTCTTGCAACGAGCTTTCAAGTCCTCATCAATCAATGAACTCAACTTTTCAGCTGTGAAAAGAAATCCAAAAAGATTTTCATATTCCTCATATTGCTCAAACCTTTTCTTCAATGACCCAATTGTTTGATCTACTATGAACAAGAAATAATGAACTCTAAAAGCTTCCTCGGCAGATTCTTGAGGTAGTTTCGAAGACTCACATGTAACCTCATCAAAATGTCTTTTTCTATATATTTGTCTTTTTTCAGGAAAAACAGGATTAATCTCCATTGTTGAAGCAAGTTCTTTTGCTGTATTGATAGCTTGTCCAAATCCAGATTCTCTATACTCTTCAAAAGAAGCAATTAACCCCTTAATCTTGGTCATTGCAACGTCAATAAGCATGTTTTCAGATTGTAAGCTTTTGCTAACAATATTAACTTTACCCAATATATCATACCAAATAATCATACCCACTAAAAACTCAAAATTTTCGAGTTCAAATGTTGCTAAAGACTTATCTTCACTTCTTATTTTAGAGTCAGTGTCTTTTTCTTCTGCAACTTGAAGTAAAGCTTCTCTGATTTGTTGAGCTTGAAGTACCACTGCTTTTACACTTTCAGTACGACTTTCCCATCGAGTGATTGACAAAAGCTTGAGAGTTAAACCTTTTACCGTTACATGATCTATCAAAATCTTCCACCTCTTTGTAGAATGAGAAAATATTGTATAAATTCGTTGTACTACTCCAAAAAAGTCTTTCGCTTTTCCACAGGAATTTGCAATATCACAAAGTGTTAAATTCAAACAATGACAACCACATGGAGTATATAATGCTCTAGGATTTATATCCAATAATTTTTTTGTACGCCTTGGTGCCTCCCTTTCATATTTGCCCCATTATCATATCCCTGCCCTCTCACATAATCAATATCAAGATCAAAACTTTTCAATACATTTTGCAGTTCTTCAAACAACTCTTGTCCTGTTGTATCATCCACTTTTAAAAATCCCAAAAAGTATTCTTCTACTTTCATTGGGCTTATAGAAACATCAACACATCTTATAACCAAAGTCATTTGCTCTTGGTTACTAACATCAGGAGTGCAATCAAGTATTACAGAAAAGAACTTAGCTTTTTTAATGTTTTCAAGAATAGAACTCTTTATTTGAGAAGCTCATAAGCATATCAATTCATTCTGAATTTTGTGGCTAAGATAATGATGATGTGTATTTCTTTCAATACGCTCCTTCATCACTGAGTCTCACTCAACAATCATCTCAACAGCAGCCATAAAATTTCCATTGTTATCATCATAAAGTTTCTCATTACTACCACGAAATGCTATATTTTGTTTAGCCAAAAATTTCACAAGTGAAATTAATCGGTGTAATACCTTCCTCCAATGCTCTTTTGCCTTCTTGATTTGATCTTGAATAACATGATCAATTGTTGTACCCTTCATTAACCTGATACGCAACTCAGACCAACTAGCATAATAATTGATATGCTCAATACTTGTCTCATGTTCCTTAAGCCTGCTACTAAGATGTCCCCAATCGCAGTATCCCTCATTTTGCTAGTTGACTTGGTTGAGGTCCCCTTTTGAACAACTTGCAACAAAAAAAAAATTCTTTATCAAGTGCTTTTGAATAGACCAACCAATCTCTATGGTGTTTTTGACCATTTGGCAAAATTCGAGTATAGAAATCTGAAGAGAATCGTCTATTTGATCTGTCTTTGGGACCTTTCCCTGTTAATACATCTCTTATAGGACCCTTTTCCACTAATTGATCCTTCCACTTGGGATCTAAATTCTCCCAATTTTTAGGATCAAAAATGTCAAGTGGAATTGATGAACTTGGTTCTTCATTCACTTCATTAATAGCATCATCATCACTTTCAGAATAATCATTTTTAAAGTCTAAGTCATCACCACTTTCATTGCCTTCAATCTCATTCACATCTCCCTCTAAATCATTTTCAATGGCTAAGCCTTCATCTAATTCATTACCATTGTTTTCTTGTTTTTCTTCATTAACCAAATTTTCAAGTGATGAATTTTTCGATTCTTTGACAATAAATATGTCGATTGCCCCTCTTTGAGTCTCAATAAATTCTTCAACTTTTTTTTATTTTTTCCGCTTATCATGTCCTGATAGATACTTCCTAGTATCAGACATTCTAATTTTCTACAAAAAAAAAAAAATCAAACTCTCAAACAACTACTTATTATAGATATTAGACAAGCATTTATTATAAAATGTTCATTTTGCAACCAATCTAATTGAAGGGGACCATCAATGCTAACTAATACAATTATATAAAGGACATAAACTTTTGGCAACTTTGTTATTGAATTGCTTCTCCTATTATTATGTAGGTTCCTTCTCTAGTCCTAGACATCTCACTTTAATTGCGCTGAATCTATATAATAAATATATGCCATGATTCTTTTCTATTATTCCTTTTCGCTATATATATAATTTTTTGGAAGAAACATTCAAAAAAAATCATACTGTAATAGTTATAAACTTATAATAAACAAAGGCTCAATGCAGGTTCATCAGTTTGGCAAAAGTTTTCAGTGAAAATAGAGGAATTCATGGCCATCACTCTGCTTCAGAAACTGAGGTGCAGTAGAAGAACTAGAAAAGCAGTGATTTTATATGGGTTCAGATCAATACATCATTTTCAGAGTTTGATTGAAATCCAAGGCAAAAAAAAAAGAAGGAATATTCTACATAAGAATTACGAAGGACTGAAAGAATATGCAATTTCCACATATAAAGTCCTTACTAAGTAAAACATATGAGAAGAAAAAGAGGGAAACTGGAAGAATTGCAGATTAGAGAATTTACCTTTGATTCTCTTGAGAAAATTCTTAAAGTTTAGCCGTTTAGGGAACATTCCAAGAGAACATCCCTGTCGAGCCATCGGCGAAGAGCAAAACTGCAAAAGGAGGAACCATTAGGTTTTACGAAACGGTGGAGGAAGAAATATCCACTGCGTTGTTAATTTTTTTGTACTTTTACAAAAAAAGTCCATAATATTTTATAATTTACAAGTAGGTTCTTTTAATTAAAATTTTAATATAGGTCAACTTTGTTATAAAATCAAGAAAAAAGGGGCCCATCAGAAAATGGGGCCCTGTGCGTCAGCCCCATGTTGACCACCTCATGGTCGGCTCTGGGCGTACGCTTTTATCATGAAAAAGATTCCAATATTTTGGAAAATACTTGGCACTCAGGGTATTTGGATCTACATTATCCAACGGTTGGGATAAAGATTCTTAACCTTCCAGCGACCAGGATATATCATCCAAAGACATTTACACATTTCCAAATACAAGTAGAAGCACCTGACTAGATAAGAAATTATCGTTACCTACTGCTTGTTCGCTTGTCTTCTTACCAAGAAAATCTCATTCACCGATCTTGTTATCTATTTGATCTGAATTCATTTCCAATGGTGTTTATGTAAGTTATATACTTTGTTCTTATTTATGTTAAAAGCAATTTGAATTGATTAATGTGGAAAGTGTAAGGGGTGGAATGTGACCAAAACAAAATAAAAGTATTTATGGACTAATAAATGAGTAAAGCACTAACACTAACATAGTCAAAAGATTTTTAAATATCTAATATTTTATCATAATCAAATATTCATTTTGAAGTCTGGCGGCATAAAACTCTATTGACAACCATATACATTAATTGTCTAGAGCATTATAATAAATTAGAACATGTACCTAGGATATAACTTAACACTTAACCCTATTCTTTTTCATCAACTAAGATTTATGTCTAGTACCTTAAGTATTTAGAACATTTTAATTATGTTGAATATTTTAATTATGCTCATATAGCAGGAAAATACCATGCTGAGCGGATGGATTATTCTTAGATTTGGGTGACGACCCTCAGCGATTCCCGCCAGAATTCGCCCGATGGTTTCGATCGGTGTCCGTCCAGTGATTCCAGTTGGTGTTCATATGTCGATTTCGGTCGATGTCATTATTGTGAACTACATCCATTCTATAATTCTGACCGGCGTACACTATTATCATGAAAGAGATTCAAATATGTTGGAAAATACTTGTCACTCAGGGTATTTGGATATACATGATCCAACGGTTGGGATAAAGATTCTTAACCTTCCAGCGACCGGGATATATCATCCAAAGACATTTACACATTTCCAAATACAAGTAGAAGCACCTCACTAGATAAGAAATTATCGTTACCTATTGCCTGTTAGCTAGTCTTCTTACCAAGCACAATCTCATTAACCGATCTTGTTATCAATTTGATCTGAATTCATGACCAATGGTGTTTATGTTAGTTATATACTTTATTCTTATTTATGTTTAAAGCAATTTGAATTTATTAATGTCGAAAGTGTAAGTGGTGGAAGGTGACCAAAAAAAAAAAAAAAAATATTTATGGACTAATAAATGAGTAAAGCACAAACACTAACATAGTCAAAAGATTTTTGAATATATAATATTTTATCATAATCAAATATTCATTTTGAAGTCTGGCGGCATAAAACTTCATTGACAAACATACACATTAATTGTCTATAGCATTATAATAAATTAGAACATGTACCTAGGATATAACATAACACTTAAGCATATTCTTTTTCATCAACTAATATTTATGTCTAGTACCTTAAGTATTTAGAATATATGCTCATATAGCAGGAAAAATACCATGCCGAGCGAATTGATTATTCTTGGATTTGGGTGACGACCCTCAGCGATTCCCGCTAGCATTCGCTCGATGGTTTCGATCGGTGTCTGTCCAGTGATTCCTTTTGGTGTTCATATGTCGTTTTCGACCGATGTCATGATTGTGACCTACATCCATCCTATAATTATGACCGGCGTACGCTATTATCATGAAAGAGATTCCAATATGTTGGAAAATACTTGGCACTCAGGGTATTTGGATCTACATGAACCAACGGTTGGGATAAAGATTCTTAACATTCCAGCGACCAAGATATTTCATCCAAAGACATTTATACATTTCCAAATACAAGTAGAAGCACCTCACTAGATAAGAAATTATCGTTATCTACTGCTTGTTCGCTAGTCTTCTTTCCAAGCACAATCTCATTCACCGATCTTGTTATCTATTTGATCTGAATTCATTTCCAATGTTGTTTATGTAAGTTATATACTTTGTTCTTATTTATGTTTAAGAAATTTTGAATTGATTAATGTGGAATGTGTAAGGGGGTGGAAGGTGACCAAAACAAAAAAAAAAGTATTTATGGACAAATAAATGAGTAATGCACTAACACTAACATAGTCAAAAGATTTTTGAATATCTAATATTTTATCATAATCAAATATTCATTTTGAAGTCTGGCGGCATAAAACTCCATTGACAACCATATACATTAATTGTCTAGAGCATTATAATAAATTAGAACATGTACCTAGGATATAACATAAGACTTAAGCCTATTGTTTTTCATCAACTAAGCTTTATGTCTAGTACCTTTAGTATTTAGAACATTTTAATTATGCTGAATATTTTAATTATGCTCATATAGCAGGAAAAATTGCATGCTGAGCGGATGGATTATTCATGGATTTGGGTGACGACCCTCAGCGATTCCCGCCAGCATTCGCACGATGGTTTCGCTCGGTGTCCGTCCAATGATTCCAGTTGGTGTTCATATGTCGATTTCAGCCGATGTCATGATTGTGACTGACATCCATCCTATAATTCTGACTAGCGTACGCTATTATCATGAAAGAGATTCCAATATGTTGAAAAATACTTGACACTCAGGGTATTTGGATCTACATGATCCAACGATTGGGATAAAGATTCTTAACCTTCCAGTGACCTGGATATATCATCCAAAGATATTTATACATTTCCAAATTCAAGTACAAGCACCTCACTAGATAAGAAATTATTGTTTACTACTACTTGTTCGCTAGTCTTCTTACCAAGCACAATCTCATTCATCAATCTTGTTATCTATTTGATCTGAATTCATTTCCAATGGTGTTTATATAAGTTATATATTTTGTTCTTATTTATGTTTAAAGCAATTTGAATTGATTAATGAGGAAAGTGTATGGGGTGGAAGGTGACCAAAACAAAAAATAAAGTATTTATGGACTAATAGATGAGTAAAGTTTTAACACTAACATAGTCAACAGATGTTTGAATATCTTATATTTTATCATAATCAAATATTCATTTAGAAGTCTGGTGGCATAAAACTCTATTAACAACCATATACATTAATTGTCTAGAGCATTATAATGAATTAGAACATGTACCTAGGATATAACATAACACTTAAGCCTATTCATTTTCATCAACTAAGCTTTATGTCTAGTACCTTAAGTAATTAGAATATTTTAATTATGCTCAATATTTTAATTATGATCATATAGCAGGAAAAATACCATGCTGAGTGGATGGATTATTCTTGGATTTTGTTGACGACCCTCAGCGATTCCTGCCAGCATTCGCTCGATGGTTTCGATTAGTGTCTGTCCGATGATTCTAGTTGGTGTTCATATGTCGATTTTAGCCGATGTCATGATTGTGACCGACATCCATCCTATAATTCCGACCGGCGTACGCTCTTATCATGAAAGAGATTCCAATATGTTAGAAAAATACTTGGCACTTAGGGTATTTGGATCTACATGATCCAACGGTTGAGATATAAATTCTTAACCATCCAACAAGCAGGATATATCATCCAAAAACATTTATACATTTCCAAATACATGTAGAAGCACCTCACTAGAGAAGAAATTATCGTTACCTACTGCTTGTTCGCTAGTCTTCTTACCAAGCACAATCTCATTCACCGATCTTGTTATCTATTTGATCTGAATTCATGTCTGAATTCATGTCCAATGGTGTTTATTTTAGTTATATACTTTATTCTTATTTATGTTTAAAGCAATTTGAATTTATTAATGTGGAAAGTGTAAGGGTTGGAAGGTGACCAAAACAAAAAAAAAAAAAGTATTTATGGGCTAATAAATGAGTAAAGCACTAACACTAACATAGTCAAAAGATTTTTGAATATCCAATATTTTATCATAATCAAATATTCATTTTGAAGTCTGGCGGCATAAAACTCCATTGACAACCATATACATTAATTGTCTAGAGCATTATAATAAATTAGAACATGTACCTAGGATATAACATAACACTTAAGCCTGTTCTTTTTCATCAACTAAGTTTTATGTCTAGTACCTTTAGTATTTGGAACATTTTAATTATGCTGAATATCTTAATTATGCTCATATAGAAAGAAAAATACCATACTGAGCTGATGGATTATTCTTGGATTTGGGTGACGACCCTCAGTGATTCCCGCCAGCATTCACCCGATGGTTTTGATCTATGTACGTCCAGTGATTCCAGTTGGTGTTCATATGTCGATTTCGGTCGATGTCATGATTGTGACCGACATCCATCCTATAATTCTGACCGGCGTACGCTATTATCATGAAAGAGTTTCCAATATGTTGGAAAATACTTGGCACTCAGGGTACTTGGATCTACATGATCCAACGGTTGGGATAAAGATTCTTAACCTTCCAGCGACCATGATATATCATCCAAAGACATTTATACATTTCCAAATACAAGTACAAGCACCTCACTAGATAAGAAATTATCGTTACCTACTGCTCAACGATCCAATCAATATAGCTTCATTAGAGATAGACATGATCTCTAATCTCAAATTTAGTTATATATATACACACACCTAAGTCCGGCTGAAAACACCCTCTATATATATATATATATAGCTAGGGTGTTTTTAGCTGGACTTAGGTGTGATGTGGTAGTCGAAGTTAAGATGAGATGGCAGTTAAAGGTCAAGGGGAGGTGGTTGTGGATCACCTCACTAGATCAGAAATTATCGTTACATATTGATAGGGTGTTTTCAGCCAGACTTAGGTGTGATGTGGTAATCGAAGTTAAGATGAGGTGGCAGTTAAAGGTCAACGGGAGGTGGTTGTGGATCACCTCACTAGATCAGAAATTATCGTTACATATTGATCAACGATCCTATCACTATAGCTTCATTAGTGATAGACATGATTTCTAATCTCAAATTCAGTTGGTGTTTATATATATATATATATATATATAGGGTGTTTTTAGGCGGGCTTAGGTGTGTGTATATATATAACTAAATTTGAGATTAGAGATCATGTCTATCTCTAATGAAGCTATAGTGATAGGATCGTTAAGCAGTAGGTAACGATAATTTTATATATATATATATATATATATATATATATATATATATATATATATATATATATATATATATATATATATATATATATATATATATATATATATATATATATATATATAGGGTGTTTTCAGCCGGACTTAGGTGTGATGTGGTAGTCGAAGTTAAGATGAGGTGGCAGTTAAAGGTCAAGGGGAGGTGGTTGAAGGATCGAAAAGAGTTTAGATATTTCCACAATGGTATGATATTATCCACTTTGGGCCTAAACCCTCATGATTTTTTCTCTTGGGCTCGACCCAAAAGGCCTCATGCCAATGAAGATATCTTTTTCTTATAAACCCATGATCTTTCCTATGTATTTTCAATATGGGATTATGTTTGCAACCTTACAATCCCAACAATCTCCCCTCAAACAAAGGACCACACGGCCCTCCTTAAGCATCAAGTCACTTTTGACCTGCTTAGGGTCTCCCCTTGAGTATCGGGTCATCTTGACCTGCTTAGGTCTCCCCTACGTTGTTCAAGATTTTACCCACATGGTTCAATATTGGATCATGGCTCCGACTCGTGCTTCTTCCAGCAGTTAGTCCGGTGAAGAGCGACCTTGCTCTGATACCAATTGAAGAATCGAAAAGAATATAGATATCTCCACAATGGTATGATATTTACCATTTTGGGCCTAAGCCCTCATGGTTTTGTTCTTGGGCTCTAACCAAAAAGTCTCATGCCAATGGAGATATCTTTTTCTTATAAACCCAAGATCTTTCTTATGTGTTTTCAATGTGGGACTATATTTGTAATCTTGCAACCCCAACAGTGGTAGCCAACTATGAGTCACTCTTAACAAATTTTCATTGCTCACCCAGTGTTAAGACCCTTAATACTAGGATGACTGGCCTAAGGACTGGTCAGACTCAAAGAACCTAGTTATTCACTCCACCTTCTTCGTGGGCATACAACTGTAAATCTAAGTTGGTTTAATAGTTAACCGGTTCGCCACAAAGACGATGGACCATATATTCAGCCAAAGTCAAGGACCTTAGCTCTCCACTTGCTAAGTATAGCTCTCAGTATATAGATGGTCGGCAAAAAAGACGATCGGATTGTCGAAATTGATACCGATGAACATAATGGCAGTTGGGTTAGTGAGGATTAGAGTCTCCCCTCCCAAACTTCCAAATCCTATATTGCATCAGAGTCAGGCTTCCTAACATAAGAATGATCATCTTAAAGTATCGGTTGGATCTCTCAGGACTCCGTTTCCCATTCTTTGAAGACAAGTATGCTAGCATATGGTCAGTTAGCTAAAGTTCTGTTCAAGCCTTTGGGACTTAGCTCTCTGTTTGCCTCAATATTAAATCTTCAGCATCATAAAGGCAAGTATCCCAGCATATGGCCGGTCGGCTAAAGTTCTATCCCAGCCTTTGGGACTTAGCTCTTTGTCTGCCTCAATATCAAATCTTCAGCATCATAAAGGCATGTATCCCAACATATGGCCGGTCGGCTAAAGGCCAGTTCAAGATGTTGGTTGGTCCTAGGAAGATCATATCGGCTCCACTGTACAAAATTTTGTACAAGTGTCGAACATTTCCTAAACAACCTATTGTGTTCTTTAGAAATTAAATTAGGAATCACAAACAGAACTTAACATTATTGATTCCAAATTTAACTTATCTGTTCTTAATGGTTTAGATTTGGATCGCAAACGATGCTTAATATTATTGATCCAAATCCACCTATGTTATAAATTCAATTAAATATTAATTTTCAAAATTGGCTTCCAGGACTGCATGGTGAGGCACTAGTCCTTCTTGGGTATGGGATCATCCACCACCACCCAGACAAAGCCTTTTAAGGAAAGCTAATATTTAATTTTCTTATATAACTCTAGGTTTAACCAAAAGGAACAATCGAATCACAAATTCGAAAAACAAAAAAAAAATACAAACTCGAATTATAAATTGAAATTCTAGAATCATATGCCTCTTGTGTTTGGAATTCATACAAAGAAAAATAACTAGCATGATGCGGAAAACAATTACTAGTTATACCTTTTCCTTGTATGCTAATAACCTCGAGATCTGCTGCCGTATTCCTCGCCTCGCTTTGGACGTCGTGTGGGAGACGATCCTCCAAGATGAACACCACCCAAAGCTCCTCCTCCTTCTCTAGTATTCGGCCACCAACACCACCAAGGAACCAAAGAGACCAAGGGGAAAGGAAAGGGAAGAGATCCGGCCACACAAGCAATAGAATAAGAATAGATATATCCCTACTCCTCTTCATCTTCTCCTTCTCTTTGTATCCGGCCATACAAAACAACCACAAGAGGTGGCTGACCCTAGGATGAAGAGAAGCAAGGGTCGGCCCTTAGGAGAAGACTAGAGAGAAAAGAGAAAATAATAGCATGCTCCATGAGGCCTCTCCTCCCCTTCTTTTATAATACTTGTCCAAGGCAAATAAGGAAAAGATTTTTACAAAAATTAAAATCTTCCTCTTGTTTTTCCTTTTTCCTCTTTTATTTTTCCTTTTGTTTCCCTTGATTGATTCAATCATTGATTGAATCATAGATGATTGGATGCTTTTAATGGTCGGCCCCTTGCTTGCACACCAAGCAAGGGTGGCCGACCACATCATCATCAAGAGAAATAATTTTTTATAAAATTTTATAAAAGAAGAAATCCTCTTATAAAATTTTACAAACTCTCTTTCCTTATGGGGATGTTAAAAAAGGAAAGTTTAAACAAATTAAAACCAAGTTTTAAATTTTAAAACTTCTCTTCTAAAATTTCCTTTTTTAACATGGTCACAAAAATAGAAAGTTTCAAATTTAAAACTTCTCTTCCTTTTTTTTCTAAAACCCATGAGGATGGTTAAAAAAGGAAAGTTTTCAAAACTTTTAAACTTTCTTTTAAACCATGTGGCTTAATTCAAATAAGGAAAGTTTTATATTTTAAAATCTCTCTTTTAAAACTTGTAGATATCTACAAAGAGAAGATTTTAAAAATTCAAAACACCCTCCTAGTTTGAATTATGTGGCCGACACCCTTCATATTACTTGTGACCGACCACCTCAAGGAGTTTATGGCCGACCCCTTTGGCTGGGTCACCAAGCCATGGGTCGACCCCTTCTTGGACACCAAGATGGGATTTTCATAAGTGGATTTATGGCTTTATTGAGGCTACGACAGGGACCTAGAGGAGAAATTGGTTTTGGCCTTCCGATGAACTTAAGTATCCCGTGTTTGCCCCGAACATACAACTCAAGTTCATCAATAATAACCCATTCCACTAGAGAGTTATTATTATACTACCGCACCAATCCCAAATTACATTATGGGTTCCTTCTTATCATGAGTGTGTTAGTCTCCCTGTGTTTAAGATATCGGATGTCCACTAATTAATTGTGTTACTGACAACTCATTTTAATTAATGTCTTAGTCCAAGAGTAGTACCACTCAACCTTATTGTCATGTCGGACTAAGTCCACTTGCAGGGTTTAACATGACAATCCTTATGAGCTCCTCTTGGGGGCATTCTCAACTTAGATTACTAGGACACAGTTTCCTTCTATAATCAACAACACACACTATAAGTAATATCATTTCCCAACTTATCGGGCCTATTGATTTATCGAACTGAATCTCATCCTTTGATAAATTAAAGAAATAAGTACTAAATATATGTGCTTGTTATTATATTAGGATTAAGAGCACACACTTCCATAATAACTAAGGTCTTGTTCTTTTATTAAGTCAGTATAAAAAGAAATTACCTTAAATGGTCCTGCTAATACACTCAGAGTGTACTAGTGTAATTTATCCGTCAGGATAAACTAATACCTAATTACACTACGACTATTCTAATGGTTTGTTCCTTTCCATCTTAGTCGCGAGCTACTATTTATAATTTATAAAGAACCGATAACATGATCTTCTGTGTGTGACACCACACACCATGTTATTTACAATATAAATTAATTAAACAACTACACTTAGCATATAAATGTAGACATTTGACCAATGTGATTCTTATATGTTTATACAAAAAGTTAGACTTTTAGTATACACTCTAACAATCTCCCACTTATACTAAAAGACTATGCTGCCATATATCCTGCCATACATCTGATTCCCATCCCTTCAACATGCCCATCAAAAGCTCTTGCCTTAAGGGCCTCAGTGAAAGGATTTCTCAGGTTATCATCTGATGCAATCTAGGCAGCAACAACTTCTCCTCATTATATGATGTCTCGTATTGCGTGGTACTTGCGCTCTATTGTGTTTACTTGCCTTATGGACTTATGGTTTCTTCGAGTTTGCTACTGCACCACTATTATTACAATAAATTGTAATAATTCTTGGGAAAACCAGAAATCATATCTAAGTCCATCATGAAGTTTCTGAGCTATTCAGTTATTATGGCTGCCTTAGAGGCTGCCACATACTCAGCTTCTATGGTGGAGTCCGGAAAAGCGCCTATGCTTATCACTCCTCCATAGTTATGACTTCACCTCCTAAAGTAAACACAAAACCTCGAGGTCGTCATACTATTGTCCCTATCTGATTGGAAGTCAAAATCCGTGTAACCCACAGGGATCAAATCACCTGCCTAGTAAACTAGCATATAATCTCTAGTCCCTCTAAGGCACTTTAATATATGCTTTACGACAGTCTAGTGTCCCGGTCCTGGGTTACTTAGATATCTGCTAACTATGCCCTGGGCAAAACAAATATCCAGTCTCGTACACAATATTACATACATGGCTTCCGATAGCCGAATCATAAGGAACTGCCTTCATGTCCTCTATCTATTTTGATGTCTTCGGAGACATCTCTTTAGATAAAGCTACTCCATGCCTGAAAGGTAGAAAATCTTTCTTGGAGTCTTGCATGCTAAAACGAGCTAGGATAGTATGAAGCTCGTGATAAGCACAACATTCTTTTCTTGTAATCCCTTTGATCCCGAGAATATGTGCGCATTCTTCTAAGTCCTTCATATCGAATTGCTTGGACAACCATATCCTTACTTCTGACAACACTTTGATATTATTTCCAACTACCAAAAATGTCATCTACGTATAGTACAAAATACCACCTCTCTTCCATCACACTACTTGTATACACAAGACTCATTTGGACACTGAATAAATCCATAGGTCTGGATTACTTCATTAAACCGGATGAACCAAGACCTTGAAGCTTTTCTTCAGTCCATAGATTGATTGAGCTTGCACACAAGATGCTCTTTGCCCTTTGCGATGAACCCTTCTGGTTGCTTTATATGGATATTTTCTTCAAGACTTCCATTAAGGAAAGTTGTCTTGACATCCACTTACCAAATCTCATAGTCCATATAGATAAAAGAATCCGGATAGACTTAAACATGGCTACTGGCGAAAAAGTTTTCTTTTTCAACAAGCCTTGCTTTGAAATTTTTCACCTTCCTATCTATCCCTCTATTCCTATTATAGACTTATTTACACCATTTGGTGGTTCTACAAGCTCTCAGACTTTACTAGAATACATATATTCTAATTTTGTATTCATTGCTCTTTGCCAAGATGTTGTATCTTTATCTTGGAGTGCTTCGTCATATGTCCGAGGATCAGGTTCATGTTCACTAGGGATCAAGTCCAAAAATTCTCCCAAAACATGAATCTTTAGGTTGTCTAACAACCCTCCCACTACGACGAGGCACTTTCTGCAATTGTATATTATTTGTGATACGTGTTGCAGTTTCTTGTGATATTTCATCTTGTACAATTGGTACTAGATTAAACGTGTATTCTCTAATTTCCTTAAGAACAATTTTACTCATGGGCTCGTGGTTCATAACATAGTCCTGTTTTAAAATCGGGCATTGGTGCTTACAATGACCTTCTAATTTTTAGGACTATAAACCTCCTTTCGTTTCTCTAGGATAACCCATAAACAAGTGAACTCATGTCCAATTTATCAGTGTCTCTTATGTGTTAGACTACCCCAAATCCGAATATGCTTCAGACTAGGCTTACGCCCATTCTGCAATTCTATAGGAGTAGAGAGTTCTGACTTAGAAGGTACTATGTTCACTTCCATTTCCAGTGTATATCCTCAAAATGAATTTTGGTAATTCTGAATAACTCATCATTGATTTAACTATTTCCATAAGAGTCCTATTCATTCGTTCTACTACACCATTCTATTGGGCTGTACCAGGTGCAGTCAGTTGGGATTGAATCCCGACTTCTGATAAGCGACTCTTAAACTCTCCTAAGAGGTACTCGTCACTACAATCTCACCGTAGTGTCTTGATACTTTAACTTTGACATTTCTCTGCATCAACCTCGTACTCTAATCAAAGCACTTAGACTTGCGGTGCATCAAATAAATGTATCTGTATCTCGAATAGTCGTCTAAAAGAAACAAAATATTCGAAACAACCTCTTGCCTGGATAATCAAATGTCCACATGAACCAATTCCAATATATCTTTGACTCCAAACCCCTTAGACTTAAAAGCTTCTTGGTTATTTTTCTTTCCAAGTAAGACTCGCAAGTTGGAAAGATTTCCTCTACAATGAACCCAAGAGTTCATCGGTTATTATCCTTTGAATCCTACTCAAGTTAATATAACCTAGCCTTAGACTGCCAAAGATGTGATTGGTTCATTTCCGAAGGTTGCTTTCTCTTATTAAAGTTAGAAGATGTGTTATTAATTTCCATTTATTGCATCGTGGGAGTTATTGGATTATAAATTATCAATCAACGTACCAGAATAAATATCTTTCCTATTTTCTTGATAACAAATTTGTTATCAAAATAGACACAATATCTATTCTTTAATAGTTTAGAAACTGAAATCAGGTCCTTTCTAAACTTGGTACATAAAGACAATTTCTGAAAATTCATATTTTATTCCTATAAATATCTCCCACTGTAACAGCTGCTACTTTTGCAATAGTGCCCATGTAGATGGTGTTTTCACTTTCATATAGTTGTCGGGATTCCTGGAACCCTGCAATAAATTGCAGACATGATCAGTGGCTTCCGTATCTACACACCAGGTACCGGTAGATAACACCACTAAACATGTTTCAACAACTAATGAATTAAATACACCTCTATTGTTCTTAGTTTCGAGAGGACAATCTATCTTAATGTCCAAGTCTTATTTCCAATCAATATAATTGGGACTACTAAGTCTATTCTATAGTATAACAGCTAAGGGATTGACAAACATTTTAAATTCTAAGAATCACAAAAAATTTGGTCAAGACCAACTTCTTAAAATCTCCGTGAATTTTGTATGCCACATTAATGTGGACGTATACAAATTTAGACTATTAAAAGGAGATTTTATCCATTAATTTTATTATCTCGTCAACCTAACTTTATGACTAATAAAATTAATAGTTGGTCTGTCTTTGATCAAATATTTGATCAAAACTTTGAATTTAAAATAACATTGATTCCTCAAACAATATTATTTAAATTCACCAACACCTCAAACAATGGGAATTATGCATGCCACGTTAGTGTGGACGTATAAAAATTCAAACATTTGTAAGAGGAGGGTCTTACCCATTAATTATCTTGTCAACCTTAAATTACCTCAAACACCATGAATTTTGTATGCCACGTTAGTGTGGACGTATAAAAATTCATTTGTTTGTAAGAGGAGGTAATACCCTTTTTATTTTGTCAACCTAACTTTATGACAAATAAAATTACCTCAAACACCGTGAATTTTGTATGCCACGTTAGTGTGGACGTATACAAATTCAAACATTTGTAAGAGGGGGGGTTTTACCTAGCTTTATGACAAATTAATAGTTGGTATTCCTTTGGTCACGCAAAACAATAGCATTGACTCCGTTGGGGAGGATACTATTGAATGCGTCTAAGTGTATACCATTACTTGATACTTAGTCCATTAAATAGGATTGTGCCCCTTCAGTTGAAGAAGATCACACGCTCCTAAATAATTTCCTATAACCATCCATAAAGGAAGTTTGATCTAGTGATCCGCAACAAACCCATCCGTTGTGGAGGGAGGCACTCAGAGCCAACATGCAAGCTTGTTGCATCACTTATAAACCAATAATGGAGACCGTGGAATTTATTTAAAAAAATCTCTCCCACTTAGTTATTTAAGGTGAGAAATTTTAACCTATGCTAGCATACATCACATGCACACACACATTACAGTAAATAAAAGCAATAAATATGGAAATTAATTTTCCAACTATTATGGCATTTTCCATCACTGTTCTCCGTGTGCTCCAACCCTAGCTGCTGCCATCTTTAGCGACCGCCATCGGGTCCAGTCGTCGCGTCTATCTTGCTTCTTATTCTGATGCACCTCTGGTTCTCAAAAAGTATCATGCCTCGCAAGCATCCGATCCGCGACAAAATTAGAATTTTACATATATCGATCCTATATTCCACGAAGGAATGTACATGTAATCTAGATTGAATTCTAAAATCCTAGGGCTAATACAGCTCCTGCTGTATTAGTTACATACAATCATGCACACACAAAAATAATGCCCTTGACATGTCCAAGGGTCCAATCACACACAACATCTATAAGCCATAATAGTTGGAGCCTAGAACCAAAAAGTTAGCATATCCTACCATTATCCTGCCTAAATTATGTATGACATGTGCATAATTAATTTGAAAAACAAACACACGGAGGTAACTCTAGCTCTGATACCAATTGTTGGTTGGTCCTAGGAAGATCGTACCGGCTCCACTGTACAAAATTTTGTACAAGTGTCGAACCTTTCCTAAACAACATATTGTGTTCTTTAGAAATTAAATTAGGAATCGCAAATGGAACTTAACATTATTGATTCCAAATTTAACTTATATGTTCTTAATGGTTTAGATTTGGATCGCAAACGATGCTTAACATTATTGATCCAAATCCACCTATGTTATAAATTTAATTAAATATTAATTTCCAAAATTGGCTTCTAGAATTGCATGGCGATGCACTAGTCCTTCTTGGGTATGGGATCATCCACCACCGCCTAGACAAAGTCTTATAAGGAAAGCTAATATTTAATTTTCTTATATAACTCTAGGTTTAACCAAAAGGAACAATCGAATCACAAATTCGAAAAACAAAAAAAAACACAAACTCGAATTACAAATTCGAAATTCTAGAATCATATGCCTCTTGTGTTTGGAATTCATACAAAGAAAAATAACTAGCATGATGCGGAAAACAATTACTAGTTATACCTTTTCCTTATATGCTAATAACCTCGAGATCTTCTGCCATATTCCTCGCCTCGCCTTGGATGTCGTGTGGGCGACGATCTGTAACGACCACCCTTCTTACTACTACTACACTCTAAGGATGATCGTTACTTGACTACTAACTCTACTTAACCGGTATGATAAAAAAATCACATGGAAATCCTACCGAAAAATTTCGGCAGAGTCTCCCCTGTACCGGTGACCATATCCGTAAATACATACAGAGTATACTCAGCCACAGGCGGCTGGAACATATATTTTCACAACCACGCAGTTTAATAAATCAAATCATGTAAGTAATGAAAAGCGGAAACATAACTTCCTACTACAAAATTTTCTTATCAACTTAATAAGAAATTAAGCTAAACAAATTCTTAAACTAAGTGAGTTCTTTAGCTAAGTCTCAAGGATCTCCATAGTCCACACATCACACACCGTCACAGCATCTCCTTGTCGCCTTCTTCCTTATACTTTAGCTTTTCCTTTATCTGCAGTAGGAGGCAAATAGTATCTATAAGCTAAAAGCTTAGTGAGTGCTATCCTACTCACAAAAACTCGATATGCATGTATATAAATAAAAACATGCTAAAACTGAATGCTAACATGTAAAGCTACTCATGCTCATAAATAGCAAAGAAATCAACTAACTGAAAAGCTAACATGTATAGCTACTCATGCTCATAAATAGCAAAGGAATCATGCTAACTGAAATACTAAACATGTATAGCTAATCATGCTCATAAACCAATAAAGGAATCATACTAACTGAAATACTAAACATGTACAACTAATCATGCTCATAAATAGCGAAGAAACTAACTGAAAAGCTAACATGTAAAGCTAATCATAGAACTATCATGTGTATCAATAAGAAACTGAATTGATACCTAAGCTAAACTAATTAATGCTAAACTGAGTCTAACTTGTATTCACATAACTAATTTGTGAAGTTTTGAAAACTACTATTTACATAATAGATTAAAATAGTAATCATGCTGCTGATGGGCCCGGCTGTGCGCGCATCCCTAACTAAACCCGGGATTGCAAGTTCCGAGTCTAGTAGGGTTTACTAGGTTATCTAAACCTAGGGACGACTGTGGGAGCCCAACCCAATGGATATCTAATCCAGTACAGTGCCACTGCTGAAAATAAAATACTGATTTCATAGCTAATTTTCTTACCTTGCTTTAACTAGGTTATCTGAACCTAGAACTAGGTTATCTGAACCTAGAGGCGACTGTGGGAGCCCACCCATTGGACCGTAGTCCCATATAAGCTGAAGCAAGACTAAATAAGTTATTTTAAATGCTTCTACTGTTACTGAGCTATTAAAATGCCTACTGTAGCATTATATTGAGCTAAGCATTTTATCAAGCACTTGGGGTGCACTAGAACACACTCTACGTACTGAAAATCTGTATACAAAGCTTAACATAAATCTGCATGTAAAGCTTAATAAAAATCTGCATATTAAGTTTATCAAAATCTGCATACTAAGCTTATCTAAAATCTGCATGCAATACTTATGAAAATCTGCTTATTAAAAATCTGCATACTTTACTTATAAAAATCTGCATGCTATAAAAATAGAACTGCTCATGTTATTCCATTAGCAATTAGGAAACTAGAACAACTTAAGTATGCTGTGAAAGTAAAACAACTTAAGCATACAAAGAGATCTAACTATACTAAAATTCTGCACTATACTACTAAATTCTGCATATTATAAGCTTAACAAAATCTGCATACTATGTTACTAAATTCCACATAACATTCTGCCCTATCATGCTTAACAAAAACTGTGCTATATTACTAACCAAAAATCTGCAGTACCTTTAATTACATACTTTAAGAACTAAACTACAATCAAGTATCCCACGGCATCTTCACCCACATTGTGACATTGTAGACACCTTGCAACTAAACAAAGATTTGCTACTGAAAACTAGGAAAACATAACTATTCTTCATGTATTGTAACATAACATACCATTCTGCAGTAGACTACAAAATCAAACTATATGCTTTAAAAGAAAACTAAACTCTTTCTTGTTCCTTGCCCAACAACAGGAATCTGAAATCTGTAACCCTTCTAATTTACTGATCATGCCCACAAGAATTCATGAAAAAAAGGATTTGGATCCACATCTGAATTCTCTTAAGCTAGCTACGGCAGCAATGACAAGAGAAAGCCAAAATTAACTAAACTACAACACTAAATTCCGAACAGCATGTTTTAACAAGAGAAATCTAACTACAATAAATTTGAAACCTACTGAAACTAAAATTCCATGTAAACATGTTCACCACCGAGACTTTCATAAAGCAACAGAGAACTTTTAGGGCAAAACATGCTGCAGCAGAACTTCAAAAGCCTCACATTTTACAGGAAATAAAGGTCGAACTAAAGATTCAAAAACTACCCTTATTGCTCTAGGAATCCCGATTTATACAGCCTTCCGGAAACAAAGAAAGGAAACAAGAATCCGAAAGCAAAGCAAAGAAGAAAGACAAAATCGCGGAACTACTCCTACTGCAGGTGAGTAGCAACACACCTTCGTTCCCTTGACTCACAGCCGAAGGGGAAACCTTCTAGTGCTTCTAAGGCTCGGAAGATTGAAATTTCCGGCTCCTCTTCGTGCTCTCCGGTTCTCCTCGACGAGAAAAGCTTAAGGAGGTGAAGAAACCCCTCGGAGAAACCTCAAGCCGGCGTCGGAGTTGAGCCCTAAGCTCGACTTCTGCGTTTTCGCCCGCAACGCCGTCGCAAGGAGAGAAAGGGTTTCGGGAGAAAAATTAATTTCTCTCTTAACTTATCCCTTTTTATAACCTAGGGTTATTTCTGTTATTAACTATACCTTAAATAAATTTACTATCTATTCTTAAACAAAACCGCCCGCAGCACACTTGGTTAGCCAGGTTTTGACCAAATCAAAGGTCTGGGTTTCGAATCCCTTCGCCGCGCACCTTTTTCCAATTTATTTTAAATGTTCCAACTTCTGCTTAAATGTATATCACTCCATATATGATTAAAAAAACACTCGCAGACCAGTTGGTTGGCCGCTCCGCTTAAAGCTTTGCTGCGGTCGGAGGTCGGAGGTCTTCGGGTCGAGCCTCGGCTTGGCCCTTTTTCTGCAACCTTTTATTTCTATTATCTATAACCACTACTTAAATTTATTTCGTTCTCTATTTATTCACAAAACAGCCGCGGAACAGTTGGTTGACTTGGTTTGCTTAAGGCTTGGCTTAACCCAAGGTCCACGGTTCGAATCTCGGCTTGGACATTTTTTTGTCGAAACTTCTTTCGTTCAGTAAAAATACCAAACGAACTCCAAAAATTCCATAAAAATACTCTAAATATTTCTAAAAATCTCTAGAATTTTTCTAAAGCATTTCTAGATTTTTATAAGGACTTTTAGGACTCCAGATCATGAAATTTGGGGTGTTACACTATCCTCCAAGATGAACACCACCCAAAGCTCCTCCTCCTTCTCTAGTATTCGGCCACCACCACCACCAAGGAACCAAAGAGAGCAAGGGGAAAGGAAAGGGAAGAGATCCGGCCACACAAGCAATAGAATAAGAATAGATGCAATCCCTACTCCTCTTCTTCTTCTCCTTCTCTTTGTATCCGGCCATACAAAACAACTACAAGAGGTGGCCGGCCCTAGCATGAAGAGAAGCAAGGGTCGGCCCTTAGGAGAAGACTAGAGAGAAGAGAGAAAAGAATAGCATGCTCGATGAAGTCTCTCCTCCCCTTCTTTTATAATACTTGCCCAAGGTAAATAAGGAGTTAAAATCTTCCTTTTGTTTTTCCTTTTTCCCCTTTTATTTTTCCTTTTGTTTCCCTTGATTGATTCAATCATTGATTGAATCATAGATGATTGGATGCTTTTAATGGCCGGCCCCTTGCTTGGACACCAAGCAAGGGTGGCCGACCACATCATCATCAAGAGAAATAATTTTTTATAAAATTTTATAAAAGAAGAAATGCTCTTATAAAATTTTACAAGCTCTCTTTCCTTATGGGGATGTTAAAAAAGGAAAGTTTAAAAAAATTAAAACCAAGTTTTAAATTTTAAAACTTCTCTTCTAAAATTTTCTTTTTTAACATGGTTACAAAAATAGAAAGTTTCAAATTTAAAACTTCTCTTCCTTTTTTTCTAAAACCCATGAGGATAGTTAAAAAAGGAAAGTTTTCAAAACTTTTAAATTTTCTTTTAAACCATGTGGCTTAATTCAAAAAAGGAAAGTTTTATATTTTAAAATCTCTCTTTTAAAACTTGTATATATCTACAAAAAGAAGATTTTAAAAATTCAAAACACCCCTCCTAGTTTGAATTATATGGCCGACACCCTTCAAATTACTTGTGGCCAGCCACCTCAAGGAGTTTATGGCCGACCCCTTTGGCTTGGTCACCAAGCCATGGGTCGACCCCTTCTTGGACACCAAGATGGACTTTTCATGAGCGGATTTAAGGCTTTATTGAGGCTATGACAGGGGCCTAGAGGAGAAATTAGTTTTGACCTTCCGATGAACTCAAGTATCCCGTGTTCGCCCCGAACACACAACTCAAGTTCATCAATAATAACTCATTCCACTAGAGAGTTATTATTGTACTACCGCACCAATCCCAAATTACATGATGGGCTTCTTCTTATCATGAGTGTGTTAGTCTCCCTATATTTAAGATATCGGAGACCCACTAATTAATTGAGTTACTGACAACTTATTTTAATTAATGTCTTAGTCCAAGAGTAGTACCACTCAACCTTATTGTCATGTCGGACTAAGTTCATTTGTAGGTTTAATATGACAATCTTTATGAGCTCCTCTTGGGGGCATTCTCAACCTAAATTAATAGGACACAGTTTCCTTCTATAATCAAAACACACACTATAAGTAATATCATTTCTCAACTTATCGGGCCTATTGATTTATCGAGCTAAATCTCACCCTTTGATAAATTAAAGAAATAAGTACTAAATATATGTGCTTGTTATTATATTAGGATTAAGAGCACACACTTCCATAATAACTAAGGTCTTGTTCTTTTATTAAGTCAGTATAAAAAGAACTTACCTTAAATGGTCATGCTCAATACACTCAGAGTGTACCAGTGTAATTTATCAGTCAAGATAAACTAATACCTAATTAACTACGACTATTCCAATGGTTTGTTTCTTTCCATCTTAGCCGCGAGCTACTGTTTATAATTTATAAAGAACCGATAACATGATCTTCTGTGTGTGACACCACACACCATGTTATTTACAATATAAATTAATTAAACAACTACACTTAGCATATAAATGTAGACATTTGACCAATGTGATTCTTATATGTTTATACAAAAAGTTAGACTTTTAGTATACACTCTAACACAAGATATATTCTAAGGGCAACATTATCAGAGAATTACAACAACCTGTCAGCTAATAGCAACCGTTTGTCAGAGGATATTCTTCAGTTACAACATACGTATTCAATGGAGCCCTCTCATGAGGATGACTATACAAAGTCTATCATTATTGCAGAGGTTGCACGAATGTTTAAATACATATGATAGAAGATTTCTCGAAGAAGAATGGTACAAATTCTAGACTGTATACCTTCCATTAGGGGACATCTTCTGACACTAAATATTCCTTGTCATCTCATGATTATGGAGATTATGAGAGATGGTATAAAAAGGGAGGTCATCTCTGCCGGGGAGGTACGCATAATATGGGCAATTTTACGCATCTCATGCGTTACTTGCTTACACAATTTCATTTTTCTTTTTGTCCACAATTTCGTTTGGCCACCATACTGACTTGAACGTCGAAGAGCCAAAGTCGGGGAACTCCTCACTAATTTTTGCCCTAACATTCTATTTGCATTTATCCGATGTACTTAGAAAGGGCGTCGCGAGGAGTGCCCGACATCATCGTCTCTCCCTAGCGAAGTCTTCTCCAAGTCAACAGCCATGCCACCTACCCAACGCCGCATCTCCATAGCTTTAAAATAGAATCAAATTTAGCACCGTCCATGGGAAGTTTCACCTGAATTTGAAGCGTAGAGACCGAGAAAGCTGGACGAGGTACCACTGTCACCCTGTCTTAGGAGGATTTCGAGTTACTGGTGTAACGACCCAATTTTCCTCATTAGGAGTTCTAAAAGTGCTTTAAAATATTTAGAAATACTTTATAAAAATTCTAGATATTTTTAGGAATTTATAGAGTATTTTTATGTAATTTTTGGAGTTCGTTTGGTATTTTTACCAAACGAAAGAAGTTTTAAAAAAAAATAATAAAGTGTTAAGGTTGGGTTTTGAACCCTAAACCCTAGACCGAACTAGACCTTAACCAAGGTCAGCCAACCAACTGAGCTAAGCAAGTTTTGTTATAATATAAGGGAATTAAATGTAGTTAAGTAGTTGTAAGAAATGAAATTAAAATTCCGTTTCAAAAACAAAGGAAAGAGTCGAGGGCGGCTCGAACCCGAGACCTTCGGGAATCCTCTTTTCCAGCAGACCAAGCGTGCACGCTGATATTTCGTGAACAAATCAATCGCGAATTGGTCTTAGGCCGTAGGTTATAAAGGGATAAGTTAAGAGAGGGATTAATTATTTTCCTTTCCCTCAAAATTTCTCCTCTCGCACGCGGCAACGGCGTCGGCTCCTTCTCGGGCGAAATCGCAGACGCCGCCAGGATTCCTTCCTCTGGTGGCCGGTGAAGGTTTCCTTCCGGCGGATCTTCACCAATTGAGGGCACCTCGGCAGGAGGGCCCGTAGGCACGAGGAAGCGGTCGGGGAACTCGAGCTTCGCCGCAAACCCTAGATCTCTATCTTTTTCGGTTGTAAGCCCAAGAACAGCGAGGTAAGTTGCTACTCACCTGCAGTAGGATAGCTCCGAGGTTTATTCCTTGTTCCTTTCTTTGTGTCCGAAGCTTTGCATGAAACCTTAGAGTTTGTTTGTAAGTGAACTGTTGCTAGGGATTTGAAGGAGATTCCCGAAGCTTTGCATGAGTTTGTTTATATATTAGATGTAGTGTTTTCTTTCTGGTGCTTGCCGTCGTGAACCCTAAAGGAAGAAAGGGGATAATTAGTTTAGACAGTGATTTGGTTCTGTATTTTCGATTAAGCTTTACCTAAGTTTTGAATTCCAGCAGATTCAAGCATACTATCATCTTCATGTATCAATTTCCTTATCGTAATAGCATTCTTTCCTTATGCCTTGCTTTGCTGGAAACAATTCAGAATCTGTAGATGATCTAGTTGCATTTCGTTTGGTTTCTGTGAACATTGTTTGAAGCTGGGGTTTGATATAGAATTTCCCCTCGAGATTGTTCGATTTCTTTGTTGAGGAATTCGATCTCTGTTTTGCGTTGTTGAACCCTTACAATTGAGTTTTATGATACTTGCAAGTTGTTGCATTAGTAAATTTAATGTAGATACTTCACCTAACTTCTTGGGAGTTTTGGAATTATGGAACAATTAGTGATGTAGTATATATTTTATCATGCACTAATAGATTTCATATTCATTAAGTGCAGATTTAGTTTAGTTTCATTAAGCAAATGCAGATTTAGTTTAGTTTCATTAAGCAAATGCAGATTTAGTTTAGTTTCTAACATGTGCAGATTTAATTCCGAGATTTGATTTCCTTCTTCTAATTTCCATTGTAGCATGTTGAAGAATTTTGTTTTCCTATCTATTAGTATTGCCGAAAATTAGATGTATGATCATTGGTGGTTTAGGATTGAATGATAGATGATACATGTTGGTAGTTAGGAATTTAACTAGTTAGGGATTTAACTAGTTAAGTTTTCTTTTTATTTCTATGGAAGCATGCTTAAAGTATCGCAGTACAGATTTTTATTAAGTAGAGCAGCGCAGAATTTATGTTAAGCTTTGTATGCAGACTTTTTGTTTAAGTATTGCAGTATTAGAATTTGTTTAAACATTTCAGTTTTTAAAGAAGCATTTTTAGAAGTATTAACAAGTATAAGAAGATAAAGGAAAGAAAGAAAAAGGCTAAGGCCTTAAGTAGATCCCAAAGTCAAGACTTTAGGGATCTTGGCACACAAGGTGCTAAAGAAAATGCCGAGGCATTATATAGAAGTATTAAAAGATAACAAGTATTTTACTTTTATCAATGGCACTGTACTGGACTCTCTGTCCTTGGGCTGGGCTCCCATAGTCGTCCCTAGGTCTAGATAACCTAGTAGTAACGGCTCGGCCGACGGTCGACGGTCGACGACCATAGGGTCGCCAAATGGGCCGCCAAATGGGTCGGGTCGTTACAAAAGTAAAAGCACAGTTGCCGGGCCCAAGAAGAAGATGATTATTATTTTGAAGTATTATAAGTATAAGTTTTTGAATAAGTAAAATGAGTTTTTATATAAACATAAAGTATTAAAGAATAAGTTAGAACAAATGAATCAAGTTTCACTTTGTTTTAGAATCAGCAAGTTTAGTTCCCTTTTATGCTAGCATGTTATTTAGATTAGCTTACTGTTCTTTACTATTAGAAGAGCATGAGTAGTTTTACATGTTTAGCTTTACATGTTAGCATTCAGTTTTAGCATGTTTTTATTTCAGAATATTCACATGCATATCGAGTTTTTGTGAGTTAGATAGCGCTTACTAAGCATTTTGCTTATAGACTACACTTCCTCTTACTGCAGATACAGGAAAGGAAAAGATATAGAAAGGAAGGCGACAAGGAGGTGTTCGAAGGATGTGTGATGCCAGGACTATGGAAGCCTTGGGACTAGGAAAGAAGTTTAAATTTTAGTTTCCGCATTTTAGTAATTAATAAACATTTGAGTTGTATTTTTAGTTCATGTCATTTGAGATTTTCCTGTTTAGATTGCATGTAGGATGAGTTTAGTTTAGTAAGTAGATATTTGTGTGATTGATATTTATTATACTGCGTGGTTGATTGATATGTGTTCCAGCCGCTTGTGGCTGAGTATATATTGCATGTATTGTTGAGTAAGGTCACCGGAACAAGGGAGACTCTACTAAAATTTTTCGGTAGGGTTTCCATGTGATTTTTAATCATACCGGTTAAGTAGAGTTAGTAATTAAGTAACGGTCATCCTTAGAGAGTAGTAGTAGTAAGAAGGGTGGTTGTTACAGTTGGTATCAGAGCAGTTCCCATTCTCCAGCATCACACATCAGCACCCTCCTTGCCGTCTTCAAGTAGGAAAGTACTTAAGTTTTCTTTTATACTTTCTTATTGTTTACAGTGTAGAGTATTTGCTTAGAAATGTTTAAGTAAGATAGAAGTTCTTGATTTCTTTTGTTTACATATGTATATATGTTTAGAAAGTGTAGGGACGATTTTAAGTTTCTCTACATAACTAGATGTCAAGAAGAGGACGTCCCCGTACCGTTCGTACTGAGGACCGAGCACAGGAGAACGAAGAGCCCAGGATAGCTGAACCAAATCTTTCTGAAGTTGTTGCTCAACTCCAGAGACAAGTGGCGGAGCAGCAACGAGCAATCGTCAATCTGATGGCGAATCAGCAGCCAGTCCCTCCCACTCCTCCAACTAATAATGTGGAGACTCCAGTAGTGACGGAGGTTCCACCAGCCGCTCTGGAAGTCCCCACAGTACCTAGAAGACAAGAAGCCTATCTGATACAGTGGTTGAAGCTGAAGCCAGAAAGTTTCTCCAGCATGACTGAGCCCTGGGATGCTCAGGCTTGGTTTAAGACACTGGAGAGCACCATGGAGCTTCTTGACTGGCCAGAAGTAGAGAAAGTCAAGTGTGCCTCTTTCTGCCTATCAGGTGATGCTCGTATGTGGTGGGAGAGAGTTAAGAGCAAGAGGTTGATCAATCAGATGAGCTGGGCTGACTTCGAGACAGAGTTTTACGAAGAATTCTTCCGCCAACGGATCACTAATAAACATTTTGAGGAGTTTATGGAATTCAGACAAGGTGACCTATCGGTGGAAGAAGTAGTGAAGAAATTTAATAGGCTAGCCCGTCTCTGTCCAGAGCTAGTAAGTACGGAAAAGGAACGAGTCAGAATGATGCTCAGGATGCTGAGACCAGTAATAGCACTTAATGTGAGTAGTGGAACTCACCCGCCCCAAACTGGCGAAGAGCTAGTTAGCAGAGCATTAGTCGCTGAGCACTATCTGGACAGCATCAAGGCGCAACACAAGTCGGTCAAGATGGAGGACAAGTCAGCAGGGAGTCAGAAGCTCCAGGCAAGTGAGTAGGATGGGAAGGGTAAAGATAATAAAAGGAAACGATGGAATACAGGGGATAGCCAAGAGGGAGGTCCAACAAACAAGCAGACCAAGTTTCCTCCCTGCCCTAAATGTGGGAAGATACATCTAGGAGCCTGTCTTTTGGGTACAACCGGATGTTATTCCTGTGGCCAAGAAGAACATCTAGCTAGGGCATGTCCTAACAAGTTTAAGGCACCTCAGCCACTGTCAGCGCAATATGGAAACGAGCCTGCACAGTTACACCACATGACAACGTCATTAGAAGGACCCTATCTCAGTCAAGGACAGTTGGAAGCCCCGCCCGTTCCAACCAATGCCAGAGTATTTTCTCTTACTGAGGAAGAAGCTGCCGGTGCCTCACAATAGTCGCAGAATTATTCTAAATTCGAGGACGAACTTTTTATAAGGTATGGGGGATTGTAACGACCCAATTTTCCTCATTAGGAGTTCTAAAAGTGCTTTAAAATATTTAGAAATACTTTAGAAAAATTCTAGATATTTTTAGGAATTTATAGAGTATTTTTATGCAATTTTTGGAGTTCATTTGGTATTTTTACCAAACGAAAGAAGTTTAAAAAAAAAATAATAAAGTGTTAAGGTTGGGTTTTGAACCCTAAACCCTAGACCGAACTAGACCTTAACCAAGGTCAGCCAACCAACTGAGCTAAGCAAGTTTTGTTATAATATAAGGGAATTAAATGTAGTTAAGTAGTTGTAAGAAATGAAATTAAAATTCCATTTCAAAAACAAAGGAAAGAGTCGAGGGCGGCTCGAACCCGAGACCTTCGGGAATCCTCTTTTCCAGCAGACCAAGCGTGCACGCTGATATTTCATGAACAAATCAATCGCGAATTGGTCTTAAGCTGTAGGTTATAAAGGGATAAGTTAAGAGAGGGATTAATTATTTTCCTTTCCCTCAAAATTTCTCCTCTCGCACGCGGCAACGGCGTCGGCTCCTTCTCGGGCGAAATCGCAGCCGCCGCCAGGATTCCTTCCTCCGGTGGCCGGTGAAGGTTTCCTTCCGGCGGATCTTCACCAATTGAGGGCACCTCGGCAGGAGGGCCTGTAGGCACGAGGAAGCGGTCGGGGAACTCGAGCTTCGCCGCAAACCCTAGATCTCTATCTTTTTCGGTTGTAAGCCCAAGAACAGCGAGGTAAGTTGCTACTCACCTGCAGTAGGATAGCTCCGAGGTTTATTCCTTGTTCCTTTCTTTGTGTCCGAAGCTTTGCACGAAACCTTAGAGTTTGTTTGTAAGTGAACTGTTGCTAGGGATTTGAAGGAGATTCCCGAAGCTTTGCATGAGTTTGTTTATATATTAGAAGTAGTGTTTTCTTTCTGGTGCTTGCCGCCGTGAACCCTAAAGGAAGAAAGGGAATAATTAGTTTAGACAGTGAGTTGGTTCTGTATTTTCGATTAAGCTTTACCTAAGATTTGAATTCCAGCAGATTCAAGCATACTATCATCTTCATGTATCAATTTCCTTATCGTAATAGCATTCTTTCCTTATGCCTTGCTTTGCTGGAAACAATTCAGAATCTGTAGATGATCTAGTTGCATTTCGTTTGGTTTCTGTGAACATTGTTTGAAGCTGGGGTTTGATATAGAATTTCCCCTCGAGATTGTTCGCTTTCTTTGTTGAGGAATTCGATCTCTGTTTTGTGTTGTTGAACCCTTACAATTGAGTTTTATGATACTTGCAAGTTGTTGCATTAGTAAATTTAATGTAGATACTTCACCTAACTTCTTGGGAGTTTTGGAATTATGGAACAATTAGTGATGTAGTATATATTTTATCATGCACTAATAGATTTCATATTCATTAAGTGCAGATTTAGTTTAGTTTCATTAAGCAAATGCAGATTTAGTTTAGTTTCATTAAGCAAATGCAGATTTAGTTTAGTTTCTAACATGTGCAGATTTAATTCCGAGATTTGATTTCCTTCTTCTAATTTCCATTGTAGCATGTTGAAGAATTTTGTTTTCCTATCTATTAGTATTGCCGAAAATTAGATGTATGATCATTGGTGGTTTAGGATTGAATGATAGATGATACATGTTGGTAGTTAGGAATTTAACTAGTTAGGGATTTAACTAGTTAAGTTTTCTTTTTATTTCTATGGAAGCATGCTTAAAGTATCGCAGTACAGATTTTTATTAAGTAGAGCAGCGCAGAATTTATGTTAAGCTTTGTATGCAGACTTTTTGTTTAAGTATTGCAGTATTAGAATTTGTTTAAACATTTTAGTTTTTAAAGAAGCATTTTTAGAAGTATTAACAAGTATAAGAAGATAAAGGAAAGAAAGAAAAAGGCCAAGGCCTTAAGTAGATCCCAAAGTCAAGACTTTAGGGATCTTGGCACACAAGGTGCTAAAGAAAATGCCGAGGCATTATATAGAAGTATTAAAAGATAACAAGTATTTTACTTTTATCAATGGCACTGTACTGGACTCTCTGTCCTTGGGTTGGGCTCCCATAGTCGTCCCTAGGTCTAGATAACCTAGTAGTAACGGCTCGGCCGACGGTCGACGGTCGACGACCATAGGGTCGCCAAATGGGTCGGGTCGTTACAAAAGTAAACGCACAGTTGCCGGGCCCAAGAAGAAGATGATTATTATTTTGAAGTATTATAAGTATAAGTTTTTGAATAAGTAAAACGAGTTTTTATATAAACATAAAGTATTAAAGAATAAGTTAGAACAAATGAATCAAGTTTCACTTTGTTTTAGAATCAGCAAGTTTAGTTCCCTTTTATGCTAGCATGTTATTTAGATTAGCTTACTGTTCTTTGCTATTAGAAGAGCATGAGTAGTTTTACATGTTTAGCTTTACATGTTAGCATTCAGTTTTAGCATGTTTTTATTTCAGAATATTCACATGCATATCGAGTTTTTGTGAGTTAGATAGCGCTTACTAAGCATTTTGCTTATAGACTACACTTCCTCTTACTGCAGATACAGGAAAGGAAAAGATATAGAAAGGAAGGCGACAAGGAGGTGTTCGAAGGATGTGTGATGCCAGGACTATGGAAGCCTTGGGACTAGGAAAGAAGTTTAAATTTTAGTTTCCGCATTTTAGTAATTAATAAACATTTGAGTTGTATTTTAAGTTCATGTCATTTGAGATTTTCCTGTTTAGATTGCATGTAGGATGAGTTTAGTTTAGTAAGTAGATATTTGTGTGATTGATATTTATTATACTGCGTGGTTGATTGATATGTGTTCCAGCCGCTTGTGGCTGAGTATATATTGCATGTATTGTTGAGTAAGGTCACCGGAACAAGGGAGACTCTGCCGAAATTTTTCGGTAGGGTTTCCATGTGATTTTTAATCATACCGGTTAAGTAGAGTTAGTAGTTAAGTAACGGTCATCCTTAGAGAGTAGTAGTAGTAAGAAGGGTGGTTGTTACAACTGGTAGCAGCTCGAGCATAAAAATTGATGCAATAACAACTAGCAATAGCCAACAACGCTTTGCACAACCACCTATCAACCATCCACCAGTGTTGCCTTCGCCACTCACACGTCATCGAGCATTGTTTTGTACACCGTTTGACGAGGCCAACCATATGGAGAGGCCTCAAAGTGTCA
This sequence comes from Zingiber officinale, assembly GCF_018446385.1. Taxonomy (NCBI): domain Eukaryota; kingdom Viridiplantae; phylum Streptophyta; class Magnoliopsida; order Zingiberales; family Zingiberaceae; genus Zingiber; species Zingiber officinale. The sequence continues at coordinate 108,085,999 of NC_055988.1, forward strand.
TACACAAGAGACACGCTCGTAAAAGACCATCGCAAAGGGAAGGCTTCGATGGGCAACATGCTCTCTCAAATGGATAAGCATATCATTCTCCCAAGAGAAACCAGAAGATAAGCTGCTAAGACATTATCGACCCCTGATGATAGGGAAATATACAGGGTCAACTGATCCAGAGGAACACCTCCTTAAATTTGAAAATGATGCCCTTCTTTATCAATACACGGATTGTGTGAAGTTCCTAGTATTTCTTGCCACACTATCTGGCTTTGTGCAAAGGTGGTTCAAACGATTGTCAACTAAATCCATCAGTAGTTTTAAAGATTTTCGCAAGGCTTTTCTCCACCATTTCACTAGCAGTTGCCATTACCAAAAAACCACCTTGAGCCTCTTCTTGCTCAAGCAAGGACCTAAGGAGATGCTAAGGGCCTACATCAAAAAATTCAACCAAGTGACCATGGATGTCCCCTTGGCCACCCCTAAGATTTTAATGAGCGCATTTTCTCAAGGGCTCACAGATAGTGAGTTCTTTGTCTCACTGGTCAAGAAACCCCCAAAGGACTTCGATCATCTACTTGGTCGAACGACTAAGTACATTAATGTTGAGGAGGCGCAATCCACTTGGAATAAAGAGGTCATCACACCCATAAAGGACCCCGAGCAAGTCCTCAGCTTCACCATCAAGAGCCGTGGACTCAAGTTGTACAACACGTAGAGGCTAAGAAGAGGAGACTCCCTGAGCCCGCTAGATGGGCTCCACCCAAATTTTGTACATATCATTGATTGGAAACACACAACACCCATGATTGCTACCATTACAATCGGGAGCAACGTCAGACAACCAACCAAGGGTTCTGTTAGCGTTCGTAGTCCTCTAACCATCGTTGTTATCAGCGCTTAACAGACCACCTCGAAGAGAATATCAAGGAGCTGAGCGACGCTAAAGGTTACCCCAGCAACAAGAGAACCGAGCTTAAGCCTCCGCTTAGGTGTAGCAGGACCAACTCCCGATGCGGCAAGAGGAGAATCACCATAATGTCTCTTGGGGGGATATCAGCATGATCGCTGGAGGTTTGACTAACGGAGACTCTAATCACGCCAGGAAGTTGTACGCCTATCGACTGGAAATCCATGTTGTCATTTGTAGCCAAGTGCATGTACAAGGTCTTGAGATTAATTTTAGGCCCAAGGATTTAGAAGGGGTCGAAGTACCCCATGATGATGTTTTGATTATTAAGGTTGTCATAGCAAATTATAACATACATCGCGCTTTTGTTGACAAAGGCAACTTTGTGAACATCCTCTTCAAGAAGGAATTCGAGTCACTCCAAATTGAGGAGAGTGAGCTCTAGCCTATGATGATGCCATTATACGACCTCATGGGTAATGAAGTTCAGTCGCTCGACCAAATAAAGTTGACCATCTCCTTAGGAGAAGAGCCATTAATGAGGACGCACCAATCGACCTTCATAGTGGTGGATGTGCCCTCTGCGTACAACATCATTTTAGATCAACTGTAACGCCCGCCCCTTCCGGGGGCGCTAGGGCTACCCTAAGGGACGGGGTTACTTACCCTACCTAACATACATGTGCATATGATCTCATGGCAGCGGAAGATATTTATTAAAATTTTCTTTTTATTTTATCATATGCATTTTTTTTTCTTCATGACATGTGAACTATAAATCATACTAATATTCATGCATAACTTAATCTATATTTGCTACTTGAACATGAATCATGATCTTATAAATCTACTGACATGAAATAAGACATCATAAATGCATAACATACTAGTTCAAGTTATCATCATAAACATAAGGTCTAAACTTAGCTCACATGCACAATTCAACCAAATAAAGTTTTAAAACTAAATTAGATCTATCCACCATGCCACTTCCACACACACTCCCTGCCTTTTCTGCTGCTCCCCTTAGTTCATCCATTCCTTGCCTTTCTCTGCAGTACAAGGAAACATAAAAACTATAAGCCCTAAGGCTTAGTAAGTTCCTTTCCTACTCATAAAACCATAAATCATACGTACACATAAAACATATCATAGCATGTGAAAACATAACATAACCATATCATAGCATGTGAGAACATAACATAAAACATATCATAGCATGTGTGAACATATCATGAAACATATCATAGCATGTGAGGACATAACATGAAACATATCATAACATGTGAATACATAAAATGAACTAATAACATGATCATCCAAACATCATAAACATGATTCCAAAAGTAAATAAGTGTGAAGGAAATCATATTGTTGGAACCCCAAGGTTGTTTTGGTGTGATCAACAAGTTAAGTTAGGTCTTGTGTGTATTTAACCTTGTGTCTAAGTGTGCAAGAGCTTAGGAACACAGGTAGTCGAGCGGAAGACGCAGCTAGCGAGAAGGACGGCAGTCCGAGGGATGAGGTGCTACGGAAGAGTACCCCAGTAGACGAGAAGGAAGCATGCGGTGGTTCCGAGGGACGAAAGCCGGAGCGGAAGATTGCTCGGGGAGCAAGAGACGCAGCTAGCGAGAAGGACGGCACGCGATGCGTCTGAGGGACGAAGACTACGGATGAGTACGCCGGCGGACGAGAAGGAAACACACGGCGATTCCGAGGGACGAGAAGCCGGAGGGAAGCTCGCTCGAGAAGACCGGAAGTTGGGTTCGGGTGAGCCCTTTTCCGGATGGCAGAGATCACCCAAATGAGCGGATCCGGAGGAGAAGAACTGGACCGAGGCGGGACTGAACCAGAGCAGAGGTCCCGGAAGAAAAAGTCAACGGCTGTTGACTTTGGGCTCCGGGGCGCCCGGAACAGTCCGGGGCGCCCGAAGCAGCCCAGGCCGCCCGGAACCCTTCAGGGCGCTCGGACCAGTATTTTCACCAGATCGAGTCAAAACTCGATCTGAACGTTGGGGGATAAAATTTATTCCCCCCAGGGCGCCTGGAACCCTTCCAGGCGCCCCGACCAAGGCTATAAATATAGCCTTGGTCCAGAAGCTTTCAATTAACTCAAAATTTACATTCCAAACACTTGTGCGCTTCTGTTCTAGTTTAGCTTCTGTCTTTTGTGCTTTCACTGCTGTAAGAGGCTTCTCCGCCTGAAGGAGATATTTTAGTGCACGTTCATTCCTTGGATTAACAACCTCCTTGGTTGTAACCAAGTCAAGTTGTGAGCCTCTTCTTTCTGCTTTTTATTTATTGCTAATTTACTTTATGCAAGTGTTCTGTTGAAAGTTCGAGAAGGGTCTTTTCTGTTTATTTTTTTAAGCTATTCAACCCCCCCTTCTAGCCAGCCCAACGGTCCAACAAGTGGTATCAGAGCCGAGACGCTTCAAGAGGACTAACCGTCGAACGAAGCAACGAGATGGTCGGATCTAACATCCACCCACCAAAATTCGACGGGGACTTTGCAAGCTGGAAGAAGCACATGGAGGTATTTTTCAGCACCGATTTTGATTTATTACTAATAATGGAACTCGATTTTGAAGCTCCCGAGGGCAAAGCGAAAAATCAATGGACAAAGAAAGAGCAGGCCGAGTACATGGCAAACAAGAAAGTAGAATTCCATTTGCTAACCGTACTTCCGCCACAAGAAGTCAACCGTGTCGGCACCTACAACTCGGCAAAGGAGCTTTGGGAGAAGTTCCTTGAATTACATGAAGGAACATCCGAAGTCAAGCTTGCAAGATGGGACTTACTTCGCAACCAGCTCACCAACCTCCGTCTTGAAGAAGGTGAAACAATTGCACATCTACACTCAAGGATACAGGAGCTCATCATCGGACTTTCGAATCTCGGAGAAGAGGTAAGTAATCGAGATTCGCTCAGGTACGCTTTAAATTCCTTCCCTAGAAATTCAAAATGGGCATCACTAATAGATGCTTTTTACATTTCGAAGGACTTAGAAAAAATTTCATTAGAAGAATTTTTTTCAACATTTGAAGTACATGAGTCAAGATGTGCAGGAATGAGGGAGCCAAAGAACAACGTCGCCCTCAAAGCTTCGAGAGACGAACCTAAATCAGAATCTTCTCTCGACGACGAAGAAATGGTAATGATGGTAAGACGATTTAAGAAGTTATACAATTCTAGAAAAACTAACCATCCACAGGGTAGAAAGAAAAGAACGATCCGCTGCTACCATTGCGACGAAGAAGGGCATGTCAAGGCCAACTGCCCCAAGCTGAAGAACAAAGACAAGGAAAAGGGTAAGAAGCCTATCCAAAAACGAAAGGCCCTGAAGGCGACGTGGGACGATACCTCGTCCGAATCGGAAGTCGAAGCATTCTCCGGACTCGCACTGATGGCGAGTCATCGAGACGACGACTGCGATTCAAGCTCTTCCGAAATGAGCATCGAGAGCATCGATGAAGGGGGAGACACGTCGGAAGAAAGCAGCAGCTCAGGGGGAGAAACAGACAACGAGATCGACAAGGTAAGTCAGGTATGATCTCTTCCTCCCGATAAAATGTTTAAGTTCGTTAAACTTTTAACAAAAGATTGCTGCAAATTAGATAGTGAAAATAAAAATTTAAAAGTAATTCTAGCTAAGTCTTGTCCCTTAGAAGAAGTAGATAAATTAAAAATAGCAAATGAAAAATTGAAACTTGAAAATGATGATTTGAAAATTCAAGTAGATAACTTGAAAAACTATGCATGTTCATCTAAAACCAATTTTAGAAGATTTAATAATTTAAATTGGTACTTTAAATATCACCCGGGACAAATTAGGAATATTTCAAGAAAATATGTCCCTAAAAGCTTTTTAATTAATCCAGTAGGGTGGAACCTATATTGGGTTCCTAAAACATGCCTAAACTAAATTATAAAATTAGCGCTTTAAGTGAGAAAATTAAACAAAGAATTTCCTTATGAGGTTTTGTCAAGGAAGTGGTTGTTGCTCCAATAACCAAGAAGGTCTAGTGCCTCGCCACGACCTGAAAGCCAAAATATTGAAATAAATGTTTAATTAACTTACTAATAAAGCATTAATACAAGAATTAATTAGTGCTTTAAAAAGGTTATTCAAAACATTTTATTTTAGAAATTTACTTAGAATTTTTTTTCCCCTAAGTCATTTTTTTTGCGCTTAAAAATTCTCAAAAATTTAAGTTAGGATTTTTTTCTTACTTAGAAAAATTCTCAAAAATCATTTCTTCCTAAGTTAAAAAAAAAAAAAAACTTTTTCCTGAAACTAGAAATCTCAGCTTAAATTACTTAGAAAAATTTTCTAAATTTCTTAAAAACCTAGAAAATTTTTTTTCTAAGTTTTTAAACCCTTAGATTGTTTTTTCTAGGAACCTCACTTTTTTTGTGATCAAAGGGGGAGAAGGGAAAGTATAAGTCTAGGGGGAGGTAGATAGATTTAATTTTTTTCTATCATTTTGCACTTAAATTGTAAATTAAGTTAATTTACTTAATTCTATTTTAACCCTAGCATAACTTGGGTTGATCACACCAAAAAGGGGGAGATTGTTGGAACACAAGGTTGTTTTGGTGTGATCAACAAGTTAAGTTAGGTCCTGTGTGTATTTAACCTTGTGTCTAAGTGTGCAGGAGCTTAGGAACACAGGTAGTCGAGCGGAAGACGCAGCTAGCGAGAAGGACGGCAGTCCGAGGGACGAGGTGCTGCGGAAGAGTACCCCAGTGGACGAGAAGGAAGCGTGCGGTGGTTCCGAGGGACGAAAGCCAGAGCAGAAGATTGCTCGGGGAGCAAGAGACGCAGCTAGCGAGAAGGACAGCACGCGATGCATCTGAGGGATGAAGACTGCGGATGAGTACGCCGGCGGACGAGAAGGAAACACGCGGCGATTCCGAGGGACGAGAAGCCGGAGGGAAGCCCGCTCGAGAAGACCGGAAGTTGGGTTCCAGTGAGCCCTTTTCCAGATGGCAGAGATCACCCAAATGAGCGGATCCGGAGGAGAAGAACCGGACCGAGGCGGGACTGAACCAGAGAAGAGGTCCTGGATGAAAAAGTCAACGGTCGTTGACTTTGGGCTCCGGGGTGCCCGGACCCAGTATTTTCACCAGATCGAGTCAAAACTCGATCTGAACGTTTGGGGATAAAATTTATCCCCCCCCAGGGCGCCCAGAACCCTTCCAGGCGCCCCGACCAAGGCTATAAATATAGCCTTGGTCCAGAAGCTTTCAATTAACTCAGAAATTTACATTCCAAACTCTTGTGCGCTTCTATTCTAGTTTAGCTTCTGTCTTTTGTGCTTTCACTGCTGTAAGAGGCTTCTCCGCCTGAAGGAGATATTTTAGTGCACGTTCATTCCTTGGATTAACAACCTCCTTGGTTGTAACCAAGTCAAGTTGTGAGCCTCTTCTTTCTGCTTTTTATTTACTGCAAATTTACTTTATGCAAGTGTTCTGTTGAAAGTTTGAGAAGGGTCTTTTCTGTTTATTTTTTTAGGCTATTCAACCCCCCTTCTAGCCGGCCCAACGGTCCAACACATATAACATGTACATGTAGATGCAAGATGTTCCTTTGAAAACATGCATAATGAAATGAACATATGCAACATGTGTTTTTTTTTAATATCACATACATACTTGAACATAATATCAACATAAGGGCCCAGTTTGTACCACATACATACATAAATGTGCGTAATCCCTAGGACAGGGTAGCTAGCCCCGAACCTACAAGGGATCTAGGTACGTTCATAGTCTGTCGACCTAGGGGCATACTAAGGAGCCCATCCCTTTTTACGAGGCCCGTTTCATAGACCATCGACCTCGGGGCGCTTATGGAGCCCACCCTTGGTACAAGCCATACAAAAAGTAAAATAGCATGTCATACATATCATGTATCATAGTTCTTATCATGTCATCATACATATCATGTTCTTGTCTTATCATACATGTCATATCATGAAGAGAGCTCTTGATCCCAACTTAAGGGAAGCATCTCTTAGGCTTTTCTTCTTACATAAGCCTTTCATAACATATCTCATAAACCATAACATGTTCTTATCATAACATAGAGCATAGCATGTTACATGAAACATAGCATTTATCATGTCATGAAGCATAGCATATCATCTCATGAAACTTAGCATATATCATATCATGAAGCATAGCATATCATATCATGAAGCATAACATTTATCATATCAAGAAGTATAGTCTATATCATTCCATGAAACATAGCATATCATATCATGAAATCATAGCATATAACATATCATGAAGCATAGCATATCGTATCATGAAGCATAGCATATATCATATCATGAAGTATAGCCTATATCATTCCATGAAACATAGCATATCATATCATGAAATCATAGCATATAACATATCATGAAGCATAGCATATCATATCATGAAGCATGGAAACTTAAACTAACCATATATCAAGAATCATATATTATGAGGAAACATAAGCATGCATAGTTAGATTCAAAAACTTTTCCCTAAACCTATTCTTTCAATCTTGGCCGAAACCTTACTAGCATGTATTCTAACCTTTGGCCACCATAAGGAGCATGAAACTTCAACCAACTATAGATAAATAATCATACATTGTAAAGAAGCATAAACAAGCATAGTTAAATTCCAAGACCTTGCTCTAACTCATATACTTGCTTGGCCAAACCGTAAGGTGAGGTTCTAAGATCCATTTGTACAACATGTAGCATGGAGACTTATCTAATCTCATACAAAAGATCATACAACATGTAGAAACATAACTAAGCATAATTAGGTTATAAAAACTTAACTCTAAGCTTACACTCTACCTTGGCCGAAACCTACAAGTAGGGTTTCAAGTCTTCTAGTGCAATATGTAACATAAAGTCTTAACCTAACTTCATACAAGGTATCATACTTCATGAATGAACATAAATAAGTATGTTTAGGTTTTAAATTTTAACCCTAAGCCTCATATCTTATCTTGGCCGAAACTTCACTAAGGTTTTCATTTTTTTTTTTTTTCATACAACATGAAGCATAAAAAAAATCTAAGCTATCAATACATAAGAGTTCATTCATCATGAGGGCATAAACAACATATTATCATTTAAGTTTCAAAAACCTTACTCTAAATTTCATTCCTATTCTTAGCCAAAACTTGAAGATAAACTTATCCTAATTTTATACAACATGGAGCATGAAAAACCTAAGCTATCAACATATAAGAAAGTCTAACAAGTTTTAGGAGCATAAACCATATGTTTCCTTTTTAAAGTTTTGCCCTAAACCTTATAACTCATCTTGGCCGAAACATTAGGTTAGAGTTCTTAAACTTTTTAATATCATATGAGATATCCAACTTAGCTAACAACATATAAAAGATACTATATCATGAAGGAACATAGACAAGCATGTTACCAAAAGAAACTTTGCTCTAAACCTTCTCCTTTTTGTCTTGGCCGAAACTTCAAGGTGAGGTTCTAAATTTCTTCTTTTTTTTTTGTACAACATAGAGCACAACTTGTAAACTTGTTTATCCTAAGTGGCCACTAACCTATCTTGGCCAAAACTTGCAAGGAGATCTCTAAGGTTTCGATAACATTCACATACAATGAAAATCGATAGCTACTTGTACTGCAGTGAGGGGATACTCACATCCTTGCTTGATTTACTTAGGGAAGAAACCTTGCTTGTGGAGCCTTCATAGAGAGGAGCTTCTCTTGATTGGGTTTCGGCAATGGTGTGGAGGAGGAGAGTTATTTGGTCACGGTGGAGAGGAGGAGGGAGGAAGAAGAGACGAAAATGAAATTATCTCTTTCTCTTCTCCTTTTATTCCTCATGAAAAGAAGAAGGGAAAATGAATTTTTTTTCCTTCTCTTTTCTTTTACTCATCCCTTAATGAAAAGAGAAAGCAAGAATCCTCTTTTCCTTTGAGAGGAAGAAGGCAATTCCAACTTCTCTTCCTAAATGAAAGAAATCTTCTCTTACTCTTAACTATATTGTCCCTTCTCTTCCTAACAATACATTCTCTTGATTCATTGGTTATCACATGCATGTATCTAGTAAGAGGTCCAAGGTTCAAACCTTGGTCATCTCTTTTTGGTTCTATTTTATTATTTTTTGCAAATTTCCACATAAGGCCTATTTTTAACCATGGTAAAATATATAAACTTGCTAGATATCCTATGGGTGTTACATCAGCCAACCCTTAATGAATTTCGGACAGTTGTTTTATTTTTTTTCCAAAAAATAAAACTCCAGTAGTGAACCATGTGGGGGAAGTTAAAGCAGATCAATTGGTAGCACACAAGTGCTACATAGATATTATCAAAATTGAAGCCAACACCACTTGAAAAAGTCAATGGTCGGAAGTTAACACTATTCGGGAGGTACCCCTGACTTTGGTTTATGAAGAGAAAGAAGAAGTACAAATTTGACCAAGCTGATCAAAAGTTACTATCCATATAACAGCTAACCTGACACAAGAACTTAAAACTGAGCTTGTGGCGTGCTTGATGTACGACAATGATATCTTTGCCTGGAAGCCTGATGTGTGTAAATTATATATGTTCTTAAGTATTTTTTAACACACATCTACTTGTATTTCATGCATATAATCTATGTCTATTGCACCCTATTTAATTATTATGTTATATTTTCATTCTATTTGTTCGGAGATATGTTCTTCGCATGTTTTTATTGATAGGATGAAATTTAGAGCGAAAACAGAGCAAAAGACGCACATTGGAGCAATTTGTGAAAATCCAGCAATCTGGTTGTGCCAAAAGGCATGACCATGTGTTCTTGCTCGTGATAAAGCAAGGGTAGGACATACCTTAAGGCACGGATGTGCCTCCCACCAGAGGCCAATCAAGGAGCGACCTTGCAAAATCATACAGTTGTGTTCCTCTTCCAGAGCTGATTCAGAGGATGATTGTGCCAAATGGCACGACCTTCCCCCCCCCCCCCCCCCCCCCCACATGTGGCCATTCATGCCATGACCATGACAATTGGCATGGTCATGACTCTCCACCAGAGGTCATTCAGGCCATGACCATGCCTCAAAGTATGACTGTGTGGCAGAGAACTCGAGGGGGTTATGTCACACGAAAATAAAGCTATGTTGAATCTAGGCAGACTGCAGATTGATTTTAAAATGACCATAACTTTATGCTTGATTGGACTTATGGGCTATTCTTTATACTAAAATGTAGCTAACTTCAAGATCTATAATTTTACTTCAAGGTTCAATAGAGAATATCGCGGTATATCCATGTGAAAAGGCACGACCGTGACTCCCATCCACGACCGTACCACACACTCTGCCCAGACTACAAACCAAACTTTGAACCAACATAACTTTTCATCTTGGTTGGAGTCATGGCTCGATCCAAATATTAGGTTATAGATAATTTCAAGGGCTACAACTTTGGTTCATGGTGAATTTCGAGAAAACTGGGTTTAAGAGGTGAAAAACCTATTTTACCAAACCCTGAAATCCAGGATAATTTGGGCAGTTTGGAGGAGATATAAAAGGGTCAAGAACCCCATTATTTGACTTATCTTGGGTTTAGGACTTCATCCCTTTCTTGGGGAAGGGTTCTTCCCATAAGGGGAAACCCTAGAGAGGTCATCTTCATCATCTCCAATGATCTGTCCATCTTCGGAGCAAGAATTCCAACCAAGAAGACCGGTGACACACTGATAAACATTCTCTTCTCTCTCAATCCATGTTTTGAGTTGTAGATGCTATATTTATTGTCTCTTGGTTGCATTGTCCTTGCAACGGAGTAGATTCTCTTGGTTGATAAACATTCCTTGATATACAAGATGAATTATGTATTTGGATATTTTCTTATTCAATTAAGTGTTTATGCCATGTTGTATGTGTGTTATGCTTTCTATGTATTTAATAAAATATGTGAATGGTGTAAATACATAGATGTGTATTGAATGTTCATCTTGTAGAGAGGATACTCTAGATTGTATGACCGGGGGGTCCTAGTGAAAAAGATATTCCTTTAAACGAATATCAAGAGTATCACATTAAAAGGGAGGACAATTCTCCACAAGGAAACATCTAATTATGCTTAATGGGTTATCTCTAATCCTATATTAATAAGTATCTTGTGTAATCTAGCGATTGTATGACTAGGGGCCATAGTGACAAGGGTATCACTTTAACCAGACTTGCTAGGTTATCTCTTCTACTTAGTAGCATCAGACACCAATAGGGGTAGCACTTTGACATGACCGTTGTAGGGTAGTGTCAGTATTTAGTTAGACTTCCTACATGTGCATAAGGATGGAGGTAAGGAGATGAACAATGCATAGAGACATTAACTAGTATTATAGTGAAACCAAACTCCTAGAATCATTCCCCCAACCAACTTCACCTTTACTCACTTGCGCTCCCTCTCTCCCTCTCTCTCTACTCTTCATACTCTCTCTCTTCTCTCAATCTCTCTCTTTTTAGCGTTCGTGAGCCAATTAACCTTTAATTATCTAGATAATTCACTATGTAAAGTTAACTAGTGTTTAATTAATAGTCCCTATGGAATCGATATTTTATTACTTGATGACAATCGTGCACTTGCGGATTGTACACATCAGAGCCCATGGAAATCACGAGCATATCGCCTGCAGTCATAGAGCATGAACTCAATGTTTATCCAGATGCGTGACCGATAAAATAAAGAAAGCAAGATTTTGGAGCTAAGTAGAATAAGATCATCCGAGCAGAGGTAGATAAGCTGCTGGAGGACAGCTATATCCATGAGGTATAATTTTTGTGTTGGATGGCTAATGTCGTCCCGGTGTCTAAGCTAGCAAACAAATGACGGGTTTGCATTGACTTCCTGGATTTAAATAAAGCTCACCCCAAAGATTATTATCCCCTTCCTTGCATCGATCAAGTGGTAGACTCCATAGCTGGCTACGAACTAATATGCATATTGGATGCTTACCCAAGTTAGCACCAAGTCCTGCTGGACAAGGATGGCCAAGAAAAGGTTAACTTCATAACCGTTGAAGGAACTTATTGTTATAATTTTATGTTGTTCAGACTAAAGAATGTAGGAGCAACATACAATGGCTCCTGAATAAAGTATTCTGAAAGCAGATCGGATGAAATATGAAAGTTTATGTGGATGATATTCTTATCAAATCTCTCCACGTGACGGATCTATATGCAAATATCGAAGAAATTAAACTTGCCAAACATTAAGGGAATATAGACTTAAGCTAAACCTCAACAAGTGTATGTTCGGAGCAAAGAGCGGGAAGTTCATGGGTTACATAGTCACTGAGCGGGGGATAGAGGCTAATCCAAGCAAGGTACAAGCTTTCCAAAACATGACTCCACCACATAATCTAAAGGAAGCACAACGTTTGATCAGGCAAATCATGGCATTATCTCATTTCATATCAAGATCAGTTTACCAGAGTTTATCCTTCTTTAAGATACTTCGCCGAGCTACCAAATTTTAATGGGGCGTCAAGTGTGATAAGACATTCCAAGAGCTGAAAGATTATTTGTTTGCCCTGCCCGTACTTGCTGAACCAAAAGTGGGCGAACCTTTGTGGGTGTATTTGTCTGCTAATGAGAGTGTCGTGGGATCAATGTTAATTCGGCAAAAGAGGAGCAAAAATCTGTATACTTTTAAGTCATCTATTAAAGAATGTTGAATGTCGTTACACCATCTTTGAAACATTGGCATACGGGCTGGTCTTAGCCACTCGAATGTTGCGTCCTTATTTTTTCTTCTCATCCGATTATTGTGCTGACTAACAACATTTTAGGTTGAGTGCTTATCAACCCGGAGGTTTCACGAAGTTTGATTAAGTGGATCAAGGATCTTAGTGAGTATGATATACAGTATGAGCCCCTAGTAGTCATCAAGGCTAAGCCTTAGCCGATTTTATAATAGAGATACAAAGCTTCGAGTAAGAAGAAACCTGGAAAATATACATGGACGGGTCATCCATCCAGCAAGATAGTGGGATAGAAATTCTAGTGATATCGCTCAGGGAAGACAAAATGCATATGTCAGTTCAGCTAAATTACCGGGCTACCAACAATGAAGCAGAAGATAAACCATTAATAACTGGCTTGTAGGTCGTCTGACACGTAGGGGATGCCCGATTTTTAATTTACTCAGATTTCTAGTTAGCCGCTCAGCAGTTGATGGGTAACTTTGAGATTAATAATGAGCAGCTTAAACTATACGCAGAGGCATTTGGAAAGTTGAACCCCAAATTCTAAGAGGTAATTATATAAAAGATCACTCGGTCGGTAAATCAAAAGACGAATGAATTAGCCAAGTTGGCTGACTCCATAATTTCATGAAATTTGGATAAGTCAATTGAGCAAACAATGGTAATAGCTCACATCGAGAGGCAGGCCGAACAAGAACTCCAGATGGATGGCTACAATAAAGATGTTGAACCTATGCGACCAGACTAGGCAATATTAACGGTCTGCTACCAGAGCCACAAATATTTTAAAAACAGTAGGTCCTTTAAAGAAAAAAATGTCCCCCAAACACTTCCGCGAACCCAAAAATGAAAACCACCTCCTCCTGGTGGCAGTACTAGAGTGAAGAGTCCGGAGGCAAGGAGGTAGAGGTGAGGAGGGGAGCGTCGGCGGCTTTGTCGGCGCCAGTGAAGGGCGTGAGGAGGAAGGTCTTCCTTGGCTGGCGGCGGAGGAAACGTGAACCGGCCTCCTCTCTCCATGAACAGTGCTTCCTTTAAATCAAAGCCCTACTCGTGCCAAAAGACCAAAATGCCCTCTCCTATTTCCCTAGTCACTCCCATGCCCCCGGCTGCATCCGCATCATTATATATTGACAAATTAGTTGATTAGTAAAAGGTTGATTAATCGATGATTAAAATAATTCAATAGAAAGGTTAATCAATTGATGGATAGATTAATGAATGAATGTAATAATAAATCTATAGGGTGATAAACCAGTTTTATTATTCTAGTACTTAGATTGACTTTGTATCATATACTTATAGGATTCAAGCTTGATGTGACCTTTGGACTTGAAGACGGTTAAGATATTCTACTCTTAAGGTGGGTAGATTTTGCTTATCTTCTTGATAGTTTTGATTATAGTACATGATTATTTACTTCTATGTTTTGATGAGTTTGATATCTTATTGGTTATTCTTATGTGTTGATCATTTGTTGATAGTTATGTAGTTATGTTTAATATTCATGATTGTGTTTATGAATATGCATGATATTACCATACTGTAGTGTAGGACAATGGATATTCTGCTAGACCCCTTAGTAGATGATTTGATTCTATGTTTATTGTTAGGATGATCATACCATAATATAGGATATCGAGCATCTTGCTAAACCTTCGTTTATTGTTTCATGTTGTATTGTTGGATATTGAGTATCCTAATAGACCCTTATTGTTATTTAGGCATATAACTTATGTTCATGAATTTACGTTATAATATGGTTATATACTTAGACTCGTGCCTATAGATCACTATATTATAAGTAGTATAATTGTATACTAGTGCGAGGGCATATATGTTAGTGAGATTATACTGACCTATACTTGATGGAAATCACTCTCTAGTAAAAGGGTAGTGTATTCCACTAAATTTTCCCCTCTGAATCAACCCCTAGGATTTCTTGATATTGATTTCGTTGTTTATTATATCTGTGATGATTCCATTGAATTAGTCGAGATATTAATGCTAGGTGACTAGTAACTTAGGGACTTGATTGTTTATTTTCAGTCCATATATTAGTAGGATTATATCGTAATATAGGGTACCGATAGGGCTGTAAATGAACCAAGCATTCGTGAATAAGCTTGGTGTTCAACTTAGTAAGAGCTTATTTATGTTCGTTCAATATACATAAGATTAATTAAACAAACAAGTTTGAACAACTTGTTAAACTAAACAAACAAACTTGAACAGCTCGTTAAGCTAAACAAACAAGCTTGAACACATATGTGTTCAGCTCGTTAACGTTCGTGAACAACATTCGTGAATAATGTTCATGAACAACGTTCATGAATAATGTTCACGAACCATATTCATTAATAAAATTCTTTTCAATATGCTAAATAAACAATAAAATAAATAAATAAATTTAAATTATCAAGCTCAATAATCAATCAAATAACTAAAAGTTCCAAACAATCAAACAAATTTGAATTGAGAGCTTCATAATATCTAAATAAATCAAGCTCAAGCCAAGCTTGAATTGAGAGCTTGATAACATCTAAATGAACCAAACTCAAGCCAAGCTTCAAACAAACTCAAGCTCATAAAAATTAAACCAAGCCAAGCTTGAACACTTATTTCAAAAGCTTGGTTAATTTTAAGCTCAACTCAGCTCGACTTGGCTACCTTATCAAAAAAACTTGAACACCCCAAAGGTCGGCTCGGCTCGGCTTGTTTATAACCCTAGGTACCGAGTATCCTAATAGACCCTTGTTATATAGGCTCATGCCTATACATTAGTAGAATTATACCATAATGTAAGATTTCGATGATCCTACTAAACCCTTGGTTGTTATACCTTATCGACCATTGTCTCTCATTCATGGTTGAGAGAGTCATCAACAACCATTGGTATATCATGTCGACCATTATCTCACATTTGTGGTCGAGAGAGTCGTCAGCAATCATTGGTATATCCTGTCGACTATTGTCTCCCATTCATGATTGAGAGAGTCATTAGCGATCGTTAGTATATCATGTCTCTCATGCGTGGGTGAGAGAGTCGTTAGTGACCATTGGTATATATCTTGTCTGCCCACGGGATCATCCGTGGTAGAGCATTCTCCCGTAAACAGTGACTAATTATTTACTCTGCCCGCCCACGAGACCATCCGTGGTAGAGCATTCTCCCATAGATAGTGACTAGTCATTTACCCTAACTGCCCATAGACGTTCTCCTGCAATCAATGTTTGTTATATACTTGCTATATGTCGGTCATATATTTGTGCGTACAGGTTTGGATGTACTGTATGTACTCCCGATTTGTTGGTCATACTCAATTGAGCAGGTTAGTGAAATGCTATATTATTGATTATACTTTTGGTTAGCTGGTGATTATGTTGGGACACCTACGTTGGTTAGTAAATATTATACCTGAGACTGCATCCTTTGATCTCCTGTCAGTTTATTATTCATGCACTATCTTCTTCTACCCACTGAGTGGTTGTACTCACTACCATTTGCTTTTCCCTTGACTTTCAAGTTAGCAGATAGAGGATGTATTGTGTCTCTCAGAGGTCCTGGCTGCCAGTCCCGCTCGAGTTGGATTTATATTGAGTTGTTTATTTTTATGGTTTCCGTTGCTTATAGTTGTAGTTCTTTCTGTTCTGGATTTTTTTGAGTGCTTCACATGTATATGTATACATACACACATTGTCATTAATGACTTGGTGTTGTTATATTACATCAGTATTTTTTTTTATATTGGCTTGAATTGGTGTGATCTCGATTATTTCGTATATTGTCACTAGGGGGTGACACGAGAGTCTAGGACATAAGCGCAAGGGCATGCTCGCTTATAACTCACAGTTGGGGTGAGAGTTTGAGACAGTCGATCGGATGATCGTTGAGAGTGTAAGCCATGCACGCTTATAACTTACAGCTGGTGCGAGAGTCTAGATTTTAACCTCAAAGATTGAAGGAACAACGTTGGAGGCATGGTGTATGACTCGAATGCCTTAAAGAGTGGAGGTACGGTGTATAACTCGAATGCCTAGGAGGTGGGAGGCATGGTGTATGACCCGAGTGCCTAGGAACTAGAAGGCACAGTGTATTGCCCAGTGCTTGGGAGTTGGGAGGTACAGTGTATGACCCGAATGTCATGGAACTAGGAGACACGGTGTATAACCCGAATGCCTGGGAGCTTAGAGGTACGATGTATGACCCGAATGCCTTGGAATTGGGTGACACGGTGTATGACCCGAATGCCTAGAGTTGGGTGACATAGTGTATGACCTGAATACCTAGAGCTAGGAGGCATGGTGTATAACCCAAATGCTTGTGAGATGGGAGGCACAGTGTATGACTCGAATGCCTTGGAGCTAGGCGGCACGGTGTATGACCCGAATGCTTGGGAGCTAGGAGGCACAATGTATGACTCGAATGCCCTAGAGATGGGTGGCATGGTGTATGACCTGAATGCTTGAAATCTGGGAGGCACGATGTATGACCCGAATGACTTGGAGCTAAGCGGCACAGTGTATGACCTGAATGCCTTGGAGCTAAGCGGCACAGTGTATGACCAAAATGCTTAGGAGTTGGGAGATCCGGTGTGTGACCATAATGCCTAGGAGTTGGGAGGCACGGTGTATGACCTAGATGCCTCAGAGCTGGGAGCCACAATGTATGACCCGAATGCCTTAAAGTTGGGTGGCAAGGTGTATGACTTGAATGCCTTGGAGCTAGGAGATATAGTGTATGACCCAAATACCTTGGAGATAGGTGACATAGTGTATGATATGAATACCTGGGAGCTGGAAGGCATGGTGTATAACCTAAATGCCTTAGAGATGAGTGGCACAGTGTATGACATGAATGCCTTGGAGATGGGTGGCATGGTGTATGACTCGAATGCCTTGGAAATGGGTGGCACGGTGTATAACACGAATGCCTTAGAGATGGGTGGCATATTATATGACCCGAATGCCTTGGAGATGGGTGGCACAGTGTATAATCCGAATGCCTTAGAGATGGGTGGCATGTTATATGACCTGAATGCCTTTGAGCTTGGACTTTTTGCTCTGCTAAAAAACTAGGGATATGTTTTGAATTGAACTTGTAAAGGTAAAGTTTCCAACTTTACTGGTCGAGTGAAGGAAGCGGATTAAAGTTGAGCCGGTTGAAATCTGCCGATCAGCACTACCAACTGTGAGTTGCCGATCGGGACTTAGTTTGAGCGTCAGCTCTTCTTGCTATGTTCTTGAAGGGAACCCTCGAGAGAAAATCGAGGGTGATCTTTTATTCACTTCTCTTGACTCCGCCAGTCGACGGAGTATCTTGGCATATTGATGGCATTCACACGTAGAATGATGATAGGATAGATGATAAGTGCAATATTGAGATATCCACTAGAGGTGTTCAGTAAAAGAGGTCTGAATGACCTTGACGTGTTATACTTCTCTCGCTTCTCAGACCGGCGGAAGATTCAGTCGAGGGTCTCTAGAGCGTACTAGAGGTGGTGGGGGTCCCTAATTGACATGGTCGGTCGAAGCTGGGACAGTCACCTCCTTCTGTTAGGTGGCCTGAGCTTCCTCTACATTAATATATTTAACCATCTTTCTTAGCAGGTCATTGAAGTCCTTTTGTTGGCTTTCTAATAAGGGCTCAAAAGAATTCTCCTTCCAAAAGGTCGTGAGAGAAGGTACTTATTAATATTTCGGAAGTGGCGGATCGAACATTTAACACCACTTGGTTGAATCGCTTGATGTATACTTGCAGATCCCTTGGTAGCTTGCTTGAGTGTGAATAGACTGAAGTTGGTCTTTTGATACCTCCTGCTGTTGGTAAAGTGGTGCGGGAAGACTTTTCTAAATTTCTTAAATCAAATAATAGATCTGGTTGGCGATCGAACCATCTTTGCACCGTGCATAATTGAGTAGTCAGGAACACTAGTAGTCAGGAACACTCGGTATTTTATTGTGTCGCTTATTGCTGCAGTAGAGCGGCATTCTCGAATCTTCAGAGGTGATCCTCAGGATCAGTGTTACCTCCATATGTTAGTATTAGCCCTAGTACCAATTATGAGATAATTGTAAATGGTTCTTTTTGTATCATATTTCATTATTAATAAAGACAAAGTTGGTTATTATATTTACTTCAATTCAGTACCAAATGAATAAATATAACAATATCCTAGAATAGAAGGTTCTAATCTAGAATATATCAATTGGATGAATTGATAGTGAGATATTGTAGATATACATAGAACACTACTCTTAACTATTCCTAGTCAAACATTAATATACAAAGACAATATTAATACGTTGAGACTAGCATGTAGGTCAACGGATGACTTAATCTCACAAGTCATAAATATAAGATATCAGATATCAGATTAGCACATGAGTATATATTAGAGAATATATACTGAATGACCCGTCATGAGAATGTTTTGTTGGGTTTTTCGGGTCGCGAAAACCGCTTTTTCGCATCGCGAAAACCCCGAAAGCCCCGCCTCTGGATCCGTGCGAAGAATAAAACTTTCAAAAACTTACGAGTATGAGTTTATAAACTCTAAATCTACATTAGAGTAAGAGTTTTACCCTTGATGCGTGCCTTTCGCGAATCCCGCTCATCCAAGGTGTCGGATCTCAAGTTGTCAAGGTAGACAACTCTCTATGCGTATCCACACGAACAACTCGATGGAGGGAGAACCTTAGAGTGTGCTAGCACTCCAAGAAGGTCTCGACAAGATGAGGAGAGGGAGAGCAAGAAGAGAGAACTCAAGGAGGAAGAAGATGTGAATAAGCCTTGAATTAAAAAAAATGAATTCCCATTCATTTTGAGTGGCCGGCCACACCAAGTGTAACTCCTCTCATTAATGTGGCCGGCCACATTAAAGCAAAGGAGAAGATGTAACTTCCATTAGGTGGCACACTCATGTGTTAACTATGATGATGTGGCACATCATCATTGGCCACTTAATGCCAAGTCACAAATGATGTGGCATAAAGTCAAGTTAAACTTGACTCTTCCTCTTCCTCTCCCTCTCAAGTCAAGTCAAACTTGACTTAATCTCTCTCATGGTTGATCTAATCCAACCATTTAATTCAAGCCAATTTAATATAATGAATCTAATTCATTTAATTAAATTGATTCAATGAGTCATAATCTAAATTAGACTCATTGAACACATGAATCAACTTGAGTCTAACTCAATTAGCCTAATTAGGATTACTCTTAATCCAATTTGATTCATCACATGAATCTAATCCTCTTGGTTCATCATATGAACCTAATCTCCATCTAATTGTCCTTAGTGTGTGACCCTATAGGTTCTTGTAATGTTGACAATGCCCCTAAACCCATTTAGGAGCATAAGTAATGAGTGGTATCTAGCAACACATCATTACTACCCAAGTTATAAGAATGTTGAGATCCAACATCACCTTGTGACTACTAATTGTGACTCCTCACAATATATGACAAGTGTCCTTCTATCCTAGACATCTAGATTGATCAATGTGAGGCATAGACCGTGTCATCCTCTGACCAATCTAAATCTTGAACTTCAAGTAGACTCACTAAATCAAATGAGCTCAATATCTCATATTGACTTATTTGGGCATGGCCATGCACTTCGTGGTCTCACTCTATCAAGAATATCGATGTCTCTCCCATCATATAGGAGGGATAGATCCCATCTACATCACTCACATCCCTCTGCATAATTCGTTACATACCCAGTAATCGCCTTTATAGTCCACCCAGTTACGGGTGACGTTTGACGAAACCAAAGTACATAACTCCTTATGTAGGGAATCATGGTGACTTCAGGTTTAAGGACTAGTAGTCATACTAATAGCCACATGAGAAAGTATATAACACTCATATAACGATCCATGATACTTTCTCATGGCGGGTCATTCAGTATACATTCTCCAATGCATACCCATGTGTCAACTTGATATCTCTATATCCATGACTTGTGAGATCAAGTCATCGAGTTGACCTACATGCTAGTCTTATTGCATTAACATTGTCCCTGAATGTTAATACTCGACTAGGAATGATTAAGAGTAGTGTTCCCTATATCATCTCACTATCGGTTCAACTAACCGATTGATATAGGTGAGAACCTTCTACTCAAGGACGCTATTATACTTAGTTTATTTGGCACCAATACAAGTAAGTATAATAACCAAAACAAATACTTTTATTTATATAAGAATATGATACAACAAGTCCATAATACAATCATCAAATGATTGGCTCTAGGTCTCTAACTAACATGTTCCATGGATCATTATATGAGTGTCATAAACATTTTCATGTGACTATTAGTATAAATAGTCTTTAGACCTGAAGTCACTACGGTTCCCTACATAAGGAGTTGTATATTTTGGTATCGACAAACGTCACCCGTAACAGGGTGGATCATAAAGTCAATCACTGGGTATGTAATAAGTTATGCGGAGGGATGTGAGTGATGTAGATGTGATCTATCCTTTCATATAACAGAAGTGATATCTGTGGGTCCCTTGATTAGTATGACACAAGAATGCATGGTCATGCTTAAATGAGTCATATGCAATAATGAGCTTATTTGATTGAGTTTATCTACTTAGAGATCAAGAAACACAAAGATTAATAAAAGGATGACACGGTCTATGCTTTATTGATCAATCTAGATATCAAAGATAGAGGGGTTGAGTCATACAAGATAATAGTCATGGAAAGGTTAAGTCGGATCTCGACATTCTCGTCACTTGGGTAGCAATGATGCCTTGGTAGATGCCACTCATTGCTTATGTATCTAAATGTTGATTTGGATATATTACAACATTACGAGAACCTATTGGGTCACACACAAAGAACAAGTCAATGGGGATAGATCCATATGATGGATCATTGGATTAAATCTAATTCAAATTAGACTCATTGAGTGAGACTCAATTGGATCAAACTATTGGATTGAGTCCAATTTGAATTGAACTCATTGAGTCAATTAGATTGATGATTAATGAGTTGGACTCATTAAGTGATTTCATGAATTTGAATTCATGAAGAAAGAAGAGTGTATAACTTGAATTACTCGTGCATTGGATGCATTGGATGAAGAGTGAACAATTTGAATTGCTCATGCATTGGATGCATTGGATTCATTGGATGAAGACAAATATTAATGTCAATTAAGGCAATTGACATTAAGGCATGGAGTAATTTCATGAATCTATAAAAAGGGTTTTTGGATTCATTTTCATGATGATTTTTCATGAATCTTCCTCCTCCTCTCTTCCACTTGGCCGAAACTCCCAAGAAGGGTTGATAGCACAACCTTTGGTTGTTTCATTCTCTACTTTGTGAGTTTGTGAGACAAACGAGGCTTGTTCATATGGATACCATAGAGGCGCGGCCACTTGATCGCGCTAAGATCCGCATCTAAAGAAACGTTGTTGTCGAGATTGCGAAGGGCACGCAACAAAGGTATAACTCCCTCTCATGTAAATCTTAGTATATGGTTTCCTTTCACATGGATCTTCTGGAGGAACTAGATATTTTCCTCTGCACTTTCGCGTGTTTAGCGCCCTAGTTACCTTACAGTGGTATCAGAGCCAGGTTACGAAGGCATATACTAAATTGTAGTAGAATGTCATATGTGATATAAAAATTGCATGACATGCTTATTATGATTTGCATGATTATAAGCAAGTTTCGACCAAGAGGTTTTTAGCGAGACCATCATGGCGTTGAGGCTCATAATTAGTTGTTTAAATCATAGTAAATTTTATGTCATAATATATTATGAATGTTATATGGCATGGTGCATGGTTATGACCCTTAAACCCCGATGTGATTGGATGTGTGTTGTAATTCATAATATGGCCTACGTGTTGTGGCTCTGGGGAAGTAGAGGAAGTGTTTGGATAAATTGGATAGTAGCGGAAGTGTTTGGGGGTGGACGTTGACGGAGTTCTCATGGCCAGACATCACCTAGCAGTGTACCTACGCCCGTCCTTGATAAAGCTGCAGGACCATCATATTCACAAGTTATTTATTATGCATCATTATATTTTAACTTTATCCTATTTTTGAATTTTCAGAACATCCCTAAACAGGGTGGACGTTGACGGAGTTCTCATGGCCAGACATCACCTAGCAGTGTACCTACGTCCGTCGTTGATAAAGCTGCAGGACCATCATATTCACCTTACCCAGTACAGGCAGGACCATCACATTCCCCTACTCCAGTACAGGTAGGACCATTACATTCCCCTTCGCCAGTACATGCAGGACCATCACATTCACCTTCTCTAGTACCTTCACTACACCATTTGGTAGATCTAGTTCCTACTAGATACTCATTTTCTGAGGTCCAATATGTTTTAGAATTTATAGTATCCTGCAGAGATTCATAAGTATAAAAAAGAAAGGAAAGAAATCCCTATATTTGAATTATAATTTCTATCTTATAATAAAGGAAAGAAATTATAAATGTGAGATACGACAATTAGATAATAAGTGTTGTCAAAGAAATATATAGGACTAGTGCAGTAGACAAGAGGGGAGTGGATTGACCTGAAAATATAAAGCAAAAATCCTTCTCAACTTTTTGAACTAAATTAAGAAACACTTATTTAAAAAGAAACCACTTAAAATAAAGGATCGAAGAGGCATAGGAATTACTTGATTTGCAATCAGAAGATTGCTAGTCCAAGGCGTTGAAAAGCTCACTAGAAGATCTCCTTCTGGTGGAGTAGCCTCTCACAACAGTTTAAGTATAGAAACAGAGAGTAGACGGAAAAATGAATTGGATTACAAATGTTGTTGTGAACTATTGAGACCAGGGCTCTATTTATAGTCTACTGGTCGAATTTGACCATTTGTTAACGTGGTAACTCTGGACACTTGGATGGGGTTTGGGTATCTGGACGTGGATAAAACTTTATCCAGGTCGACAATAGCTAGCGGATAGAAAGTTATCCTGGTCCAGGTGCCCAGACTTAGCTGACGTGTCCCTGCTCAACGTCTTGTTAAGGAGGCACCCCTAGGTGCTCGGACAGTCAACATTGAGTTGAATGTCCTATTTCTCCTTCGTTCTAGCTCCATTCGCTTGGGTGATTTTGACCCCATTCGAAATTGGGCTCACCCGAACCCATCTTCTGTCCTTCTCCTCGAGCAATCTTCCACTCTGGTTTCTCGTCCCTTGGAAATGCCACGTGCTTCCTTCTCATCCGCCAGTGTGCTTAGGGGTGTAATTGAGTCGAGTCGAGCCAAACTCTTGAATGTTTAAGTTTGGCTCGTTTATAATCGAACCGAACTCGAGCTTTATTTAACAAATATATTCATAGCTCACAAGCTTATTTAAACTTTTATCCAGCCTAAACGAGCTTAATACATATAAATTATAAATTTAAATATTCATTAAAAATTAAATTATATATTTAGAGAAAATTTAATATTCTTATTAAAATTTACAATTTTATTCTAATAAATAAATTTAACATATTTGTCTATATTTTCATGAGTGTAAAATCTATAAATTTAATATCAGAACTATTATTTTTTTCATTTAAAAGTCGATTCATGAGCTTATTAATGAACATGTTCATGAGCTAACGAACCGAGTATTGTGAAGGTTAAACTTGATTTGTTTATCTTAACGAGCTCAAACGAGCTTTTATCAAATCGAGCTTCAAATAGCTCATGAACAGCTTGGTTCATTTACACCCCAGAGTGTACTCTTCCGCAGCACCTTATCTCTCGGTTACACCGAGCTTGTTTACTCTCTCTCGTGCCATCCTTCTCGCTAGTTGTGTCTTTCGCTCAACTTTTTGTGCTCCTAAGTTCCTGCACACTTAGATACAAGACATCAAACATACACAAGACCTAATTTAACTTAGTTGACCATATCAAAATTACCTTAGGATACTTACAAAATAAAGTTAAGAAAATTATGGGAATTTTTAGGTATATTTTGGGGTTAGAATTGAACCCATATGGCCTCATTAAAGGGAGAAATGGGATTAATCACTCTTATGCTAATTAAGTTGATTAAACTCTAACTATATAAGTATTACTACAATGACCTAAATCTTTAAACACCATTTCTCTTCCTCTCCTTCCTGACTCCTCTATCTGTTGCATCTCCACACCTGACGCCACCAAAATCCCAATCATGCCGACATCATCGAACCCCCCCCCTCCCCTCCTCCGTCGGCTGAGCCACCTATTTCCTCCACTAATCTCTTGAGTCCGTTGAGCAGTCGTCCTTCTCCCTGAGTCCCCACCTCTGCATGGGCTGGCCTTTAACCAAGAGGGGGAAATTCGAGCCCTAGCTTCAATCTCCCATAGCCGCACCTATGAGCCATAGATCCGACCACCAAAATCATCTATACCATCCAACCTTTGCTAGAGACTGAGCTCTCTCCCTCCCCGTAGAGAGATTTGACTCTAGCAGGGATTTGGCCATGGGTGGCTAGCTATAGCCACTAGATTCTCCACTCCATCTATCCTTCTACCTCTAGGATTAGTGCTAGACCTCACCCCTTGGTCCCTTGTGAAGTTCTGAGCAAAATCCCCCAAATAGCATTATGTTAGCCAAGCGATATCAATCTAGCCAGAAAGTGAGGATCGATTGAGGGTAAGCTGTCTAGTTTAAAGGTTGTGGATTAAGAATTTGGGTCTAACGCTCAAATGTGAACTTGTTTATTGTGTTTTAGGGTATTTGTTTTGGAGATCAATAACTCCACCTTGCTCTAGCAACAATTTTAGATAGCAGGCACCTTCGACCATGAGTCAATAGAGGAGCCTCCAAATTTGGGTGAGTTTTGGGGAGGTGATACATGCTTAAATCTATCATAAGTGGGGGGGGGGGGGGTGGAAAGGTTAGGATTATTTAATCTAGTTTGATTGTGAAATTATTAAGACTAATTAAAGATCTAATTTAATCTAATCAGTTGGATGGATTGAACTAGAGTTGGGATTAGATTTGAATTCATTAATAAGGAAAATTAACCAAGATTATCTAATGATTTGGGGTTAGCTGTTTATTTCGGGATGTGATTTAGCTATTTGTAAAATATGTAATTAGCTAAATTACACATGTGATATAGGACTCTGATTTGTAAATTTCTTGTAGCTCGACTTCTTCCTCTTTTCATATCCATACCTTACATAATGAATATTATTTCTTTAATAGGTGTAATAACAGTACTATTAGGAGCTACCTTGGCTCTTGCTCAAACAGATATAAAAAGAAGTTTAGCTTATTCTACAATGTCTCAATTGGGTTATATTATGTTAGCTCTAGGTCTAGGTTCTTATCGAGCTGCTTTATTCCATTTGCTTACTCACGCATATTCTAAAGCTTTATTATTTTTGGGATCTGGAGCCATTATCCATTCAATGGAACCTGTTGTTGGATATTCACCAGATAAAAGTCAGAATATGATTCTGATGGGCGGTTTAAAAAGATATGTTCCAATTACAAGAACTACTTTTTTATTAGGTACACTTTCTATTTGTGGTATTCCACCTCTTGCTTGTTTTTGGTCCAAAGATGAAATTCTTAATGAGAGTTGGTTGTATTCACCAATTTTTGCAATAATAGCTTGTTTCACAGCAGGATTAACTGCATTTTATATGTTTCGCGTGTATTTACTTACTTTTGATGGGCATTTGCGTATAAATTGTAAAAATTACAGTAGTACCAATAATAGCTCGTTCCATTCAATATCTTTATGGGGAAAAGAAGTTCCAAAAAAAGTTGATAGAAATTTTCTTTTATCAAAAATAGAAAATATGGTCTTCTTTTTTTCAAAGGATAGATATAAAATATCTAGTAATCTAAAAAAAAGAAGATCATATACTTTCGAAAAAAAGTACACTTATACTTCTATGTATCCTCACGAATCGGACAATACTATGCTATTCCCTCTGTTTGTTTTGGTACTATTTAATTTGTTTGTTGGAACAATAGGAATTCATTTTGATTATGGAATAATATATTTTGATATATTATCAAAATGGTTAACTCCATCGACAAATCTTTTACATCCCAATGTGAGTTATTCAGTGGATTGGTATGAATTTTTTACAAATGCAATTTTTTCGGTAAGTATAGCTATTTTTGGATTATTAATAGCATATGTTTTATATGGGTCTATTTATTCATTGTTCCAGAATTTGGAATTCATTAATTCATTTATAAAAGGAGGTCCTAAAAGAACTTTCTTGGACAAAATAAAAAATAGAACATACAATTGGTCCTACAATTGTGGTTATATAGATATTTTTTATACTAGAGTTTTTACCTTGGGTATAAGGGAATTAACCAAACTAACTCAGTTTTTTGATAGAAATATAATTGATGGAATTATCAATGGGGTTGTTGTTGCAAGTTTATTTATAGGGGAAGGAGTTAAATCTACGGGAGGTGGACGAATTTCTTCTTATCTATTTTTATATTTATTTTATGCATCAATATTTTTATTTATTTTTAATTCTTTTATAATTTATTTTAATTTAATATTTAATAATTTTAATTTTATCTTTTTTAATTTTTCTTTTTGATTCGGCCATAAATACACTGTATAGAAATTTTCTTTTTTGTAATGAATTGATCGTCTTTTTCTTTTTTATATGAAGAAAATTTCATTGATTCTTTATTGTGAATCGTACAATTTTGATTGATTTTTTTTGCAATGCAAGCTCAAATGGTTTATTATGCTCGTGATCCAAAGGAGCAAGATTGGTATTGTGTCATTCCTCACACACTAAGAGATACATAGAACATGGGAAATGAAGATGATATGGATATGATACATTTTATTCATAATAATTTTTCTAATATGGAATCAATATTAAAGGATGTAAATAGAGTAGAAGTTAAATTAATTAGAACTGATGTAGAAGGTTCAATAGTTGATACACGGGAGAGAGTTGACAGGCTCGGTGCTTCCGAGGGATGAGATGCTGTGGAAGAGTACGCGAGCGGATGAGAAGGAGGCGCACGCCGTTTCCGAGGGACGAGAAGTCGGAGTGAAAGATTGCTCGAAGGCCAGAAGTTGGGTGCGGGTGAGCCCTTTTCGGATGGCCGAAATCACTCAAGCAAGCGGAGCTAGAGCGGAAGACCTGGACCAATGCAAGCAGAACCAGACCAGAAGACCTCGACAAAAAGTCAACAGAATGTTGACTTTCCAAATCCGAGCGTCTGGAGTAGGTTTTTATCCAGAACGTGATGTGGCGCCTTTCATTGCGACGGGGATAAAAGTTTATCCTCTCAGGCGCTTGGAACCCTTCCAAGTGTCTTGACCAGGGCTATAAATACAACTCTGGTCTCAAAAGTTTAGATAGAACACTTGTAATCATTTCTCTTTTAATTTAGCTTTCTGATCTAGTGCTTTAATGTATGTAAAGAGGTTTCTCCGTCTAAAGGAGAGTTTAGTGAGCTTTCAACTTCCTTGGATTAATAACCTCCCTGGTTGTAACCAAATAAATCTCGTTGTGTCTCTTTCTTTTTAGTTTCTTATTTCTTTTATGCAAGTATTGATTATTGTTAAACTATAAAGTCAAGAAAGGTATTTTTGTGTTATTATTGTGTAGACTATTCATCCCCTCTAGCCGGTTGCCAAAGGAACCAATAGGAATATCATGTGTTTTTTTCAACCATAGAGGTAACTATTTTGGGCCAATAGTGGGCTATTGGCAATTAGAAAATTCTTAACCTAATTAGTTGGTATATTTAGATTTAAATTAAATATGATGTGTAATTTGCAAGGTTTAAAAGTCCACTAGAAACTATAATATATTTTGATTGTCCAGTATGATTGTTTTTTATTCTTATGATAATTGAAGTTTGTCAATTTAGGTAGAAATTCTCTCTCTCTCTCTCTCTCTCTCTCTCTATATATATATATATATATATATATATATATATATATATATATTTTATTGATTGAAAATAATTCTACTTTAAAATTATATGGTGATTTTTATAAAAGAGTTTTTGGTTATTATGATTAAGGATTTAGCTCAATTGTGAAATTGTGTTTTAATTTAAAGAATGATTTTTATTATGATGAACAAATAGAACTTTCAGTTTTATTATCAGTCTAATGATAACTATGAAATATATAAGATTTTCATCGTATTTTTCACTACATTTGACCTACTTTTACATGCATAATTAGATATAACTTGATTCTATACTTCATTTTTATGTTTTATTATTCTTAGATACTACTCTTGTTTATTATGGATGACAGGAGTAAAAATTAAAGCAATACAGGGAGCAAAAAGACCAAGGCATGGAGCCCTGTTTACCATGAGCGACCATGGCCAGCGCCACGGCTCATGGCAGGCTCTACCGTCTTGCCACGGGCAACTGTAACCAGTGCCACGGCTCATGACAGGCTCTGCCGCCAAACCACGGATGGTCGTGGCCAGTGTCACAACCCATGGCAGACTTTGCTGCCACACCACAGCTTGGCCTTGGCAGACTCGATCGCCACACCACGGGTACTCGTGGCTATCTGATTGCGGAACGCCTCGCCACAGGCGGTCGTGCCCAGCGACACGACCCGTGGTGAGCAACCAACCCAAGTGACTATAAATGATGATTCATTCATCAAAACTAGGGAGCTTAATTTGGGGTTGTCCAAGGACCCCCAAGACGGCGGAGGATTCTTTGAAGCTATTCCAAAGCCATCTACGCACCAAAGAGTCATCAGGAGTATCTAGGAGGAGGATTTTTCAAGCAATCTGAGCATTTTCTTTCTTTTCTCTGCTTTCTTTGATTTTAAAATTGTTTGATTGCTATTGTTAATCATGTTTGTTGGCTATAACACCTTGATTATGGGATAATTTATTGGAGTCTAGGGTTAGGGAGTAATTCCTATGTGATGTAAACACATTGCTTTGATCTATGCATGCTTTCTATCTTGCTTCTATGATGTGTTGGATCATGGTCCGGATCTACTATTTTAACATGATCTCAATGCCAAAAGTACAATATTCGTATCCCATGAGAGTTCGGAGATAAACCAAAAGGAAAATCCGACCCTCAGACTCGTAGACAGCCGAGACGCAGAGAGTTGGATACGAAAGTGCTACTTAGCTTTTCGCGAGGAACCCTAGGCAATCATAGAACTTACTAGATCATACCTAATACGTTAGACACACACTTAAGGTTGGTATGTCGCTGTAGAAGCAAAAGTTCACATCAGATATCTTAGGATTGTCTACCTACACAAACTAATATTGAGGACAAGAATTAAAATATAAATCAAGTGTTTACTTGCATTGAAATAAAACTGAAGTCCTATGATCATTCTCTTTGATTGTCTTTCCTCTATCTACTTGCTTTGATCACATTTTGGCTTACTTTTGTGATCTCTTCAGATTCCCTCTCTCTCTCTCTCTCTCACTCTCTCACTTTTTTTTCACATTTAGATTTTGATTTGCAATCATGACAACCAACACTTTTGATTTTATCTAGGCCGTTAAGTTTGATTGGTAATCTAGTACTTGATCCCCAGTCCCTTGTGAATTCAATTTTATTATTACTTGACAACACTTTCTTGTAGATTTACCACAAATCATGTTACTCAATGGTCCTTAATTATTATTAACATTTATAGTGTACAATATTAATATATATTTTTTATTTTTTATAAAAAAATAAATTTAAATTGGTTAAATAATAACATTAATATTAATAAAATAAAATAAATGAGCACTTATATTTACTTCCCTCGCACTCCTGCCCCAACATTTTGCATTCCCTCTTTATGTCGATTACTCTCCTTCCCCATTACCTTACCTTACACTCCCACCCTATTTCATTGACTATTCTTCTC
Organism: Zingiber officinale; assembly: GCF_018446385.1. Classification (NCBI taxonomy): domain Eukaryota; kingdom Viridiplantae; phylum Streptophyta; class Magnoliopsida; order Zingiberales; family Zingiberaceae; genus Zingiber; species Zingiber officinale. The sequence continues at coordinate 108,116,479 of NC_055988.1, forward strand.
TTCGTTGCTTGTGTCGTTGTTTCCACGACTATCAATTGGGTCGTCTCTCAATTTCCTTGCAAGCCTGTGTCGTCGCATCTAACCATTATAATAGACTCTTCTTTGTGTTGCCTTGCAAGCCTATGCTGTTGCTTCTCCACCCTAGCCGATTTCTAGGTTTCCAAGGTAGTTTTTTTAGCTTAGTTTTAGAGTAGTTTTTCATCTTAATTTTATAGTTCAGAGGATGAGGGTTTGCTTTGGACATGTTCAAAGATTTAATTTTGTTTGGATTTGAACATGAGTCTTTTCTACTTTTATAAAGATCATGGGGATTTGCTTTGGGTTTTAACTCTCTTTTTGTGGTAGCATCAAATACAAGTATTGTGGTTGTTTGAATGTGAATTTTTAGCATTTTAGCATCTTATGCATGCAGATAGAGTTCTAGAAGCACCTTTTGGTATAAATCTGAGCTACCAGAATTGGTCCCTATACATTTAAGTATTATAATTTTAAATTTTTGTGTGCTAGGTTCTTCCTTCATCTATGTTAGGATCCTTCGTACGGCTAGAGAGGGAGGTGTGAATAGCCGCCCCAAATCGCTCTCGTTTCTTCCTACAATTAGGTTAGTCGCAGCGGAAAATACAAAGAAACGAAAGAGAAGAAAACCAAACCTTAACACGAGGATGTAACGAGGTTCGGAGATTAGGGCTCCTACTCCTCGGCGTGTCCGTAAGGTGGACGAGTCCAGTCAATCCGTCGGTGGATGAGTCCCCGGAGAACCGGCTAATACAATATACTCCTTGTGGGTGGAGAAACCTCGCCACAAACGTTTGCAACAGCAAACAAAGAGTACAAGAACAAAGAGTAAGCAAGAAATACAATAAGAATACACAAGCACTCTACCAATCTTGCTTTCTCGTCGACTGGAGTCCGGATGAAGCAGCAGCTTCAAAAACTCTAACAGCAGCAGCTGTTCCAGTCGGGGAAGCTCACGCGAAGCTTTGGACGAGCTCAACAAAACTCAAGCACAGCAGCACTTAGAACAGGAAGAGAGAAGTAGAGTCTATGCACAGACCTCGATCCTTTTATACCTGCGAAGACAGAAGCCAGCGGAGAAGAAATCTAGCCGTTGCGTCGCAACGGCTAGTGCCCTGATCGGTCTGTGGACCGATCAGGGAACCTACTGATCGGTCCCCAGACCGATCAGCATGATTCACAGAAAGTTGCCTTTCGTTTCCTGATCGGTCCGTGGACCGATCAGGTCACACTGGATCGTGAGACAGGTACCTGCGTCTCTGATCGGTCGTGGAGACCGATCAGTAAGCTCACCGAACCGATGCGCTTTGCCTTCTGTTTGTTATCTGATCGGTCACCAGACCGATCAGATACACAAACGTATCACTGGATCGGTCTGCAAACCGATCCAGAGCTTGGTTTTTGCCCAAACCAAGTCCCAAGTCTCCCAAACCAACATTCGGTCAACCTCGACCTGTTGGTACTTAATTCCTAGCATCTGGTCACTCCCTTGACCTGCTAGAATTCCCCGCCAAGTGTCCGGTCAATCCCTTTGACCTACTTGGACTTTCCAACACCAGAAGTCCGATCATCCCTGATCCATCTGGATTTTCCCTTGCCTGGCTTCACTCACCAGGACTTTCACCTGGCTTCACTCACCAGGATTTCCACATTGCCTAACATCCCAGTTAGGACTTTCCCACTGCCTGGCTTCACTCACCAGGACTCTCCACACTGCCTGGCTTCACTCACCAGGACTTCCCACACTGCCTAACATCCCAGTTAGGACTTTCTCATTCACCTAGCTTCACTCACTAGGATTTTCACCTGGCTTCACTCACCAGGATTTCCCCGAATGCCTGGCTTCACTCACCAGGACTTTCACCTTCACCTAGCTTCACTCACTAGGATTTTTCCCCGTGCCAAACTCCCTGTTTGGACTTTCCCCGTGCCAAGTCTCCATACTTGGACTTTTCGCGTGCCAAGCTCCCTGCTTGGACTTTTCCAGTGCCAAGTCTCCATACTTGGACTTTTCCAGTGCCAAGTCTCCATACTTGGACTTTTCCAGTGCCAAGCTCCCTGCTTGGACTTTTCCGTTGCCAAGTCTCCATACTTGGACTTTTTCCCGAATCAGGTCAACCAGGTCAACCTTGACCTACGGTTGCACCAATAATCTCCCAAACATCTATTCTTGTCCCATATCAAGAATAGAACTCTCTCACGAGTGTCAAACATCAACATGCAACTCAACTAGGTCAACCTTGACCTAAGGTTGCATCAACAATCTTCCCAAGTCAAACATCAAAATACAACTCGAGTCAAGTCAACTCGAGTCGGGTCAACCAGGTCAACCTTGACCTAAGGTTGCACCAACAATCTCCCCCTTTTTGATGTTTGACAAAATCATAATCAAGTTAGGTTAACCCGATAACCTAACTTAGGTTTTCCAACCATCTTCCAATGTCCAATGTTCTTTCCTTGAACATTCTCTGGACATTCTCCCCTTAGGTTAACCCGATAACCTAACTTGGGTTCTCCAATAATTCTCCCCCTTTTTGACACACATCAAAAGGTATTCCAATGTTCTTCCTCGAACATTCCTTGACATTCTTTCCCTAGCTTAGGTTAAACCGATAACCTAACTTGGGTTCTCTAATAATTCTCCAATGAACACTCTCCCCTTTTTGACACACATCAAAAAGAAAAAGGAGGGTATCAAGGTCAAGAGTTTCTTCCTAATGAAAGTCCCATACCTTTCATTGAAACTCTTATTTTCCCTTTGATACTAAGTTCAACAATCCACTTAATGATAATCCCATATCACTAATCCTCAAGGAGTAAAAACTCCCCTAAAAGCTAACTCCCCTTGACCATTGCACCAACAATGTCTTGGAGAGTTTCAAACCTTTATAAATCTAAAAACCAACTGTCACCGAAATTTCAGACATGCAGTCGAATTTCAGACATTGGCACGCTATCAGACCTCACTGGATCGGTCACCGGACCGATCCACAACACTCTGGATCGGTGACCGATCTAGCCCTCCCTGGATCGGTCCAGCGACCGATCCAGACACTGATCACAGGGATTTCTGATTTTTCTTCTCCCGAAATTCAGAAACCCCTAATAAATTCCAGAAAATTCGAAAAATTGTGAAATTTTGAGGATACATTCCTCATAACATACATTATCATGGAAAAATAGTTTTCTATGAAAATAGTTTCCATTTTCAAATCTTGATACAAAATTCAAAACTTTGAAATAGTTCAAAGTTAAGTCATCTTTGTATCATCTTGCTCAATGAAGAATGCTATCACTAGGAAAGCTTCATCAAGGTTTTTCAAATCAATTTTAAAATGCTTTTAAAACCATTTGAATTTAGGACCATAATCTTAGGGCTAAATGTACATGACTTGTACACAAGCTTTCCTATGATCCCTATTTTCTTGAATTAGGCTCATCTAGGTACAAAACCTATGCACCTTGATCCTAACTCATGATCCTAATATCTCACACACATCTAAAGTGTATCAAACACATCCAAGTCAATTTTGATGTGAGATATGGGTTAAGGTCAACTTAGGCTAAGTTCTCATGCATTTTCTAAACACCAATTTGATCTCAATATCAAATTATATGTTTGTCCTTAAATCAATTCAATTGATTATTAATGCAAGAGATGATGACATGGCATAAAATGGTATCATAAATGAAAACATGTGCCAATGTCATGATGTCATGGCATAAAGTTTGAAACTAAACTAACACATGACATATAAACTAGCCTAAGCATTATCATGACATTTCAAATGATAATAAAACTAAACATGATGTCATGACATGTGAGGGTAAACAATCATGGCAAGATTTAGCATAAATAAATATACCTAGATTACCTATCTAAGTATCCTTAACCACTTTGCTAACCTAAAATTTAACCCTTGATTGCCCAAAGTGCTCCAAGAAAATGTCAAAACCCAAATTGGCATTTCTTGATCTCTTGTTTGATTTATATCATTTGAAATTCTACAAGAGTAGCACTTCTAAATTAAGGCCCGGATTGCCTTGATTACCTAAGAGAATATCAAAATCCCAATTTGATATTTCTCTAGGTTTTTCCAAATTGTGTCACATTAAAGTAAGATTAATATATTCTCACTTTGGCACACTTTACTCTTCCAAGGAGTGAATGATAAAGATTATTCCATTTCATTTTCAAAGGTTTCCAAAAACCTTGAAAATGCTCCTTGAGTGTCAATTTCCTCAAAGTTGGGTTAACTACCCTTCTTATTGGAGTTGACACTCTCTAACCCATTTATGGGGTAGAGAAGATGCTCCTAGGAACCCAATACCTATTTGAGCTCATTGGGTTCACTAAATATTCACTAGGGATGACTTCCCTAGCAACCCTCCTAATGACCCTCTTAGGCTTTGAAGCCTTGGTCATTTGGGTCTCGTCAAGGTCAACTATAGGGGTGACTCCCCTTGTAACCTTGGTAATGGTCTTCCTAGCCCTAGGTTTTGTTCCATAATCGAATGGAACATTATGATAAGTGGGCTTGACCATTTGGGACTTAGGTTTGTGACCCAAACCTTTCTTGTCCTTGGACTTGGGTTTTTGACTCTTAAACCCTAGAGATGACTTCTCCATGTTCTTAAGAGTCTTTTCTAAAGTATCAAGTCTTGACTTCAAGACTTGATTCTCCTTCTCTAATACCTCAATTTTTGATTTATCACTCTTCCTTGAGGTATTCCTAGGCATATGTCTAGTTGATTTAGGATTCCTACCTAGGTTATCCTTAACCTTAGAAGTGTTAAACCTAGGGTTAGCATTCCTAGTAGTATCCCTATCTAGGCTGACATGTTTAGCACCTAAGCACATGTGTTGATTTCTAGTGTTAACATGCTCATCATTATTGACTAATGCAATAAAATTACTAGCATGTATCCTACTAGAATTGCACGAATGAGCCTTAAAAGATACCTTAGGGTTTGCCTTAGCTCCCCCTATCGATGTGCTCGATCTCTTGTCCTTGCGAGGTTTCCTCCCCTTCGGACATTGGCTCCTATAGTGTCCCCGTTGCTTGCATTGAAAGCACACCACGTGCTTCTTGCCTTTGCGTGTTGGGACTCCGGCTTCCTTGACCTTTGGTGCCGGTGGAGTCTTCCTAACTCTCTTTGGACATTTGCTCTTGTAATGTCCACACTCCCTACACTCAAAGCATATTATATGTAACTTATTTGAAATTGAAATGCTTGAGTTACCTAGGTTTGGGCATGGGTGTGAGCTCTCTTCCTCATCCCTTCCGGAGGTAGATGCCTCTTCTTCTTGCTCCGAACTTGAACAAGAGGAACTCTCCTCCTCTTCTTCCTTGGATGTTGAGTAGCCCTCAACTCCCAATTCGCTCCCTCCATGATGTGAGCTACTTGGCTCACTTAGCTCCTCTTCATGGCTTGAACTTGAGCTATCCTCATGGAACTTTGCCAAGTTGTTCCACAACTCCTTGGCATTGTTGTATTTACCTATCTTACACAAAACACTAGTAGGTAATGAAAATTCAATTGTTTTAGTTACCTCATTGTTGATCGTGAATTGGTGGACTTGTTCCTTCGTCCACTTGTTCTTCTCTAGAGGCTCTCCTTCTTTATCCATTGGAGGAGTAAACCCTTCTTGTACACAAAACCAGTTCCACATATTAGTCCTAAGAAAATACATCATCCTTACCTTCCAATATGCGAAGTTGTCGTTGTAGAAGGGTGGAATGGTGATGTCTTCTCCAAATTGATCCATCTCTAGCTTGTGTTCTGAATGTGTGTGCTAGGTTCCTCCTTCATCTATGTTAGGATCCTTCATACGGCTAGAGAGGGAGGTGTGAATAGCCGCCCCAAATCGCTCTCGTTTCTTCCTACAATTAGGTTAGTCGCAGCGGAAAATACAAAGAAACGAAAGAGAAGAAAACCAAACCTTAACACGAGGATGTAACGAGGTTCGGAGATTAGGGCTCCTACTCCTCGGCGTGTCCGTAAGGTGGACGAGTCCAGTCAATCCGTCGGTGGATGAGTCCCCGGAGAACCGGCTAATACAATATACTCCTTGTGGGTGGAGAAACCTCGCCACAAACGTTTGCAACAGCAAACAAAGAGTACAAGAACAAAGAGTAAGCAAGAAATACAATAAGAATACACAAGCACTCTACCAATCTTGCTTTCTCGTCGATGGAGTCCGGATGAAGCAGCAGCAGCTGTTCCAGTCGGGAAGCTCACGCGAAGCTTCAGAGGAGCTCAACAAAGCTCAAGCACAGCAGCACTTAGAACAGGAAGAGAGAAGCAGAGTCTATGCACAGACCTCGATCCTTTTATACCTGCGAAGACAGAAGCCAGCGGAGAAGAAATCTAGCCGTTGCGTCGCAACGGCTAGTGCCCTGATCGGTCTGTGGACCGATCAGGGAACCTACTGAACCGTTCCAGAGTACAAAAAGACATGTATGGGTCTCGCTTTTCGATCGGTCGTGGACCGATCGGCACGGATCGGTCCACAGACCGATCCCACCTCTCCCGGCGTCTCGATCGGTCGTGGAGACCGATCAAGCCCTGATCGGTCCCCGCACCGATCAGATGCTTGCCTTCTGTTTGTTATCCGATCGGTCACCGGACCGATCGACACAAGTATCTGATGATCGGTCTGCAGACCGATCCCGAGCTTGGTTTTTGCCCAAACCAAGTCCTAAGTCTCCCAAACCAACATTCGGTCAACCTCGACTGTTGGTACTTAATTCCTAGCATCGGTCACTCCTTGACCTGCTAGAATTCCTCGCCAAGTGTCCGGTCAATCCTTTGACCTACTTGGACTTTCCAACACCGTAAGTCCGATCATCCCCGATCCATCTATTTTTCCTTGCCGGCTTCACTCACCGGGACTTCCCGGCTTCACTCACCAGATTTCCACATTACCTAACATCCCGCTTAGGACTTTCCCACCGCCTGGCTTCACTCACCGGACTCTCCACCGCTCGGCTTCACTCACCGGACTTCCCACACCGCCTAACATCCCGCTTAGGACTTTCTCATTCACCTAGCTTCACTCACTAGGATTTTCACCGGCTTCACTCACCAGGATTTCCCAATGCCCGGCTTCACTCACTGTGACTTTCACCTTCACCTAGCTTCACTCACTAGGATTTTTCCCGTGCCTGCTTGGACTTTTCCCCGTGCCAAGTCTCCATACTTGGACTTTTCGCGTGCCAAGCTCCCTGCTTGGACTTTTCCAGTGCCAAGTCTCCATACTTGGACTTTTCCAGTGCCAAGTCTCCATACTTGGACTTTTCCAGTGCCAAGTCTCCATACTTGGACTTTTCCAGTGCCAAGCTCCCTGCTTGGACTTTTCCGTTGCCAAGTCTCCATACTTGGACTTTTTCCCGAATCAGGTCAACCAGGTCAACCTTGACCTACGGTTGCACCAATAATCTCCCAAACATCTATTCTTGTCCCATATCAAGAATAGAACTCTCTCACGAGTGTCAAACATCAACATGCAACTCAACTAGGTCAACCTTGACCTAAGGTTGCATCAACAATCTTCCCAAGTCAAACATCAAAATACAACTCGAGTCAAGTCAACTCGAGTCGGGTCAACCAGGTCAACCTTGACCTAAGGTTGCACCAACAATCTATACTAGCAGCTTGTACTTAGAATGGAAACATACTTGTATCTAAATTAGAATTTCTTTTAGATGAGATATTCAAATTTTCTTTGACTAATGGTGCATGGAGTCAGTGGTTGACACATAATTAATTTGGATAGATTGAATAAGCATTTAGATTGAGTGGATAAAATATCTTGTATTTTTTTAGTGCCCTATGTCTATTCAAAGATAGATGGAATATATCACCACCCCCAATTACAATATTTATTTGTTTTGTATCTTTGTGATTAACATCATACAATTCTATATTGTTATTTTTAGGTAACTTTCGAAAATAGCAAACAAAGGAATACAAAAGCTAATCCAAAATAGCTAAAGATGAGTACCAGAGGAGAAGATGATGAAAATGAATCACAAGACAACATTTTATTCACAATTGAAGATACAAAATGATACACAAAATGAGAAGGTTAATGACCAAGGTGAAAAATATTTTTGGATATAAACAGTGAATAATTTTTGCAGCACTAAGTGAAAATTATATTTTTCAAATGAAAATGAGGTCATCTCTTCATCCCAAGCTCAACAAAGAAGACGTGGCAAGATTATTATGAGAGATATTCATGAATTACACCCCGATCATGTGCTAGTAGTAAAATTTAATAAAAGGGGATAGCCTTATGGGGTGATCTTCAACTGACGCGTGTAAATTTTATTAGGATTATTGCATGGAATAGACTTGTACTATTGCCTCTAAACTTTTTAGATTAAATTAAAATGCCGATAAATAAGTTAAATGATGCATGAAAACTTGTTACTATAAGTTGACAAGTGTTTTCAATTTTGAATTTAAAGCATGAACATATTTCATTTTATGTTTATAGGCACATTTCCGTATCCCCAATTGACATAGAAGAGTTATAATGCAAATATTGGGGGCCACATGGAGATGGTGGAGGACTGAAGTGAATGCTATAACATATGATTCAAATATTCCACTAGAAGAGCTTGTTGCAATATGACCCATTCCTCATGGGCTGGCGCTTCAAATTTGGAAAGTTTTATATAACTATTGGAAGTTTACTGAGATACAGTTAATATTAATTGCTTTCGATATATGTTTATAGATGTTATAATTTTATTATAAATTTTTATGTCAGAGAACTTCAAAAATCAATAGAGAAAATGCAAACAAAAAGAAAGAGACTCATGCACAGGAACACACTAGTATTTCGTCATTGGAATAAGTTTGTAAAAATCAAATTATTTCTTTTCTTCCTTTAAGTTAGCTTCTCATTGCTCATTTACTATTTTACACTTTAATGCTCTTATCCTTGAAGTTCTAAGGTTTTATGGGATTCTAGATATTGATTACAATGAATATAATGTATATAGTTAGCTTTTGGTGGAATGTGTAAATTAGCAATATAAGTTATTGCGCAGATATACAAATTTATGTTGTTAATATTTGGTATTAAATGTGAATTTGTTATCATATTAATCTCAAGAGAAGTAGAAAACTAAGTCATATTGGAACACAACAATTGAGTTGAGGAAATATGTGAATTTTCTTCCTTTGATGATGAGGCAAAACGAGCCGCGGTAATAATATATTTCACTATTTAAGTTTACTTTTATTTTTTTCATTTTATTAATAATTTATTTAATTGTTAGAATTTATTTAAAGAGACTATGGATCATCACCTAGATAAACCTAAAGGAACACTGCTGGATTTTCGGATACGTATTTTAAAAATTTGTTTTAAAAAACAAACAATAGAACTTTAATAATTTCCTAAATTATTACAACTAACATATCACACACATACAAGATGCACACATGCGCTAGATATAACCATAGATCAAAGTGTTCATTTAGGAATTATACATGTGAGTTCATAATCGAACCTGATAGAGAGTGTTTGCCAACCTTGCAAGCCTAGCCTTTATCGAAATCAACGAGCAAGCTTACCGAAGTTTGCCTCTATCGATATCTATGTCGCACGGTCAATCACAGCTTCTACAAGTCGTCTTTATGCATGCATGTATCGGTTTAGGACCGTCTATAAAAAATATTCACAAGCAGTTAATAATCACTTCTAAAGGTATGCATTAGAAGTGGCTGGATGGTTTAAATCACCGGTTAGTTTTAAAACCGCCTCTAAATTAATTTTTTTTTAGTGTTCATATTTATAAAAATGTCATTTTCAAAATAGAACATTGAATTGTAATATAATTTTAATATAATTATCAAACGATAGTTTACATTGACAAAATAGAATTGTAATATAATATTTTCTTACACATTGTCATTGATCAATCAAGAAAAGAAATCTGTATAATCCGTGTAGACAACCATCACACTCCTCACTTGATGCTTCCCGTCCGACCAAATGACCGTCGCCGGCACCGTCGAGTTCCCTGGCAATGGCCCGCCTGAAACCGACACAGTGAACTGCCTCTTCTCCTTCAACTCCGAAAACTTCAACTTTCTAGGATTCACCACCACATTAAGTCTGTGATGAGCCCAGACCTCCGCCTTGTACCTGCAGCGTCGGGCGCCGCCGACGTTGGTCACTGTTCTCAAGAACTTCGCGGCGAAGGCTTTACCGGACTGAACATGTAAGGCCATGGAAGGGTAATTGAGATCCCTCGCCGTTCCATTGCTGCTGGCAGAGCAGGAACTGGCGTCGCCGGTGACGATCCTGATCATGGTTTCGTTGTAGCCTGAGTTACAGAGCATTTGCACGTAGTCACTGGCACCAGCGTCGTAGACAAGACCTGGGTGGACGGCCTTCACCGGGTTCAGTTGCCCGGCTCCATACGATAATTCGTCTTGGCGGGCCGAAGGATACATCGGTTTGGCTGTATAAAGCATGGACGACAAATTAAAATGAGAAATTTCTCTAGCTTCAAAAAACAGGGTTGAAGAACAAAGGTATATATAATGTTTAGTCATGAGACCTGTCGTCATGAGCGCCGACATGATGGCTGCCGGCGACCAATTTGGGTGGAAAGACTTGACGTAGGCGGCGGCGCCGGTTACGTGGGGGCAAGCCATGGAAGTGCCCGAGATTATGTTGTACTTTACGACCCTTGTGTCGATGATGATGCCTGACACTGGTGCAACCCGTGACCAGGCGGCCAAAATGTCAATTCCTGGAGCACTTATATCAGGCTGCATATGCAAACATAAACATTTCCAAGTTGCAATAAAAATATATATATGCCAAAATAATCGAACTGAATGATGAATTAATGACCTTGAGGATGTCAGGGGTGATGGTGTTTGGGCCTCTCGATGAGAACGAAGCAACCAGGGGAGCCTCGGAGTCAAAAACTTCTTCGCTTTTGTGGATGTTGGCCACGGGATTTCTGGCCAAGATCATATATATTCACGGATTAATACTACTACCTATGATTTCTATTTACGAAATATTATAAATAAACACTCACTTAGTGTTGTTTATGTAGCTCAAAAGTTTGAGCCCATCCAAGGAACTGACTGTAATGAATGGAACTGGGTATAAGTAGGAAACGTCAAGTGAAGAGTCATCTATAGATATCAATCCTTTAATGCCTGTACTAAAAATTTCGTCAGAGAAGTACTTGCAGAGAACAATCTTCCCTTTCACCATGTTTATATCTGGCAAAGCAGTGCAATCCCTGAAACAGCAATAGACAAGTTTGATAATTATTGAATATATCATTCCGCATATATATATAGCATTATCTTCATACCCTGGTGAAGTAGTTGCATTTCCCTGCAAGTAGAACAAGGGATGATCATCCCTATTTTTTGTCGCAAACGTGTTGACAGAAACTCCCTGCATTTTCCCACCGAGATTAATAATAATTTCTTATTTTCATGCAACATGATCTACGAATAACACATAAATAAGACTACGTACTAACACAAGTTTTTTGCATTAATTGATTACTCACCAAAGTGGACACATGGTCTCCGGTGACCACCTTGTCTATGATGTGCCTATCGATGCTGCTCGCAGTCGCGACCAACATCCACGGTGCCACGTTGCAGACTGTGCCATGGTATGGCCCTGCATTCCCCGCAGAGGTCGACGTCAAAATCCCGTTCGCCATGGCGTGGAAGGAGCCAATAGCTATCGAGTCCCGGAAGTAATCCGCGGCGGTGGAATGGCCGACAGACAGGGAGATGATGTCGACACCGTCGGAGATCGCATCGTCAAATGCCGCCAAGATGTCTGGATCTGTGCACCCGAACGACCAGCACACCTTGTATATTGCGAGCCTCGCCAACGGCACTGCCCCTCGGGCCATGCCCTTGGCGAGGCCGTAGAGGTTGGCGTGGGAGACGGTCCGGCCAGCGGCAGTGGATGCTGTGTGAGTCCCGTGACCTTCAAAGTCGCGTGGAGATGGCTCGCTCAACTTGTAATCACCTAAAAATCTATTGTAGTAGCGCGCCCCGATGATTTTACTTAATTAATAATTCAATCAATCAAAAATTTATGTTAGTAACCACTTTAAATCAAGTCAAATATATATATATATATTGCAAATGATCGAATTTTATCAGTATACTTGTTGCATGTCATATTTACACAAGCACCCTTCCATTTCCTAGGCGGAGGCCTCAATCCTTGATCGTTGAAGGACTTGGATTCCGGCCAGATTCCACTATCGATCATTCCGATGATGACATCACTTTCCAGTATGGGATTCTTGTTTACTCTTTGCGGGAAGTTGAGGAAATCCCATGATCTCGTCGTGTGAAGCTTCAGCGTTTTACTATGAAACACTGAAACTATTCCCTCCATTTCTACAATATAATTAATTCGTGTTAAATTATCATTAATTTATAACATATCTACAATTCAAACTATTCCCTCCAATGGAAATTATACCGCTTAATTTTTTTGCCTCATCTATAGAAAGTTTGGCAGCAAATCCGCTGAAACTCCTTTGGTAGCTATACACCAAAGACTCACTAGGCGAGCTGCATTATCAATTGTTTTAGTCTTAGAATTTGATAAAATATATAATATTTATATATACATCAATTTATTACCTGTTCACAAGAATTTTTTTAAGCAAATTAAGATGGAATTCATAGGTTGGGTACTGGGATGAGTGTTGAGCTCCCATATACACAATATATACCTACAGGATGACATTGATGTATGGTAATATTAATTGTAATAATACAGATTAAAGAACAGTTTTCAAAATGCAAATTTACAAACTTCGGAATTACCTTTCTTTCTTCATTTGAAGATGCTGACGTAAAGAAAAGAATAAAGGATACGAAAAAGGCAAGAGAAATTTGATGCGAAAGTAGAGAAGTCATTACTCTTCCGATCCTATGAGTTTCTGTCAATGTCCATCAAGGTACATGGAATTTTATAATGGATGCCAACTAATGGAGAGTTTAGGATTAATGGACATGATGAATTACATTGTCAGTTGTCGCGGTGTCACTGCTAGAATAGAAATGATTATTGGCAAAATTCTAGGGGCTAAAATAAATTGTACAGGTAATTTACTAAACAAATATAATTTTAACCAATGAAATATTTAGAACTATCAATAAAAAATAATTTTAATTGATAATTAAAATCATTCATAGTAAAAATAATTTTGACTTATATTTTTAATTTTTTATCCTCGAAATGAATTTTGCAGATATAAAAATTTAACTAGTAATTATATTAAATTTGATTCATAATTATATTAAACTTTAGCTAATAAAATATTTTAAAATATCAGCAAACAAATTTTGATCACTAAATATAATTATTTATTATTATAATTATATTAAGATAATTTTTAAATATTATGATTTTGTATTCATAATTTTTTTCTATAAAAAATATTAATGTTTTTTAATGTAAAAAAGATATGTGCCTAGAACAGTGCTAACTTTTTTTTTCAGATTAATTTCCATAATAATTTTTTCTCTTATAAAGGTGTAAATGTAGACTGATTAATTTTTTTTCATATTTGTAAATGAAATAGTCTTATAATTTGGGACAAATTTCGCATTTTTGTATTAACATAATATGAAATTAGTATATTATGGGTTTAATGTTATTTTAATTATTCTTAAATTTAAAAATGTTAATGATTTCAGAAATCAAAATTAGAACCTAAACTTTAACAAAAGAAATATTGTTTAATTTATGACTAAAATATTTACCGTCAACTGAAATAATATTTATTTTATATCTAATTAATTTTATTAATTAAACTAATTGAATCTTTATTGGTTATGTATTTTTTTAAAAAAAAAATAGTTATTTTAGTTATTTTTATTGTATCGTGTGAATTGTGAACCAAATCAAATGCAACATTTTACCAAGGGCGTTTTTGAAGTTTAAATGATATACTACAAAGTTTCATATTTATTAAACGGCCATTTAATTTTCAAAATACCTGTATAGTTTACATTGATGAAATAAAATTGTAATATAATATTTTATTAATTACATTCATTAAAATTCTTAAATTCGAAATGTAATATAATATTTTTTATTCTATACATAGATAAATCACAATCATAATAAATATGTGTCGACAACGATCCCACTCCTCACCGACCACATGACTGTTGTCGCCGAAGTTGTTCCCTTGTTGCTGGCGAGCAGAAATCTTACCTCCATCTGCTCGCAACTTTTTTTTCGAGTCGACGAGATCCTCGCTTTCTTCCCATCCAGAAGGTGCAAACTGCAAAGCCATCGCTTGAACTCTCCCTCTTCGAGCCGAGCGAGAGCTGCTCGGCATTTTTCCTTTCTGCCAGTGACCCCCTGCCTTCATCCTTCTTGTTTACCGACGAGGATCATCTGGCATCTCAATCATCTCCTTCACGCAAGTAGACTTCTCCCAGTGAGCAGTAGCCCACCGGACTTCAGCCAGGTTCCTTGCTGCCGAACTTCGATCCACAACCGCCGACCACAAGGTAGAAGTTCCTCCTTGTCTCTGTCCTTGCTGCTGGACTTCAACGAGCTTGTTGCCGCCGTCTGGTTTTCTGCCACTCCTAGTCAAAGGAGCATCTCTTTCACAATTTGCAGAAGTTAACATCATCTACAGGACAAGTTATTTTACTTTAGATGTCAAATATTCAACAACATTAAGGAGACCAAAAGCAAAGTTCAGATCGATTTCAAATTTATCACATCATTGGTCATATTAGAAATCAATGCTCTAGAAGATTTGATTGGTCATATACTCGGAGAAAATGTCAAATTTGTCTCAGAAATGAACATTTTGGTATTCAATACCCTAGACAATTTGACTCAAATTTTATCGGTAGTCCTACAACTTTAAGACAACCAACTGCTTCACAAGTCTATCCTAAAGTCCTCTCGTCCGTGGCTACTCATAGTAAAACCCTAGAGTTTTCATCTACTAATTAGTATATTGACACTGTAGCAACTTATCATATCACATTATATTATAATATCCTTATAGACTTAATGTCATATTATGGCTTAAATGCGGTTCAAGTAGGCGATGATACATGTTTGCAAATTGTTGATCTTGGAAACATATATATTCATTTATCTAATCATACTTTTCACATGCGCAAAGTCTTTCATATTACATCCATCACTAAAAATTTACTCTCTTCATGCTAGTTTTGTCTTAATAACAATGTCATTTTTTAGTTTCATCATAATCATTATCTTATAAAAGATAAAGGAACAAATACTATTGTGTTTGATGGGAGAATCAAAACTTGTCTCTACTATCTTTAAAGTTTTTCAATCAAAATTTTTGTTGGTGAATGCATAAATAAATCAGCTTGGCATACTCGACTTGATCATCCTTCTCTTCACATTGTTCAGTCAATCATCAATAGATATGGTTTACCTACTTCCTTTACCTCATCTCCATCTCATTCATATAGAGTCTGTATAGAATCTAAAAGTCATAAGTCACCTTTTTCTTTATCTGATCATGTCTCTAATTTCCATTTGAAATAATTCATTTAGATGTTTGGGGCCCTGCACTTATTTTGTCTAACTAGGATTTCTCATATTATGTTACTTTCATTGATCATTTTAGTAAGTATACTTGGTTCTATCTTATGAGAAGGAAATCTGATTTATTAGATATATTATGTAATTTTCAAGTCAAGTTGAACTATATTTTGATCGTAAAATACTCTCTTTTTATTTTGATTAGGAAGGCGAATATCAAGTTCTCTATCATCATCTTGTTTCTTGTAGAATTGTTGATCGAGTTTCTTGTCCTCACACTCTAGAACAAAATGACTCTACTAAGAGAAAACATAGACATAGTTGATCGAAACTGTCTTAGCTCTTTTTCATCATGCCTCAATTCCACGTAAATTTTGGAATGAAGCTATTAGCATTGCCATATATCTCATAAATCGACTTCCTACTCCATTGCTCAATCATAAGTGTCCTTTTAAAAAACTTTATAATCAAACTCCTTATTACACTTTTCTTTAAATTTTTGGTTATGTTTACCATGGTTACGCCATACTCTAAATACAAACTTTACTCTCGTTCACTACAATGCGTTTTCCTTGATTATAACAAGTTGCACCATGGTTATCGTTGTGTATATACGAACAGGACAAATTTATATTTCACAACATATTACTTTTGAGAAGTATCTATTCCCTTTTTCAGCAACTTCTTTGATCTCTCCTCCAGATACAGGTAGCACCTTCTTGATGCCACCTAATATTATCAAAAGTGATGACATTCTAGGTCCTGTTATGAAACTCTCTAATAACTCTCATATATCATCAGAATCACCTCAAACTATAGATCCAATCTTCGAAGCTTCACCAATCGAAGATAATACAAGTCCATCATCAAAGTCACCATGTCAGTCTACTTTCTCGTCGTCATCAACAAGTGATTCATATGATAATCTCCTCATCGCATGCTTCCCTTGAGTGACATATATACACGATGTTCACCAATGACAACTCGACATCCCCTTCCACGAGCTCTAGTGATTTCTTCAAAATCTATTGAGCCAACTTGCTTTACACAAGAGATCAAGAATCCAAATTGGCATAGTGCAATGACTACAAAATTTGATCCACTTTTTCACAATGGAACATGGAGTCTAGTTCCATGCACTCCCTCCATGAATATTGTGTACTCAAAATAGGTATTCCGTCTTAAGTATCGAGCTGATGGTTCTCTTGAACAGTACAAAACTCGACTTATAGCCAAAGGATTTAGTCAACAATCAGGTATTGACTTCAATGACACTTTTAGCTCAGTCATCAAAATTACATCTGTTAGACTATTATTATCGATAGTTGTTAGTTCTAATTGGCATATACGACAATTAGACATTTTAAATACATTTCTTTATGGTCATCTTGACAAAACTATATTTATGGAGCAACCACTTGGATTCATTCATCCACAATTTCCGTCTCATATTTGCCAACTTAAGAAATCCTTATATGGTCTTAGATAAGCTCCTCGTACATGTTTCATTGACTATCTAATTGGCTACATGTTCAAGGATTTTCTAGATCAAAGACCGACTCATCTCTATTCCACAAATATAATGATGGATCTAAGTTATTTTTTCTTATTTATGTGGATGACATCCTGATAACCGGCAATGATCAGAAGGGTATCACAACTTTATTGAGTTTTCTCAATCAAGAATTTTTTACTCGAGATTTGGGTATTGCTCATTTTTTTCTTGGTATTGAACTTATTCCACATAAGGAAGACTATTTTCTCTCTCAGAGCAAATACATTACTAGGGCTTCTCCAAAGAGCCAAAATGGATGGAGCACGTCCGATCTCTACACCAATTACTATAAACAACTTTACAAATTCATCCTCTCCTTCTTTGTCTGATCCATAGATTTATCGAAGTATTGTTGGAGCCTTATAATATGTCACTATTACACACTCTGATATTACCTTTGTAGTAAATCATGCTTGTTAATTCATGCATGTTGCAACTGAACAAAATTAGGATAATATTAAAAAAAAGACTTCGCTATCTCAAAGGTACTATTCTACATGATCTTCTTTTATATTGCCAATCGTCTCAAAATTTACATGTTATAATGATGTGGATTGGTTCTCCCGAAGATAGACACTCTACTAGTGGATATGTAATATTCTTAGACGGAACTTTATCTCATGGAATTCGAAAAAGCAACCTACAGTATCTCGTTCAAGCACTGAGACAGAATATAAAGCTATAGCAAATACAATGTCTGAAATTATTTGACTTCAATCACCTCTGTCATGCCCCAGAGGAGTCCCTGTCCGAGAAAATTTTGGCAGCATCTCCCCTGTACGGTGGACAATCTGAAACTTTTCTACATCTCATATACCTCAGCCACAGGCGGCTGGAATAATAACAATAAATAAAAACATTCACCACGCAGTTTATAATAGTACATCACAATACTACACTGACTCGAAATCCACCCTACTCCACTACACTCGTAAAACTCAAATCCGACGAAACTCACCCCTTCTGCCGTCCAGGCAGGCATGTAGTAAAACCATATCGAATAGAACATCCATCAATATCAAAAGAAAAACATACGATGTCCAAGTATCCAAATAACCAAGTACACACATAAGCAAATAAAAAAAACCAAACCAAATGGTAAATAAATCCTCGAGGTCTGCAGGGATCTAGCACTACGTGCAGTGAGGACTAGCGACTGGAACTCCCTCCGGACAGCATCAACCTGAAAATATAACAACAATGGAGGCGGGGTGAGTCCAACACTCAGCAGGTACAATTGATATGCAAAGTAAAGAAATAACACCTAACACTAATCATGCATACAGTCTCCTGATATAAGAAAGATATAAATATGCATCTGAAGTAAACAGAAGAGGAACTGTACTAACCAGGACCTGAGTATAAGGACAAACAGTCCAAGTGGTATAGGAATCCTGTATGCATGTCAAACATAGGTATCCAAACAATATGCAGCATATAAATGCAACAAGCACAAACACACGCAATAAATGCATCATGCATATGATGCCAATGATGCGTCCTGGTCACCCCTGACGTCAGTCGATCATCTCACACACAATAGTGAGGCCGAGTGGGTAGGGCTGTGACAACCGTGCACTCTGTCGTCACTACTCCTGATGAGTGACCGAGTGGACGGGATGCTGTCGGAGTACACCTATCCTCCTACCCCAAATCATAAATGGGGGAGCGCAATGCTCTCATCTCCTGGTACTCAAAGACGGGGAGGAATCCCTGCCGGATAACACATTGTGTCACACTACCCATGAGCGGACCAACGGTGCCTAACAGAGTCCCTGCTGCAACACACTCAGCCTGAATCGACCACTAACCCATGAGTGGTGGTGTGTGCAGATCCATGTAACTGGCGATGTGCTCGACAATAATGGAGCGGACTATCGCACAGCATGCAATCATGCAAATGGTGCATGGCACTAACCACAAAATATCCTGACCTAATCCATATGTATATAAAAATGCATCATAGGTCAACGAATCAAAACAATCCAAAGGTACACAGAAGGTATAAAACCTAGGTCCTGAACATGGTAAAGCATGGTATATCACTACCCCTATAAGCATGTATAAACATGTAAAATATACATGAGATGCAAACCAATCAATAAATCAAGCATGTATCAAGATTTGGGTAGTGATTAACCGAAACAGATAAGAAACACAATTAATGCAACATGTTAATTTCATTACTAAGCATATCAAAGACAAAAAAAGTCAAAAGTACCCGCCTCCAATAAGAAAGGTCCAATCAATCCAAATCCGAACGTCGAGAAACTCGTCTCGCGTCAAGGTCCTGTGATAAATCCTACAATTTAGCTAAGTATAAACAAATAGCTAAATAAATTCCTAATCCATCAACCATCTAGGGTTAGTTTCATTAACCCTAATTACACCATCAATCAAAGTCAACCAACATATTTGATTGTATTCATTAAGCCTTACCTCTGGATCAAACAAAAGGAAGATCACAGCGGTTAGTGCTCTCTCTCTCCAACAAGGTCTGCAAAGGAAGTCACCATATAAGATCTACACAGGATTTAATATAATTAACCTTATGCTTACATAACAGAAGTAATACCAATAGCTCAGACCATCGAAATCATCCAATTCATCTTCCCAAACTCATCTCAACAGATTCCAAATTCTTCAGCCGAGACCTCCTTGCTAAAGTTTTCCCCACAACGCACAATGCTTGGCTAGAAACTCTTCCTCACAGCCCAGATCCAAAGAACATCATAAATCAACCTAGAAATCCACTCACAACTTCATTCCAGCCACAAAAAGAAATGTGTTTCCCTTACCTCAAATTCCACAGTCGTTCTTGCTATTGGAAATCAAAGAGTTTGCTGGAAGCAGTGACTGCCAGATCCAAGAAAAACCCCACAACAAGTCTTATCCTCATCTGAAATTCATATACCCTGCTCGGATCAAAGGTGAGGTCAAGAGTGAAGATCACAATCAGATTCGGGATTCAACACAGTATAGAATTAAATCCCTATTAACCTAATACCAACCATACTTACCTCCAAGATTCGGCTAGGGCACAACTCTGTGTTGTCTTCAGCACTGTCAAGCAGAGACACAAGAAGGGAAGCTTCGGACGGTGCACAGAAATCCAATCTAGAGTTCAGATACTCGATTTTCGGGGAAGATCGACCGAAGCAGGCGGCGGTCTACGCGGAGTCTGTGGCTCGGGAATAAGTGGCAGCGTCGGCAGGCACAGGGGTGGTGGCAGCCGGCGCTAGGGCAGAAAAATCACGGCGACGCTGCTCCCTTCGGCCTCAAGTGGTGGCGCTGCCCAGTGCGGCTCGGAAAGGAAGAAGAGAGGGAGAGGCCGGCGCTAGGGCTCGGACACCGACGGTTCTGGGTCGGAGTGGCGATGACACGGCTAGGGCTCGGCGGCGGGCCGACGCTAGGGCACAAGGGTAGTCGCTGGAGCTCTTGTGGCCGATGCTCGGCGTCGGCTGTGGTGGCGGCAGAGGAGAGGAGAAGAGGAGAGAACCGCCGAGTGGCCGGCGGTTAGGGCTCCTTTTTGGCGTCGGGTTCGGGAGTGAGGGAGAAGAGAGGCGCCCGGGGTTTTTTCGGCGAGAAAGAACAAATAAAGAAATTAAGAAAAAGAAAATGTAATTATAAACATTTCCTCGCTTAAATGGATAGCCTAAACAGGCTTTTCCGGACCCCGTTTTTATCCCCGTCAACTCGTCCATACGAGCTCCGAAAAATTCCCGAAAAATTTCCAAAAATTCCGGAAAATTCCCTTATTAATATTCGCCTATTTTCCGGTATTTTACAACCTCTCTCTGAACTTCATCTTGCATCAAATATTGCACTAAGAATTCGATGTAATAATATTGGAGCAACATATCTCATAGCAAATCTAATCTTTCATGTTCGTACAAAATATGTGAAAATTGATTTTCATTTTGTTCGAGAGCGTGTGGCAACTCAACAATTATCAGTTTCTTATATTTTTATGGAGGATCAAATTGCTACTATCTTTACTAAACCATTATCCAAACAACGTTTCAACAAGCTAGCAAACAAACTCAACGTCAAAGATCTCCCGGTTACGTGAGGGCAAGCCATGGAAGTGCTGATATTATATATGTTGTACTCTACGAACCTCGTGTCGTTGGGAAGCCGGATCGGATATTGACACAACCTTTGACCAAGCGGCCAAAATGTCAATTCCCATGTCGCAATACAATTAAATCCCTTTAAAATATGAAGATAATTGAACTGAATGGTGAATTAATCACCTTCAAGATGTCAGGAGTGAAGAGGTTGGGGCCTCTTGATGATAATGAAGCAACCAGGGGAGCCTTGGAGCCAAAAACTTCTTCACTTTTACGGAGGTTAGCCACTGGATTTCTGGCAAAAATCATATGCATGGACTGATTAATGAGTCAAGATTAATAGTATATAATTTCTCTTTACACTATTAAAAATGGTGACGATTAAAATAGCTAAAGAATAGCAGGGAAAAAAAAATGCACAGTTATGTTTAGATGAACACGTATAGCCAGGACATGCTTCGATGAACTATAGAAACTTTTATCATATCTAGCAAGTAAAGATGCAAGTGCAATTCTTTCTTCAACAAAGGTTAAATTAAAATGCTAATTGGTCCCTCAAGTAGATATAAGCACTCACTTAGTCTGGTTTATGCAGCGCAAAAGGTTGAGGCCATCTGCGGAGCTGACTACAAATGCTTGGCTTTGGAAATAAGCAGGAAACGTCAAGTGAAGAGTGATAACTCTCTATATATACACACACACGTCTCACTCATAGTTTTTTTTAACATGCGGTTATACCAGTTTACCTTTAAAATTTAGGAGTTAGGTTATTAGGTGTGCATGGGGTGTGCAGATTAGCGACATTTCAAAACCATATATATTATTTTCATGTGTAGATTTGAGAATAGAAAATATGGTACACTGCACCAAATAGGACTTGCCGCAGCATGCAAATATGCTATCCGCAGCGCGCATTACACGCTGTACAACTACAAGCTGTTAAAAGTCATAAAGCATTGACTGCAGTTAAGAGCATTCGTAGCGCAGGTCGCATGCTGCGATTACGAGCATTCACAGCACGCGTCGCGCGCTATAGTTAAGAGTAATCAATAGCATTGGCAGCGTGCGCCTCACGCTGCGGTTACAAGCATTTGCAGCGTGTGCCACACGTTGCAGTTAAGAGCAATTCACAGCATTTGTAGTGCGCACCGCACACTGCAGTTAAGAGCATTAGCAGCACGCACTGCACACTGCGATTAAGAATATTCACATCACGCACCACACACTGCGATTAAGAGTATTCACAGCGCGTGTTGCGCGCTGCAGTTACAATCATTCAAATACGTACCACATACAGATAATACATACAATTATAATGCCACACACAAATTATAATATCACATATGTTAGATTATATATTTATTTGTTTATAGCTTTTAGGGTAATTTGATCTTTTTCCCTTTTATATTTAGAGTTTTGGATTTCTTAACTAAACTATATAAAGACCTTATACTCTGTATTTCTAATTATCAATTTTGGATTCAATAATATGACTAGTTTTTTTTCTTCTTAATTTCTACATGGTATCAGAGCAAGGTTCTCTTTCTCTGACCTATTTTTTTTTTGTTGTCCCCTGTTATTGCTTAGTGTTGCTGCTGCTGTCTCCTCCTACTGTTGCTAATTTCAGTGCCGACGCCCTATCCTGCCGATTTCAACGCTAACGACCTGCCCTGCCTATTTCGGCACCAACGCTCTTTTTTGCCGATTTCGGTGCCAACGCTCTTTTCTCCCGATTTCAACGCTGACGCCCTGTGCTGCTGATTTCAAAGCTGACGTTCTTTTCTGTCGATTTCGGTGCTGATGCCCTATGTTACCGATTTTGGTATTGACACCCTTTTCTAATGATTTCAACACTGATGCCCTATGTTGCCAATTTCTACGTTTAACATCTTTTTTTTGCCTCAAATTCTTTATGAGACCACGAGTCTGTTGGACCCCGTAGATGTTTTGATGTGATCAACCAAGTTGGTTAAGTCCTGCTTTTGTGTTTGATCCCTGTGTCTGAGTGTGCAGGAGCTTAGGAGCATAGGAAGTCGAGCGGAAGACGCAGCTAGCGAGAAGGATTACACAGGAAGGGAGCCGACGGGCTCGGTGCGTCCGAAAGACGAGAGAGCTGCGGAAGAGTACACCGGTGGGCGAGAAGAACGTGCGAGGCATTCGAGGGACGTTAAGCCGGGAAGGAAGGCTGCTCGAGGAAGGCTGGAAATTGGGTTCCGGTGAGCCCTATTTCGGTTGGCCGAATCACCCAAACTATCGGAGCATCGGAAGCCAACACAATGGAGCTGGAAAAGAAGCACAAGCTGGAAAATCAGCTTGAAGGTGCCTTCATGAAGCATGAAGGCACCCTCAACATGAAGGCGCCTTCAAGCTTGATGAAGGCGCCTTCAACAGGTCAGATTTGACCGTTTGCGCTGCGGATAAAACTTTATCCGCTGACCGAGCTGGAGGCGCCTTGGACCCTCGGGATAGAACTTCCAGGAGCTATATAAAGGCCCATGGAGCTAGGAAATATTCATTCAACTCAGTATTAGCTTTCCTAGCAATTGTTGAGCTTTCTAAGTGTGTAAAAGGTTTCTCCGCCTTCAGAGAAGGAGTTTTCTTACTGTGCTTTTTCATTGCCTTGGATTAACAACCGTCTTGGTTGTAACCAAGTTAATTCCGGGTCTTCTCTATTTCTTTCTGCTTAATTGTTTTATTTTATTGTTGCTATTTTTGAGTTGAAAAACCGAGGAGGGTATAATCTTTATTTGCAGGCAATTCACCCCCCTCTTGCCGGTTTCCGCTGCACCTACAATTGGTATCAAAGCCAGACCGCCTCAGAAGGACTAACCGACAACTGAAGCACAACGATCAAGACGATGGCCGGAGCAAATATTCATCCCCCAAAGTTTGACGGAGATTTCGCCACATGGAAGCGAAAAATGGAGGTATTTTTTAAAACTGAATTTGATATACTTTTAATAATGAAATATGGATATGCAGCGCCGAAAGATAAAGAAGAAAACACGTGGAGCAAGAAGGAGCAAGCAGATTTTGTCGCCAACGAAAAGGCTGAGTTCCACCTGCTCAGCGTTCTACCACCTTAGGAGGTAAATCGAATCGGAAGTTATGACTCCGTGAAAGATCTCTGGGAAAAATTCCTGGAACTTCACGAAGGTACCTCCGAAGTGAAACTAGAGCGGCGCGACATCCTCCGGACCCAGTTGACGAACCTCCGGATGAACCAAGGCGAGAAGGTAGTGCAACTCCAAGCGAGGATTAAAGAGCTGATCACGCAATTAAGCAACCTTGGAGAAGAAGTAAAGAACCGGGACTCGATCCGGTACGCGCTCAACGCCTTCCACAGAACTCCAGAGTGGGCCTCCTTAGTAGATGCATACTACATCTCTAAGGACTTCGAGGTAAGTACTCTAGAACAATTGTTTTCTACTTTTAAACTTCACGAATCTCGAGTTGCAGAGCCTAATGGAGTAGAGAAGACTAGTCAGAACATTGCCTTAAAGGCAAGAATAAACGGTTCTGACTATGAAGCCTCGGTCGACGAATCCGAAGCGGCACTACTGGTAAGACGCTTCAATAAATTTTTTAAATCTAATAAATTTAGATCGCAGACAAAGAGTCATCAGCAAAGAAAAAGGACGGTTCGTTGCTACAACTGTAACGAAGAAGGGCACATCAAAGATGACTGCCCAGACTTGAAGAAAAAGGGGAAGGAGAAAGAAAAGACAAAGTACAAGAAACCAGAATCATCCAAGCACAAGAACCTGAAGGTCACTTGGTCAGATTCGTCTTCTTCCGAATCAGACGTCGAAGCCTTCTCGGGGGTAGCAATGATGGGTAACCATCTTCCCAAAGATAGTCTAGGCTCCGAGATGAGCATAGATGAAGGAGGAGGAACATCAGAAGAAGAAAGCTGCAGTGAAGGGAGAGCATCACCAAGTCAGGTAAGTAAGGTGCGTAATCTAACCCCTACTCAGTCATTTCTATTTATCAAGTCTCTTTCTAAAGAGTTAGATCAATTAGAAAAAGAAAATGAACATTTGAAATTAGAGAATACAAAATTGAAAAATGAAATTGAAAAATTGAAATCTGCTGCATGTTCAAATGTTTTTCAAAAATCTAAATTAAAAATTTTTGGTAAATTAAACTGGTATATTAGAAAGCATCAAGGTCAACTTAGGAAAATTCCTAAAACTTATGTACCCCCTAGATTTTTAATTAACCCGGTAGGAAGGAATCTATACTGGATTCCAAAGTCTTTGATAAATTATAATTATTAAAGTTAGAGCTTACAGAGAGTAAATTAAACAATGAATTTCTTTATGAAGCTTTGTCTAAGGAAGTGGTTGTTGCTCCAATAACCAAGAAGGCCTAGTGCCTCGCCATGACCTGGAAGACGAAATATCGAAATAAAATGTTTAATCCACTTTCTGGTAAAAGCATTAAAAGTTAAAAAATTAAATAATGCTTTGAAAGTTTTTCAAACTTTCTCTTGAAAATTCTAAAAATTCATTTTTAACTTAGAAAATTTTTTTCTAAAAAAATTCAGTTTACTTGAAATCTTCAAAAATTCAGTTTACCCCATTTTTGTTGTGATCAAAGGGGGAGAAATAGGTACAAGTTTAGGGGGAGTTAGGAATATTTAATAATTTCAAAATTCTTTAAGTATTGCAAATTTTTATTGCAATTTTTATGCTTAAACTGTTAGTTAGTAATTTCTTTAAATTATTATTTGTTGTTATACCCTAACTTGAGCTTGGGTTGATGCACATCAAAAAGGGGGAGATTGTTGAACCCCGTGGATGTTTTGATGTGATCAACCAAGTTGGTTAGGTCCTGCTTTTGTGTTTGATCCCTGTGTCTGAGTGTGTAGGAGCTTAGGAGCGCAGGAAGTCGAGTGGAAGACGCAGCTAGCGAGAAGGACAGCATGGGAAGGGAGGCGACGGGCTCGGTGCGTCCGAAGGATGAGAGAGCTGCGAAAGAGTACACCGGTGGGCGAGAAGAACGTGCGCGGTGTTTGAGGGACGTTAAGCCGGGAAGGAAGGCTGCTCGAGGAAGGCCGAAAATTGGGTTCGGGTGAGCCCTATTTCGGTTGGCCGAATCACCTAAACTATCGGAGCATCGGAAGCCAACGCAATGGAGCTGGAAAAGAAGCACAAGCTGGAAAACCAGCTTGAAGGCGCCTTCATGAATCATGAAGGCGCCCTCAACATGAAGGCTACTTCAAGCTTGATGAAGGCGCCTTCAACAGGTCAGATTTGACCGTTTGCGTTGCGGATAAAACTCTATCCGCTGATCGAGCTGGAGGCGCCTTGAACCTTGTTGGAGGCGCCTTGGACCCTCGGGATAGAACTTCCAGGAGCTATATAAAGGCCCCTGGAGCTAGGAAATATTCATTCAACTCAGTATTAGATTTCCTAGCAACTGTTGAGCTTTCTAAGTGTGTAAAAGGCTTCTACGCCTTCAGAGAAGGAGTTTTCTTACTGCGCTTTTTCATTGCCTTGGATTAACAACTGTCTTGGTTGTAACCAAGTTAATCCCAGGTCTTCTCTATTTCTTTCTGCTTAATTGTTTTATTTTATTGTTGCTATTTTTGAGTTGAAAATCCGAGGAGGGTGTAATCTTTATTTGCAGGTAAT
The DNA here is from genome assembly GCF_018446385.1 of Zingiber officinale. Taxonomy (NCBI): domain Eukaryota; kingdom Viridiplantae; phylum Streptophyta; class Magnoliopsida; order Zingiberales; family Zingiberaceae; genus Zingiber; species Zingiber officinale. The sequence goes on from NC_055988.1 coordinate 108,143,344, forward strand.
TCACCCCCCTCTTGCCGGCTTTCGCTGCACCTACAGGGTCATCCTGACACTAGTTTGTACAGATAGTACAGATGTGTATCCGTATAGTTTGGTTATTCTGAGTATTATTCATTCTGTCATCATGCCTAGTCGTGCAGATACTTCATGGAAATCTAATCCGTATATGTTGAAGCAGTTTCAATAGTTTCTTGCTGCACAACCCTCTGCCATGTTAGCTTTCTCTCATATAGGTTTGTCATCGTCTGATATTTCAGGTATATATTCATCCTTATGGATTTTGGACTCTGGTGCCTCCTATCATATGTCATCTAATTTATCATCTTTTGTTTCTGTTTCTCCCCATTCATCTATATCTATTGTGATTGCTGATGGTACTCCTGTGTCATTAGTAGGTGTCGGTTCAATTGTTACATCTTGTTTATCTCTTACTAATGTTTATTATATTCCAATTCTTATATTAAATCTTGTTTCTGTTAGTCAATTATGTGAGTCTGGATACCTAGTATCTTTTTCTTCATCCAATTATTATGTTCAGGACCCCGCAATCTCAAAGGCTGATTGGGACAAGTCGTTGGCAAGGAGTGGACTCTATATTTTAGATCAACTCAAAGTACCAAAAGTTATAACTTCGAGTGTGGATTTATCATCTTTTCATCTGAATCGTTCATCTTCTGATTTTTATTTGTGGCACTCTTGTTTAGGTCATGTTTCAGCATCTTGTTTACAGTATTTAGCTTCTATAGGAGTGTTAGGACCTTTAAAAAGTTCTGATATTTCTGATTGTAGTGGTTGTAAACTGGCCAAATTTCCTGCCTTACCATTTTCTAAATGTCTTTCTTTTTCTTCTGCTCCATTTGATCTTATGCATTCTGATGTGTGGGGACCCTCTCCTATTCCTACAAAGGGGGGAGGGTCAAAGTATTATGTCTCATTTATTGATGATTACACTCGTTACACTTGGGTCTATCTTATAAAACACAGGTCTGATTATCTTACCATTTTCAACAACTTCAGAGCTCTTGTGAAAACTCAACATTCTAGTGCCATAAAGTGTTTTCGTTATGATTTGGGGGATGAACACACTTTGAATCATTTTTCACAATTACCTGCTTCTGGTGGTACTATTCATCAAACCTCTTGTACAGATACTCCTGAATAGAATAGTGTGGTTGAACAAAAACATGGACATCTTGTTGAAGCAGCCCGTTCATTTTTATTATCTATTAGTGTTCCTAGTACCTTTTGGGGGGAAGCAATCCTTACCGTTTCTCACGTGATTAACAGAATTCCAACGTCACACAATTCAGGCTTGTCACTTTTTGAAAAATTGTATGGGCATGCTCCTCTCTATTCCTCTTTGCGTGTTTTTTGTTGTACTTGCTTTGTCCTTCGTCCATATGTTGAGTGTAATAAATTAGTCTCTCGGTCTGCTCTTTGTGTCTTTTTGGGTTATGGTATTACTAAAAAAGGATATCGGTGCTTTGATCCCGTTAGTCAAAAATTATATGTCCACTACAAGAAAATTGAGATTCTACAACACTTAAATGACAACGCTTTTTATAAAAAGCGTTGTCTATTTTTTTTTAACAACGCTTTTAGTGAAAAGCGTTGTCTATGTCATTATTTTATTATTAATAGACAACGCTTTTCTAAAAACCGTTGTCTATTAGTGATTTTTACGGGTCAAAGACAACATTTCGTAAAAAGCGTTGTCTATTAGACTTTTTTTTAGTGTCTACGACAACGTTTTTTAAAAAGTGTTGTCTATTGTTAAGTTCTCATCTAAATCTTGATTAATACAAACCGTTGGATCTTGGATTTAAGGTAGAAAACCCGAACCCTTCTCCCAACTCCTCATCTCACGCGGCCTTCTCCATCCAACTCCTCTCCGGCCTTCTCCATCCAACCCCTTCTCCATCCCGAACCACTCCTCCGAACTCTTCTTCGTCAAGACCACACCTTCGTCAAGCGGCAGATCCCGGTGCTGAGGCGATCGACCACAACAGATCGACCCATCTCTTCGCCTCCTTCGCCCCGACGTTGAGGCAGTGTAACCACAGCAGATCCCGTTGTCTTCTGGTATGCTACTGTAACCCCAATGATTCCTTGTCCTAGTACCTTTTAAGTTGTTCCTCCAAGCCTTGAAACTCCTTGTGAGAGTGATTTCATCTGGTATGCTACTGTAACCCCAATAACGCTGAGGCAGTAATTTCATCTAGTACCTTTTAAGTTTCCAATGGGGCACTTCTTATCCTTTACAACTCTAACAATCCCCAAATGAAATGGCGATGTCGACCTCGCTCAAGTCTGCGGCTCTTCTAGAGCAGATGAAGGTCCATCTCGCCACCGACGCTGGAAAGCAGATTTCCAGCAAGATAAGCCTCGTCTACCAGCTCAACAGCGCCCCAAAGGTCCTTTTCCATTCTGGTTCCCATTTTCCCCAAACCCTAAAAAAATTCTATTCCTTTCTCCTTCGCTCTGCAGAAGATTGGAGTGGATGAGGAGATCTACGTTGTCGATCTCAAGCAAGGAACGGTCACCGAAGGTCTCTCCTTTCCCTATTTCCCATCGATTTTGTCGTTGATGTATCATTCTAAAATTTGTTGCTTTTTTTTTTTCTAATCCCCCTTTTTTTCCTTTACAAATAACGATTTCCTGTCAATTGCGACAGGGAGGATGAACTCGCAGATTGCATTCGTCAGGTAATGCTCTGCCTTAAATTTATGTAAAGAAAAAGTTTTTGGGGGTTTGATTACGGATTTTTTTTCTCCCTTGAATTATTACAAAGGAGCGATGAAGATTAAGGGAAGTATAAGTGCAGCTCAAAAGTTCACACCTGATATCTTCCCCAAACCATCAAAACTTTAAACCGAAAGCCCGGTGATGCTCCCTTTACTGCAAACTAGTGTATGCTCATCGTTCTGCTTGTTCTAGTCTTTATAAAATAAAAGATAAAGGAAATCAAAATCAGTTAAAGGTTTGAGTTGCATCATTTCACTGAACAAATCATACTCTTGTTATTTGTAGACATTGTTTTCCTAAATGAAATAATTATTGTGTTGAGGTAAGCTTATTCCTAGTTATTTATTTGTTTGTTCAGAAATTACTTTGCCAGTCTTTACCAGCTTCCAAGGCCTATTTCTACCTCTATTGAGTTTCTTGGATTGTAAATGTCGTATGATATGATATTGTTGTTTACATCGCACATTTGCTGCAGAACTTACCATTGAAAGCCATCCAACATCAGCCATTTTACCATATCACACCCTTTGTATTTAATCTTTTGATCAAATCGCACACTATTTATTTTATACCAAATTACATTCCCATCATAAATTTTCCCATATTGTGTCCTTAATTTTCAAGCCCTCCCAGAATGAAAATGAAAACCGATTTACAAATTAGTTTGTCAATCAATTAACACTTGGATTTTGGAGGTAACTTAAAACACCAAGGATAATATCTGAAAATTTTATTGCCATTCAAAAACCACGATAGTGGAGCATGATTTGATCAAAGCCAAACATAACGGGTATCTCGTTTGGTACAATGCCCTTCTACATTTGTTTTTTTTCCATAGTTTTTAAGATTAGTTCTCAAGCTAAAAGACTTTTGCTTCTGCTATTTATTATTGTTGGAGGAATGATAAATATATTTGCATTTCTCATTGTATTTGACTTTTATTTTAATAAAAAGAAATGCAGGTTAATTTCATTTTCAATTTTTTCCAAGCAAGTTGGTGTTCTTTGTTTTTTCTCTCATCCATTGACAGATTTAAAAATCTCAGCACCTAACCAAATCACATGAACACTAGTATTGGTGCCATGTAACATCGGGTAAGTAAAAATAAAACATCACTTCCCATTGTTGTCTTCCAAAAATGTATTGAATTATATGCACTAATTATGTGTTTGTGCATAGTTTCCATTGGATTCTCACTATCATTGACCCTTACAATGAAGTTATTTATTTGTTGGATTCTCTAAGGCACCGCATTCATGATGAGGATTGGAAATATATAGTGGAAATGTGAGTTCATATTTCTTTTTTATTAAGCATTTATGTTAATACAAAATTCATATATAAAAAATCATTAATGTATGAAGGGCCTTGAGATTGTTTAATTCAAACAAGGGAAGGAAAGGTAGAAAAAAGGCAATGTGGGTAGTAGTAAAGGTATGTGTAATTTTTATAACATATATTTTAATGTGTATGTTTATCATTAATAATTTGTCTCTAATTACCATAGGCTCCTCGACAACAAGATGCCAAATAATGTGGTTATTATGTGATGCGATTTATGAGACAAATTGTTGAAGAAGTTGAAATTATCGAGAGAGATTCACTATGATCTATAGTAATGTTTTCTTTCTTAATTATGTCTCAAATTATTTGAAATAAACTATTTAAAATTTGCAAAGTCAATGTTGATTTTTTTCATTAATGTCACAGTTCACATAAGCGGAGTATTCTCGAGAAGAAATTGATGAGGTGTGATCGGAGTTGGCAAAATGTATACAAGATCATATTTATAAGTACGTGCGTTCAAGTTTATGTAAGTTCATTACCTTGTTTTAGCTAAAGTTTATGTATTCATTACCTTCTTGATGGCCCAAAAACATCAGATGAGTTTAGGAATATGAATTTGGGATTGTCGTACCTTTGCAGGTCAAACAAAATATGATTGACAGAACTCATCAACTTCTAGATGCTCGATCAAAGGGCAGGTAATATCCAAGAGTCAGCTTCAATATCTTGTAGAAAATACCATGTTTACTGGTTCAAAAATGGTTTTTTGCTACCTTCATGTTGACATGTTGAATTTTTAAATCCTTTCTTTGCACTCTAGAATCAAAGTCATATTTTATATGTATAGTTTAGTACACCGGAAAACTACATTTGCTACTGGAAAATTTCAAGTCAAATTGTGTTTGATAAAGTTACAAGTTCTGCAAACCAAAGAAATCAGAACATATGCTGATTTCGACTATAGTTCTTGTGTAAGAACTCAAATGAAATATATGTTATTCTTTTTGCACTGCATCTCTAATTATGTATTTAGGTCTCATAGTGCTAATCTTTTTGCTATATTTCCATGGCGGAAACAAAGTAGCACATGCATTTTTCGTTTGCTCTATTCCCCGTTATTTTATGCTTAATTCTTTTTCTCTTAAAAATTATTGTATGGTGTGAACAGTGACCTTTATTTTCAGCTATTACCACCAAAAATTTCTTTTGCATAATACTGATGGTATTATTTTCTGTGACAGATACACAGTGGTAGCTGTTTTGTCTCAGTCTCAAGCCGTCAATCCATTTTGATCAATATATCTAGTAGAAGTAAACATGCAGATCATTGTCTTCGAGGCTGGCTAGCTATTTTGTGCTTTTTTTTGTTTTAAATTTGAATGTCACTAACTACTTTGAAACAGAAATATTTAGTCTTTGTGTATAGTTGAATTCTCCTGTAAATACTAATACTCTGTAGTTGAATTCTATTGTTTGGTACGAGTTTGAAATCATTAGCTGAGCTAATTAATGCTATTTTATATGTCAAATTCGAATCTGGACATGGTAAAAGAAAATTAATAGTTTTGTAAATATAAAAAAAATGATTTTGTAAATAGATTTTTTTTATTTTTTTTAAAAAGACAACGCTTTTAAAGCGTTGCACAAGTGTTGTCTTTGCGAAAAACAACAACGCTTTTAAAGCGTTGCAATAATGGTGTTTCTGCAAAAAATACTCAACGCTTTTAAAGTGTTGCAAAAGCGTTGTCTTTGTTACAAATGACAACGCTTTAAAAGCGTTGTCGTTCAGCAGACTTTTAACAACAGTGCCTTTAACAACGCTTTTTCAGGCACAAAGACAACGCTTTAAAAGCGTTGTCTATTAGCTTTTTTCTTGTAGTGGTCTCTCGTCATGTTATATTTCTTGAGTATATTCATTCTTTTCTATTCCAGCTAGTTCACATAATATGACAAAGTCATATCTACTGTGTATTGATCTTTTCAATATCGACATTGAGGAAGTTTCACCCACATCTCCTACTAGTAGCTCAACTGAATCTGGTACTTTGGTTCTAAGATATCCGCTCCATATACTCCTCCTTCTGCCAATATACAGTCATCTCCTGAGGTTGCGGATGATCCTTCTCTCCACTGTCGTCAATCCACTCGTGTTCGTAAGTCTACTAAACTGCCAGATTTTACTTACTCTTGTTATTCTCATTATTTTATTTCATTTGTTGCATCTATTCATTATCTTTTTGAGCCTATATCCTATAGAGAAACTGTTTGTAACCCACTTTAGCAGAGTGTTATGGCTGAGCAACTAACTGCTTTGCATCAGACTCATACATGGGATTTGGTTCTGTTGCCACCAGGAAAATACGCTATTGGTTATCGTTGGATATATAAGATCAAAACTAAATCTGATGGATCTATCGAGCGATATAAAGCTCGTCTTGTTGCTAAAGGTTATTCTCAGGAGTATGACATGGATTATGAGGAAACATTTGCTCCTGTTGCAAAAATGATAATTGTTCGTACTTTGATTGCTGTTGCTTTTGTTCGTCGATGGAGAATATCTTAGATGGATGTCAAGAATGCATTTCTAAATGGTGATCTTCATGAAAAAGTTTATATGACACCTCCTCCTGGTATTTCACACCAATCTGGTGAAATTTACAGGTTTTTTAAAGCGCTTTATGGTCTCAAACAAGCATCTCATGCTTGGTTTGAGAAGTTCTCTACAGTGATTACTTCGCTTGGTTTTTATCCTAGTAATCATGATTCAACATTGTTTGGTAGATGTACGAGTCAGGTTATATTCTTTTATCATTATATGTTGATGACATGATTATTACTATTATGATTCTGATGGAATTGCTTCCCTAAAGTCTGAGTTGGCTCATCGTTTTGCTATGAAAGACTTAGGTATACTATGCTACTTTCTGGGCATTGAGGTTGCTTATTCCCCGAAAGATTATCTTTTATCCCAATTAAAGTATATATCTAATCTGTTTGAGCGTACTCGTTTTACTGATGATAGAGTCGTTGATACTCCTATTGAGACTAATACTCGATATTCTCTATCTGATGGCTCACCTTTGTCGGATCCTAATTTGTACAGAACTATTGTTGGAAGCCTAGTTTATCTCACTGTGACTTGTCCAGATATTGCGTATGTTGTTCATGTGTTAGTCAATTTGTCGTTGCACCAACTACAATTCATTAGGTTGTTGTTCTTCGTATTCTCAGATATCTTCGGGGCACTCAATTTCAAAATCTTTTATTTTCTTCTACTTCATCTCTTGAATTGCGTGTATACTCTGATGCAGATTGGGTTGGTGATCCCATAGATCTTAAATCTACCACTGGCTTCTGCGTTTTTCTTGGTGATTCCCTCATTTCTTGGAAGAGTAAGAAGCAAGATGTTATTTCTAGATCTTCCACAGAAGCTGAATATCATGTCATGGCCTCAATTACTTGTGAGATAGTTTGGTTGCGTTGGTTGCTTGCAGATATGAGTATTTCTCTTCATCAACCTACTCAATTATATTGTGATAATCAGAGTGCTATTCAAATTACACGTAATTCATTTTTTCATGAGCGGACGAAACATATTGAAATTGATTGTCACGTTACTCATCACTATCTTCAGATTGGCACAATCACATTGCCTTTTGTTCCTTCAAAGCTATAGATTGTTGATATATTTACCAAGTCACATTCTACTTCACGCTTTCGTTTCTTATTTGACAAACTCTCAATGCTTCTAGTTGTAGCATCGTGAGTTTGAGGGGAGATGTTAGATTATGTATATTTATTTGTTTATAGCTTTTAGGGTAATTTGATCTTTTTCCCTTTTATATTTAGAATTTAGGGTTTCTTAACTAAATTATATAAAGACATTATACTCTGTATTTCTAATTATCAATTTTGGATTTAATAATATGGCTAGTTTTTTTTTCCTTTTTCTTAATTTCTACAACATACATATACCACATACACATAATTATAAAATCAAAACTCAAACAATTATAATATCGCATACAACCATAAACATAACATTTAAGTAAAACAATCCAAACTAGTAGCAAAAAATTCACTTAGTAACATAACTTCTTTCCTATAAAAGAGTATATGACCTTAAAATAAATAGAATCTATATCAATCATACACAACTATAAACTTAGATAACCAAGTGGTTGTACTTCCTATTGCATCCTCGAGAAAAAGTATTTTATCATTTGGTCTAATCAGGTCTACCTTCTCAATAAAAACTTTATCAACCCAAACTTTCCAACATGATCCACCAAGAAAAACGTGATGCACTTTTCCATTTGGATATGTGGATACAATTTAACCTTCTGTCAAAACTGTTGGTGCAATCATGCCCTGGAAGTTTCAATGTGTTGACAGTTATTTAAGTTTAGGTTAATACGGTGGAACTAACATGCATTGTGAGTTTGCAGGAGGAGTTTCTTGCAGGTCAGAAGACCAGATGCAAGAGAAGACTAAGAAGGTCGAGGACTGTATTCTTGGCAAAAAGAGTTCTTGCAGGTCAGAAGACCAGATGCAAGGCAAGAGAAGTCCAAGAAGGTCGGGAACCGGATTCTTGGCAAGAGAAACCTCCTGCAAGTCACAAGATTATGTATGTGATAGGCTCACTGTCAGAGATCGACTGGAAAATTGATTCAGACATGGCTGTGCGGCAAATTGCCTCTGAATCGATCAGCCGATCGATTGAAGGTAAGGCAATCGATTGGCTGATCGATTGGTAAAGTTCTGCGCAGCACAGAATGCGTCTGGATCGATCATCCGATCGATTCAAGGTACTGAATCGATCGGCCGATCGATCCGTGAACATTCTGTGCGAAGCACAGAATCACTCTGAATCGATCATCCGATCGATTCAAGTTATTGAATCGATCGGCCGATCGATTCACGCAGCTGCTAAATTCATGAGCAAGCGTTTGAATCGATTCAAACGCTGCCCCAATCGATCCAAGTCAAATAAAAGAATCTGCACCGTTGATCTTGACGCGATGGCTTCCAACGGATAGTTGTGAATCGATTGGAATATGACCTCAATCGATCCACGGCGACGGCGGCGTGAGAAACGGCTAGTTTTCTCAACGTATAAAGCACGGAAAGAAACGGGAAAACACATACAAGAAAACACTATACTGTTCCATTGCTCTCCAAGCCTTTTGAAAGCTCTCAAGTGATAAAGATTCAAAGCAAAGGGTTCAAGCTCCTCTCTACTACGTACTGAAATCTCACCTGCAAAGAAGAAGCTGGTTAAATCTTGTAATCCTTCTCTACTTCTTCTTTGTAGCTTTTGTGATATTTATTTTGAAGAAAAGGGAGAGGTGTATTTCTGTTAAGGTTTCTCCACCTTCGGTGTGATTCCGAGAAGGAGGGTTTTCGATAGTGAAAGAGTGTGAGTGGTGTGGATCCTTGGATTAGTCACCTCCTTGAGGAGGTGGATACCAAGTAAATAACGGTGTTAGCATTGCCTTCAGATTTCCGCTGTACAAAACAAAGTTCATTCACCCCCTCTAGCTCAACCGATCCTAACAAGTGGTATCAGAGCATTGGTTTGCTTTTGAGGATTCATCGTCAAGAAAGCACAAGTTAAAGAGCTACAAGATGTCAATGAAGGAGGGACATAGTACTTCACGACCACCATTCTATGAAGGCAGCAATTTTGCTTATTGGAAGAGCCGCATGGAACACTATCTCATGACCGAAATTGATATGTGGTTCTCAATCACGGAGGGATTCATGGCGCCAACTGAAAATGGAAAAATGCTTGAGTCATCCAAGTGGACTGTTGAACAAAAAATGAAGGCTCAAGCAAATGCAAAGGCGATTGTGACTCTTCAATGTGGATTAAGCTCGGAACAACTCAACAAAGTTGGACCCTTTAAGAGTGCCAAGGATTTGTGGGATAAGCTTATTGAACTAAATGAAGGCACCAAGGATTCAAGAATTGCAAAGAGGGATTTGTTGATAAATCAACTTCAAAACTTCACCATGAAGGATGGAGAAACGGTAAGCTCACTACATGGGAGATTCAAGGAACTCCTAAATGGTCTTCATTCAGTTGGAGAGAGTGTGGAGAACCGAGATCTCATAAGGTATGCTTTAAAATCTTTCCCAAGAAACTCTTTATGGTCATCCATGGTGGATGCTTATAAGGTTTCAAGGGATTTGTCAATAGTGAAATTGGATGAATTATTTTGTGAACTTGAATTGCATGAGCAAGCTAACACAAGCCATAAGGAGAAAGGTATAGCATTGGTTGCAGGTGAAAAGAGCAAAAAGAAGCACAAGGAAAGAAAAGGAGAAGAAGGAGTCATCTTCAGAATCCGAACAAGATAGTGATAGTGATAGTGATGAAGAGCTATCATCAAGTGAAATGGCAAACTTCGTTCGAAGAATGATGAGACATTCAAGGAAGTTTGACAAAAAGGATGTTAAGAAAATCTTCAATGATGAGAAAAGAAAAGGTAAATCTCTTGTGGATTCTAAGAATAAAACTGATGTAATTTGCTATGAATGTAAGAAAAAGGGGCACTACAAAACGGAGTGTCCAAAGTTGAAAAAGCAAGAGGAAAAGATCAAGAAAAAGAAGAAGGCGTTGAAAGCCACATGGGATGACTCATCATCAAGCTCATCGGAAGAAGATGAAAGGAAGAGCTCAAAGCACATGGCTCTCATGGCCTTAAGTCATGTAGAAGATAGTGAAGATGAAGATAGTCATGAAGAAGATGTGGAGTCTTCAAGTGAGTCATCTTCTAGTGATGATGAGGTAATTTCTCCCAAGCTTGATAAGATGTATGCCACCATTGCATGCTTAACCAATGCACTAGCTAAATCAAAAGGAAGGTCAAAAGATTGCAAAGTGAATTGAAATCACTCAAAAATGAAATTGTGCCATGTGAAAGTTGCATGCTTCATGAAAATGACAAAATGATGTTGATGATCTTGAAAAGAAAATGTATCATTGAAATCACAAGTTGATGATCTTAGATGTGCTCTAGTAAAATTTACTTCAAGCTCAAAATACTTAGATATGATTCTAGGAGCTCAAAGAGGCGTGTACAATAAAGCGGGACTAGGTTTCAAATCTCAAGATAAGGAAGTTAAATTCATGTCCCTAATTAGTAGAAACCATGCTTCAAGGGTTAAGGTTGTTCAAGCTTGGGTACCCAAGCAATTTGTTATTGATGCTACCGGACCCAAAGTGTGGGTACCAAAACATTTGGTTCATCGTGTTTAAACAGGCATGCGCAAAGGGGGAGCATCCAACAACATGGTTCGTAGATAGTGGATGCTCTAAGCATATGACGGGAGACTCATCAAAATTTTCATCATTTAGACACAAAAGTAAAGGTACCGTTTCTTTTGGTAATAGTGGTGAGCTAAAAGTTATAGGAATTGGAGATATTAGAATTTCCGAGAAATTTGTAATAAAAAATGTGTTACTAGTAAAAGGCATGGCTTTTAATCTCTTGAGTGTTAGTCAACTATGTGACTCGGGGTATAGAGTTGAGTTCAACTCATCTCAATGCCTAGTCAAACATAGTGAACTAAACACCAATGTTCTCATAGGCCATAGAAAAGAAAATATTTATCAAGTTGAACTATTTGGTGCTACTAATGTGTTTGCTAAGTGTCTCATGTCCAAAGAAGAGGAGACGTGGCTTTGGCACCGGAGACTCGCTCACACCAACATGAAGAATATCAAAAATCTCTCAAGGAAGGAGTTGGTGCACGGATTGCCAAAGTTGAAGTTTCAAAAGGACAAAATATGTGATGCATGTCAAATGGGTAAGCAAACCAAAGCTACTCATAAAGGTAAAAATGTTGTAAGTACTTCAAATGCTTTAGAGCTCATTCACATGGATTTATTTGATAGTAGCAAATATATTTCTTTAAACGGTAGTAGATATTGCTTTGTGATTGTGGATGATTACACTAGATATACATGGGTGTTTTTCTTGAAACATAAGGATCAAACTCTAGATACCTTGATTGCTTTTTGTAATAGAGTAGAAAATGAAAAGGCTCATAAGATAAACAAAATAAGAAGTGATCATGGAGGTGAGTTTGAAAATGATAGATTCACAAGTTTTGTATGGAAAAAGGCTACAAACATGAGTTTTCAACCCCTAGAACACCTCAACAAAATGGAGTTGTTGAGAGGAAAAATAGGGTGTTACAAGAGGCCGCTAGGAGCATGTTAAATGAATATTCACTACATAGTTTCCTATGGGCCGAAGCAATCAATACGGCTTGTTATGTCCAAAATCGAACTTTAATACATAGGTTTCTAGGAAAAACACCTCATGAATTGTGGTTTGGTAAACAACCTACAATTAAGCATCTTAGAGTATTTGGGTGTAAGGTCTATATTCTAAACACCAAGGATCACTTGGGAAAGTTTTCCGCTAAGGCGGATGAGGGGATTCTTGTAGGATACTCAAGTCATAGCAAGGCATACCGAATTTACAACAAAAGATCAAAACTAGTTGAAGAATCACTAAATGTTGTATTTGAAGAAAATCCCTCTTTAAACGCTATAAGAACAAACAATGAAGGATTACAATTTGAGTTAGAGAAACTAACACTAAATGAGGTAAATCATCAAGGAGAAGAAAATCAAGAAAGTGATGGTGAGAAAAATGAACCTTTGCCACTTGAACCCGAAATTACAACAAATCAAGACTCAAGACCTATTAGGACTCATGTAAATCATCCCTTAGATCAAGTAGTAGGAGACATTACTCAAGGAGTGAGAACTCGATCTTACTTTAGAAATGAAGGAAGTTAAGTTGCCCTAATATCTCAAATAAAACCAAAAACCATTGATGATGCCTTGTTTGATCCGGATTGGATTTTAGCAATGCAAGATGAATTATCTCAATTTGAGAGAAGTCAAGTTTGGGATTTAGTTCCTAGGCCTAACAACAAATCAATTATTGATACAAAATGGGTTTTTAGGAACAAACTTGATGATAAAGGAATAGTGGTGAGAAACAAAGCTAGATTGGTCGCTAGGGGTTTCAATCAAGTAGAAGGGTTGGACTATGATGAAACTTATGCACCCGTAGCAAGATTGGAGTCAATTAGAATGATGCTGGCCTTTGCCGCCCACAAGGGCTTCAAATTGTACCAAATGGATGTAAAATCAGCATTTTTAAATGGTGTGATAAAGGAAGAAGTATATGTTGAGCAACCACCGGGATTTGAAAATTTGGAGTGTCCAACCCATGTATATAAACTTAAAAAGGCCTTATATGGACTAAAACAAGCTCCTCGGGCTTGGTATGAACGATTGTCAACATTTCTAGTATCAAAAGGGTTTCATAGAGGCAAAATTGATCCTACTTTATTCTTGAAAAATAATGGTAATGATTTGTTTGTGGCCCAAGTATATGTAGATGACATTATTTGTGGTTCCACAAATAAAGATTTTTAAATGAATTCATTAATCACATGGAGAGTGAATTCGAAATGAGTTTGGTTGGTGAGTTGACATTTTTCCTAGGATTACAAATTAAGCAAACAAAAGAGGGCATTTACATTCATCAATCCAAATATGTCAAAGAGCTATTTAAGAAATTTGGAATGGAAAATGCAAAGGAAATATCTACCCCCATGGCCACAAATACTAAGTTGGATAAAGACATTGAGGGAAAGAAGTTGACCCAAAGTGAATCGGAGTGCTATAGGAAGTCTTCTCTATCTCACGGCTAGTAGCCCGGATATATTTTTCACCGTAGGTATATGTGCTAGGTATCAATCTTGTGCCAAGGAGTCACATTTGAGTGCCGTTAAGCGAATTCTTCGTTATCTCAAGGGACTCAAAATGTTGGTCTTTGGTATCCTAGAACCGAAACTTTTGACCTAGTGGGCTATACCGATTCCGACTATGCCGGATGCAAGTTGGATCGCAAAAGCACTAGTGGTAGTTGTCAATTTCTAGGGTCCTCTTTAGTAAGTTGGTCAAGTAGAAAACAACATTGTGTAGCTCTCTCCACAACCGAAGCGGAATATATTGCCATGGGAGAGTGTGTATCGCAATTATTGTGGATGACTCATACTCTAGAAGACTATAAACTTACCTATAACAATGTTCAAGTACTTTGTGATAATGTGAGTACAATCAATTTAACAAAAAATCTCGTTCATCATTCAAGAACGAAACACATAGAGGTTAAGCATCATTTTATCCGTGATCATGTAACTCGAGGTGATATCATTTTAAATTATGTTGGATCAAAATCTAACTTAGCCGATATCTTCACCAAACCTCTTCCCGAAGTTGAATTTAGCTTTCTTAGAAGAGAATTGGGAATGTGTTATATTGATTAAATCAAATCCTCCATGGTCACTTTATAGATAGAGCCTTTGGGTTCTTCACCTTATTTTTTTTGCCTCTCACAAACACATAGGGTTATCTTCTTTGTGTGATTTAGATGGGGGTGAGAGGTTAGGAATATTTATCTTGGTCATAATGCTTGTTATGATGCATTAAGTTGGCCAAGAAAAATGATTTTCACATGAAACATTCATTTGTCCAATCATAGGGAAAGCAAGTGTACAACTCATGTGCCCGTTGCCCTACGTTTATGATTGGAAATTTCCAGTTGATCATGTCACAACTCACTTCTGAAACATTGGTTGAAGTGTGTTATTCGATGGGGATTATTATGAAAAAGATAGATACAAACTTCCTCATATCTTTGAAGTTTTCAATAATTTGTGGTTTTGTGTAAGTTTTCACTAAGACGAGTTTATTTTTATTAAACTTTATTTTTCCTTGATAATATGGGACATATATAGTGTCTATGCAAAATTTCGTGATTTTTGGAGTAGTGTACAATTAGTTGTGCTTTTCCAAATCTTGGTTCTGAAAGTTTTTCAGACATGCACAACTATCAGGCTTCCCAATCGATTGGTCAATCGATTGGGAGGCTCGCACTTGGCCACAGAAGGCACCTGAATCGATCAATGGATCGATTCAGAGTACCTCGATCGATCAATGGATCGATTGAGACGTTCGTCGGTTTTTCACAGAAGGCATCTGAATCGATCAATGGATCGATTCAGAGAACCTCAATCGATCAATGGATCGATTGGGACGCCTTTTCGGTTTTCCACAGAAGGCGTCTGAATCGATCTATGGATCGATTCAGACATTCGTTCGATTTTCACAGAAGCCTTGTGAATCGATCGACCGATCGATTCAATTACTCTCAATCGATCGGTCGATCGATCGAAGCCCTAAAACCCGTCTTAAACCCGTGGATCCGAATCGATCCCTTACTTTTTCCTTTTCTCTTTCTCTCTCTCGACGCGGCTTTTGCCCTAGGCGATTTTCCAGGCGACGGCTCTGCCTGTCTCGATCGTCACTCCGGCGTGCTTCTCCACTTCTCTTCCAGTTCTCTCTCGACACACTGGGCAGCTCCTTTCCTCTTCTCCGCGTCCTCACACAAAATGCGGACTCAAAACCCTAAACCTAGGTAAAACTCGTTGCTCTACTCCTTGTTGTTCCTTTTTGCTGCTATTCTTGACCTAATCTGTATTTTTGTATGTCTTTGTGCATTGCATTATCCCTCATGCATTGCACTTATTGCATTACCCTTAAATCTTTGCATTACTGTCAAACCATTCACTGTCCTTTTCTCACGCACTTTGTATTCCTTCCCGTTCACTGTCAACCCTGGGCATCTCGTGCATTTGTTTTCTATCCCACAGAAAGAAACAAAAGGTCCGTGAATCGGGCGAAGGGTCGTCTGTTCCTTCCTCACGCCCTCAACCTCCCACTGACCCTAGGTTTCCAAATGCTGCAATGCAACAATCTTTCACCAAAAACACCTTCAAACTTATTCCCCCTAGATCAGTGAATTTGCAATATTATAGATCTTCTTGTTTTGATACCTATAATAGGTTCAAGCATTATAAACTTGACTCTTTGTTGACTTGTGAGAGGGACATCAATATAGGTCTTGTCTCCGAATTCTATAATAATTTACACACTTCAGATGGTGTAAATTATCGCACTCGTGTTGCCAAACGGAGCCTGGACTTCTCTTATGAGATTCTTCAATCTTATCTCGAATGTCTTCCCTCAAACAATGACTTTGTCTTTTATCCGAATCTTCCCGATGAGCTGCCTCCACCTTTTGAGCATATTAGCGTTGACTCCATGCATCAGTTCTTCTTTGGTCGTCCTCGTCCGGATGGGCCAGATGCTCATATCACTAAGTTTTCTTCTCTTGAGTTATCGGCTGAAAATGCCGCTTTGTTTAAAGTGATCATCAACTGTCTTTTCCCCATTGCCTCTCGTGCCCTAGCCATTCTACGACCGCCTCATATGTTTGCTCTTTACGCCATTCGTCATTCCCTTGACATCAACATCACTCTGAATATCTTTCATTGCATCATCCATTTCACCCAGCCCGTGCAGCAGACGATACATATGCCTTTCGGGCATCTTATCACAGATTGGCTGGCGTCCCAGAAGGTTGATGTCTCCCGGGGACGGCTGGAGCACATGACAGTGGCTTATTCTCGGATTTCTTCCCGCTCTTTCAAGAAGTCGGGTCCGATTGGTGGTCCAGTCGGAGTTCGATGGATCGATGGCCGTGCTTTTGGGGAGGGACCCCGGGCTCGCCAAAGGGGGATGCACAGGCCTTGGCTCCTGCGGAGGATGAGGCCGAGGAGGAGTTCCACGGGCCAGCTTCTCCGACTCTTGAGGAGACGGTTTCCACTCGCCTTGAGGAGCCGACCCTGGAGGTAGCTAGCCTGCGTACCACGTTGGATACCGTGGTCCAGCAGTAGACTTCGATGCAGGCGACTCTGGATACACTGTGGACTTAGTGGGCTCGTGGGTGACGGTTCACCCGTCTCGGTCTGGTCCTTCCCCGCCCCTGTTCCCCCTGCCGAGGATGCCCCTGATCCCGACTCTGCGGCGGTTCCTGCTCCGGCTACTACGCCTGCTCCAGCTGCTGATCCTGATCCTCCTCCTCCTGGCGACGAGCTTATCGAGTTTTATGTTCCTATATGATATGTTTTTATTTGTTGTATGGATGGTTATTCTGGAGTCCTTTTTGTGAACTCTATTTTATTTTGAATGTATGATATTTTTTTTGCTACACTCTCCTTTTGATTCTACATTTCAGTGTTGTTGTGTTCTGTTGATATATGTGTTTTAGGGGGAGCATTCCTTGGATGTATCATATTTGCCTTGTGCACTTATTGAGGGGGAGTTATTCGCTTTTGATTTTTGACAAAGGGGGAGATCTATGTTGAAGTTCATGCTTATTGCTTATGCCTATCGTAGTAAATTAAAATCAAGCTTACTGCAATTATGCAATTATTATTTCAGCAAGCTACAATCATTATTTATCATTGTATTGGAAATTAGCCTAAACTTAAATAGATTGTCAAACATCAAAAAGGGGGAGATTGTTGGTGCAATCATGCCCTGGAAGTTTCAATGTGTTGACAGTTATTTAAGTTTAGGTTAATACGGTGGAACTAACATGCATTGTGAGTTTGCAGGAGGAGTTTCTTGCAGGTCAGAAGACCAGATGCAAGAGAAGACCAAGAAGGTCGAGGACTGTATTCTTGGCAAAAAGAGTTCTTACAGGTCAGAAGACCAGATGCAAGGCAAGAGAAGTCCAAGAAGGTCGGGAACCGGATTCTTGGCAAGAGAAACCTCCTGCAAGTCACAAGATTATGTATGTGATAGGCTCACTGTCAGAGATCGACTGGAAAATTGATTCAGACATGGCTGTGCGGCAAATTGCCTCTGAATCGATCAGTCGATCGATTGAAGGTAAGGCAATCGATTGGCTGATCGATTGGTAAAGTTCTGCGCAGCACAGAATGCGTCTGGATCGATCATCCGATCGATTCAAGGTACTGAATCGATCGGCGGATCGATCCGTGAACATTCTGTGCGAAGCACAGAATCGATCATCCGATCGATTCAAGTTATTGAATCGATCGGCCAATCGATTCACGCAGCTGCTAAATTCATGAGCAAGCGTTTGAATCGATTCAAACGCTGCCCCAATCGATCCAAGTCAAATAAAAGAATCTGCACCGTTGATCTTGACGCGATGGCTTCCAACGGATAGTTGTGAATCGATTGGAATATGACCTCAATCGATCCACGGCGACGGCGGCGTGAGAAACGGCTAGTTTTCTCAACGTATAAAGCACGGAAAGAAACGGGAAAACACATACAAGAAAACACTATACTGTTCCATTGCTCTCCAAGCCTTTTGAAAGCTCTCAAGTGATAAAGATTCAAAGCAAAGGGTTCAAGCTCCTCTCTACTACGTACTGAAATCTCACCTGCAAAGAAGAAGCTGGTTAAATCTTGTAATCCTTCTCTACTTCTTCTTTGTAGCTTTTGTGATATTTATTTTGAAGAAAAGGGAGAGGTGTATTTCTGTTAAGGTTTCTCCACCTTCGGTGTGATTCCGAGAAGGAGGGTTTTCGATAGTGAAAGAGTGTGAGTGGTGTGGATCCTTGGATTAGTCACCTCCTTGAGGAGGTGGATGCCAAGTAAATAACGGTGTTAGCATTGCCTTCAGATTTCCGCTGTGCAAAACAAAGTTAATCAGAAAAAGAAGTGAGCCATTCACCCCCCCCCCCCTCTAGCTCAACCGATCCTAACAAAAACTTCATCAACACACCAATGAAGTAGCTTACATTTAGCATTATCCTTGATATCTCCATGACCCACATCCTTCATTTTTAAATGTATAATAATACAAAATTATTAATTTTACCATGTATATTTTTATAACAAATATGTAATTTAAAAAACATAAATTTTAAAATAATTACCTGAGCTACAGTTAGAGGTTGGTTAACATTATCAACATTACTATTTTTTTCCAAGACTACCGCGCCAACATCATTACTAATACTGCTACCAATGCCACCGCTAGCAACCTAATTTTACAAACACATTGTGTCTAATTAATATCACCATAAGATAATTTTAATAATAAGAATACAAAAACTCAAAGTAATTAGGACAAATGATGACAAACTTTTCCATATTATATCTTATTTTGTTAATTACTAACCCATTCTTGCTCATTTTATTGCCTCATATTTTGAAAAAATAAGAACCTCATTTCTTGCATTTCTTATTGAAGGTTATTCACCGTACTTTCTGTTGGTGCAATCAACCAAAGTTTGATCCGTATGATCATGATTTTGATGTGTGTCAAAGAGTTTAAGTTAGGCTTTCATATTGGTATGATATGTGTGTTTGAGTTTTGCAGGACTTGGTAAAACACATGAGGAACGTGATACGACCAAGATTGGAAAAGCTCATCCAAGGGCTCAGATCCTTGAGTCAGTGAAGGATGGTGTGGAAGACATCCGAGGGACCACCGGACGAGGAACAATGGAGTGGAGCCAAGGGAAGCGAACTTCAAGGAAATGTGAAGGATGGTACGGAGAGGAGTCGCAGGCTCGGGTGCATCTGAGGGACAAAGGCCGAGGAAGAGGGCTTCAAAGGCAACTCCGGAGAGGATGAGTGAGAGTGAATGTTGTTGGATCATGAAAGTCGATAGAGGGGCGGGGGGGGGGGGGGAATATCGATTAAAAAAAAATCACGAGTACGCAGAGGAAAATGTATAAGCGAAAAGTAAAGAGCAATGCTAACACAGTTTGATTTACTTGGATCGGAGCCTGTGTCGACTCCTACTCCAAGGCCCACACACAAGGGTCCTTTCGATGGGCAATTCACTAGCAATTCGAAACTTATTACAAATCTAAGTACAGGAAATGCTAAAATAAACTCCGACAATAATAATATAGAAAAGAAGAAAGCAGAAAGGCACTTTGTCGGAGTAGCGTGCCAATGTCGCAAGAGCGCAAGAATACAGATTGTGAGTTGATGTACTGACTCCAGCCTTGACCCTCCTTATATATGAGGTTCGGGGCGCCTGGAACCTTCAAGGCGCCCTGGTTGTGACATAGCCGAGACAATCAGTGAACTCCATGCGGCGAAATGACGTTGGGGATATATTTTTGCCTTAGGGCACCCGGACCTCCGGGCGCTCGGGTACCTTCCGGGTGCCCGGACCTTAATTTCCAACAACTTCCTTCCTGCAAGAAAATGTTAGCCTGATGCACTTATATCTCCTGCAAAACATATTATTAGCACAGTTCATAGTTTAATAGAAAGAGTATTAATTATATTTCATCTCTCCGAGAACGAAATCTAGTCAAAATCTCGACTTAGAGTTTTGAAATGGTTTTAAGTCAGATCGGCGCCTAAGTTCCCTTCCTGGGAACGCGTCCTCACAGTCACTCCCCTCCAGTGACTTACCTTTACTTACCTGTTAGACGTTAGGTCAGCCCTTTGACCCGTCTGGACTTCGTGCCAGCTATCCGGTCAGCCCGTCGACCTAGCTGGACTTCGTGCCAAACGTCCGGTCAGCCCGTCGACCCATTTGGACTTCGTGCTAACTATCCGATCGGCTCGTCGACATAGCTGGGCTTCGTGCCAGATATCAGGCCAGCCCGTCGACCTGTCTAGACTTCTCCTGCACACTCGGTCAGAGTGTTAGATAATAACGAAACTAACTTTACATATTTTATCATTCATCAAAATCTGAATTAGACCGTTAGTGCTAAAATAAATTTTTAAAATAAATTTTTAAAGAATTTTTAAAATAAATTTTTAAAGAATTTTTAAAATAAATTTTTAAAGAATTTTTAAAATAAATTTTTAAAATAAAATTTTAAAATAATTTTTTAAAGAATTTTTAAAATGAATTTTTAAGAGATTTTTAAAATGAATTTTTAAAATAATTTTTTAAAAATATTTTTAAAATAAAGTTTTAAGAGATTTTTAAAATGAATTTTTTAAAGAATAAATTTTTAAAGAATTTTTAAAATAAATTTTTAAAAGTTTTTTAAAATAAATTTTTAAAGAATTTTTAAAATAATTTTTTAAAGAATTTTTTAAATAAATTTTTATGTTAAACGGATTCTAAAATTTTAAGTTAATTTTTTTAAAAAAAACTTAATTTAAAAAAGATTTTTAGTTTTAATTTTAAAGTAATTTAATGTTAAAATACTTTAAATTTAATTTAATTTAACTTAATTTGAATTTAATTTAAATTAATTTAATTTACTTTGAATTTAATTTCCTTAGTCATCTCACCCGATCTAAATTTTCAAACAGGGAAACCTATAATTTTGTTAGATGAATTAGATTCAATTTTTAGGGTTTGATTTAACTTTGTATTAAATTCAGGTTTAGCTTTGCGCTTAACAAACAGACATTCTTTAGATAAACTTCTGGGCTATGGTGAGTCACTTGGACATCATTAGAGTAACCATGCCTTCGAGGTTTTCCAAATAGTTCTATCCACTGAACTTAATACAAAGCCTTGGTCTAACTGGTTAGGATTCATAAGGGTAGTTTCGGTTAGTTCCACTTAGCCAAATGCACCAAGTTGAAGCCATATCTTCCTAGACATGCATAGACTAAGTTTGATCCTAATGTACTATCATCCAAAACTTCACCGGTACCGTTGGTCAAGTTAAACCCTATCCTTTATTCTAGTCCTAATTGCCCTGCCGGGTAGATTGTTTTCGGTTACCCTTGTCGAGTAGATTATTTTTGGAGTGTCAGCTATTCTGGAGTCTCCCCCTAAATTATTGCCCTTTATTTTTTATTTTTATTTCTTGGTTTGTGTCTATTTCTTTTATAGTTATATTTAACTTCGTGATATTCTAAATTTTGGTGGGTTTTAAAATATTTAGTTTTTGAATTCATTGATTTAGTTTGATTTTTGATTTGATTTATTTGATTTTATATAGTATATTTTTTCAAAGATTTTTGTATAATTGAAGTTAGTTTCATTTAAGATTTAATGTTTAATTTGTAATTTAAATTTAAGTTTTTAATTTTGAATTAATTAAATTGATCAAATTATCTTTCTTTAAAATATCAATTTAATCTAAGCATGATCTTGGAATCCAGTATAGATTTTTACCTACTGGATTTACTAAAAATTTGATTGATACATGACTTCTAGGGATTTTTCTAATTTATCCTCGATGATTTCTAATGTACCAATTGATTTTACCATAATTTCTAAATCTTGTTTTCTAAGAGGAGTTAGAGTATGCATGGTTATCTTTCAATTTCTCTATTTGTGTTTTCAATTTTTCATTTTCTAATTTCATATTATCAAACAAGTCTAGTGGCCATGCATTAGCTAATTATCCTTTTAAATCAAAATTTTCTTTTTCTAATTTGCACAGATTTTTAGAAAGCATTTTGATAAACTAAAAAGATTGCTTGGGAGATAGTTCACGTAACTCACTTACTTGTGTTCTGATTCTCCCCCTTCACCACTACTTTCTTTAGAGGATTCTCCCCCTTCGTCGATGCTCATCTATGAGGAACTTTTAATGTCCCTCTGGTGATCTACCATCAAGGCTAGTCCGGAATAGGCTTCAATTTCGGACTCGGAGGATGATGATTCATCCCATGAGGCCTTTAGACTCTTGTGCTTCGATCTTGTTGATCTTTTGCCCTTGTCCTTCTCCTTTTTCTTTAGTTATGGGCAGTTATCTTTGATATGCTCTTCTCCTTGGCAGTTGTAGCATCGTACCTTTCTTTTGCTTCAAAAGTGCTTTTTTATTTGTGACTTATTAAATTTATTAGATTTAATGAATTTACTAAATTTTCTCACTATTAGGGGTGCTTCATTTTCATTAATTGATGCTTCGGAGTCTGGATCGTCCGTTCTTGCCTTCAGGGTAATATTCTGACTAGGCTCCTTTTCCAACTCTACACATCTAGATTCGTGAAGTTCAAAAGTAGAAAATAAATTCTCTAGTGTACTTACGTCGAAGTCCTTAGAGATGTAGTATGAATCTACTAAGGATGACCATTCTGGAATTCTCGAAAGGCATTGAGCGCGTACCGGATTGAATCTCGGTTCGTTACCGATTCTCTGAGATTGTTGAGTTGAGTTATGAGTTCTTTGATCCATGCATGGAGTTGTGCTACCTTTTCTCCATTATTCATCCGCAGGTTTGTTAGTTGGGTTCGGAGGATGTCTCGCTTTGCTAACTTTGCTTCCAAAGTACCTTCATAGAGTTCCAAGAATTTCTACCAGAGCTCTTTGAAGGATTCATAGATGCCGATTCGATTGACCTCCTAGGGCGGAAGGACGCTTAGGAGATGAAATTCTGCTTTACCATTCGCCACAAAGTTGGCTTATTCTTTCTTCATTCATAAACACTCTTCCTTTCCAGCTCTATGTTGGTCCTTAGGGGCTACAAAATCATATTTCATAATTAACATAATTTTAAACTCCATTTTAAAAAATACCTCCATTTGGCATTTCCATTGCGCAAAGTCTCCCTCGAACTTTGGTGGATGAATGCTTGCACCAGCCATCGTTTCGTTGCTTCAGTCGACGGTTAATCCTTCTAAGGCGTCCTGGCTTTGATACCACTTGTTAGAACTAGTGTGACTGACAAGAGGGGGGGTGAATTGGCTGTTAAAAACAAAAATGAATCTTTCTCGATCTTCCAACTCAGATTGGTAGAACACTCTACAAAAGGAAAATTAAACAACTAATAAATTAAAGATACTAAGGAGTTACTTGGTTCTAACCTAGGCGGTTGTTAATCCAAGATAGAAAAGAGCACTGAAAATATCTCCTTCGGGTAGGCGGAGAAGCTAATTACACTCGTTGAACGCTCAGAAATGTTCTAGGAAATTAATATGGAGTTGTTGTTAATTTTCTATCTCTAGGGGTCTTTTTATAGCCCATGGAAAATTCTATCCGAGGCTGGAAGGCGCCTCCAACAAGCTGGAAGGTGCCTCCAGCGAGGCAAGCGAGGAGAAAACTTTATCCTCGCTAACGATGACTTTTGCCCAATCTAAGGCGCCTTCAAATGATTGAAGGCACCTTCAATAGTTTGTAGGCGCCTTCCACCAGAAAGGCGAGAAGGCACCTCTAGTAGTGTTGGAGGTGCTTCCAGCAGCTTCATTTTGCTCTTCCGCTGCTCCGTTCACCTGGGTGATTTCGTCCATCCGGAATTGAGCTCACCCGGACCCATCTTCCGATTTTCTCCTTGAGTAGGCTTCCTCCCTAACTTCTAATCCCTCGAATGTCATGCACGTCCTTCTCGTCCACTGGTGTACTCTTCCAAAGCACCTCGTCCCTCGGATGCACCGAGTCCGTCATCTCCCTTCTCGTGCCATCCTTCTCGCTAGCTACGTCTTCCGCTCAACTTCATGTGTTCCTAAGCTCCTGCACACTTAGATACAAGGATCAAATACACATGATCTAACTTAACTTGGTTGATCACATCAAAACTACCATGGGGTTCTAACACTAGGACCCAAATCATACAAGTGCTACTTTGTAGGATATCCTAAGGAAACAAAGGGATATTACTTTTATAATCCCACACAAGACAAAGTGTTTGTTGCCAGAACTAGTGTCTTTCTAGAAAGGGAATTTATTTTTAGAAAAACTAGTGGGAGTAAAGTCAATCTTGAAGAAATTTAAGATACACAAACTAGCACTGACACCTTGATGGAAATTGAACAAGTACCACAAGATATTGTAGATCATGATTTTGTTACACAGCAAGAAGTTGTGAAGCAACAACTTGTTCAAGTAGCACAAGATCTATGCAGATCTGATAGGACCCATCGTCAACCCGAGAGATATTCTTTTCTCTTGTCCAACCATGATGATGTAGAGCTTATTGGTCTCAATGATCCTATATCTTATCAGGAAGCTGTATAGGGCCCAAATTCTGATAAATGGTTAGAAGCCATGAGATATAAAATAGAATTCATGTATACTAGCCAAGTATGGATATTGGTTGATTCTCCTAAAGGGATCAAATCCATTGAGTGTAAGTGGGTCTTCAAGCTGAAGACTGACATGGATGGTCTTTAGCATACCTATAAAAGGTGATTGGTAGCTAAAGGATTCAAGCAAATTCATGGTATAGACTATGATGAAACCTTTTCACTAGTTGCGATGCTTAAGTCCATTCGAATTCTAGTTGCT
Source organism: Zingiber officinale (assembly GCF_018446385.1). Lineage (NCBI taxonomy): Eukaryota > Viridiplantae > Streptophyta > Magnoliopsida > Zingiberales > Zingiberaceae > Zingiber > Zingiber officinale. The sequence goes on from NC_055988.1 coordinate 108,168,462, forward strand.
ATTATAGCTTACTATGATTATGAGATCTGGCAGATGGATGTAAAAACTATATTTCTTAATATAAATCTACACAAGATTGTGTACATGACACAACCTGAGGGTTTTATCGATCCAGAGCTTGCTGGAAAGGTATGTAAGTTGCAACGATCCATATATGGATTAAAGCAAGCTTCTAGAAGCTAGAATCTTTGATTTGACAATGCAATCAATGCATTTGGTTTCATCAAAAATGAAGATGAACCTTGTGTCTACAAGAGGGTTAGTGGGAGCACGGTCATCTTTCTCATATTGTATGCAGATGATATACTTCTCATTGAAAATGATATTCCTACTCTTCAATCAGTGAAGACTTGGCTTGGAAATTATTTTTCGATAAAAGACATAGGTGAAGCAGCCTACATTTTAAGCATCGAGATCTATAGAAATAGATCTAAGAGATTTCTTGGTCTAAGTTAGATTACATATATTGACAAGGTGCTTAATTATTTTACCATACAGAATTCCAAGAAGGTATTTCTACCGATGTCACATGGTGTGAGTCTTTCGAAAACTCAATTCCCCTCTTCTAAGGAAGAAAAGGACCGTATGAATTAGATTCCTTATGCATCTAGTATAGGGTCTATCATGTATGCCATGATTTGTACTCGCCTAGATGTCTCATATGCGTTAAGCATGACAAGGTAGTAGTGAGCACCAAACTTTGGTAGGCATATGACTACAAATGATCAAGGTAGTAGTGAGTACCAAACTTTGATAGACATATGAAAAAGACGTAATTGCGATTAAACTGCGCATGTATCACATACAATCATGGCATATAATGGCATAACATATATGCTAAATAAAATGTGACATAGTTATGACCCCATTATCTATGATCTTCTCAAGCCAATAAGAAGAGCGAAAGGTGAACCTAGGTCAAAGCATCTTCTCCAAGTGCTTCCTTAATCGTTGTGTGTTGTTGTCCTTCTTCCTTTTTCACCATCGTCTAGTAGACTAATTCTCTCTAATTTGTACATTACAAAATCTAAAGAAACCTCGAGTTACATTCGAGGATAGTCTAAAGTTACAACAAGAGTGATAAAAGACGAAGGCACGACATGCAAGCCGTATTATGAATTACATCACACACACACATCCAATCACATTGGACTAGAGGGCTATAATCATGCACCATGTCATATATATTCACAATATCCTTATGACATAAAATCTACTATGATTTCAACAAAGAATTATGAGCCGTAACGCCACAGCGGCCCCACTAGGCGTGCAAATCATTGTACCCAAGATCTTGCTATTTCGCCACTACAACAAAAATGTTAAACGACAACACTACAAAGACAACGGTTTTAGATGAAACTGTTGTAAATTTAGTAAAAGACAACGGTTTTAGAAAAAACCGTTGTCTTTAAGCTCCCATAAAATACAAAAGACAACAGTTTTGTGAAAACCGTTGTCGTTGAGTAATTTTTTTTTAAATCAACAACACATTTTACAACGGTTATCTAAAACCATTGTTTTAGGGGCTACGACAATAGTTTTGATAAAACCGTTGTCTTTGACTTTATTTGTTTCGTCATTTTCCCTCTCACAATTTTGCTTTCCCTCTCTCCGCAAATTTTTTCGACGCCTTATTTTCCCCTTCGCATTCTCGATCTCTAAGCCATTTTTCTTTCCCTCTCCTCATATAATCTCTTCACACCATCCACTACTGTGTGCTCTCCTCTCTCCCTAGTGAGTTGGTTTATGAGCTCGACGAGGCCCTTTGACCTTCCACTGCTGCTTCTTCGCCAAAGGTGGCACTCCTCCGTCGATTCATAACCTGTTCGTCTTGTTGAACGAGAAGACAGCTGCTCATGGAGGACAACGATTTATTCCTCCAACAGTTCGATCCAAAAGACTTGGAGATCGCAGCCGAGTTCCTCACCAATTGGCTTCCCTTCCTCACCCAATCCCTCTGCGACGGCTGCTCCGCCACTGTCCGAAGACGCATCGACTCCCTTCGCCCAAGTATAGCCTTTCCTTTCTCGGTTCTTGATTTGTTGATCCCTTTCCCTTTGGAAGAATGCTAGATTACTTAGTTCGCTAGGTGGTGCTCTTCTTTAGGGTTTGCTACCGAAGCTAACGCGGATGCCTCCGGGTCCACTTCCATGGAGGATCAGGCGTCTTATGCCTCTGCTAGCTTTGCTGCCCCCTTTCCCGATGCCCAACCAACTGGGTAGGACCCGGATCCGACGTCTTCGCCAGAGTCCCCTCAAATCCGGATGTCTTGGGTCGACATGGCTCAAGAAGACAAGCTCAAGGAGGCTGCGGCGCAGGAGGAAAAGACGGAGGAGTCAGGGAGAACTTCGATTGAGGGAGCAGCAAGAGTTAAAAGGGAGATTGCAAAGAAGGAGACGGGATTTTCATGGGAGCAGAGGGAAGAAATACACTTTAGGAATGTTGTCAGGAAGAAGGATTTCATATGCCTGGAGAGGGCCAATGACAAGATCGTTAATATCCTCAATGTCCTCGAGCTGCATACTGGAGTATTCAGCACTGTCGACCAAAAAAGAATTGTGGATCTGGTCTATGAGCTACAAGAGAAAGGGAAGAATCATGAGTTGGGAGGTGAGTAAAGCATAAAAAGATTAGCTTTAAGCAGTGTTTATTTATTTATTGTCAATCCTAAGCTAATGATTCAAGAACCCTAATGGAAATTGGGCACCTTTTTAGAAATAATGTAAAAAAGATCAATAGATAAGAGAACTGAGAAGCAATCATCATCATCAAATCATATTGTTCTTTTGTTAGTTTTTGTCCAAATACCTACCGAACACAAATATTGTGCTGACTTAACAAATTTATGGTTGATACTTGGTTTGTAGTTTCACTTCATAAATGTTGAAGACCCTCTTGGATGACTAACAGCTTCTCTGTGCTCAAGTATATCCATCTGTGCTTTCTGTTTGTTCACTTGAACTAATAGTATGAACACTGATCCAGAAAAAATTATAGTGCGCACATGTATTTCTTTGCCAAAGGTTTCTATATTATATATACACATATATGTCTACTTGTGATTAATTAAAAAATAGTTATATGTGCATTATTCGTTGACAATTTTTTGTTAACATAGGGTCCTTGTCAACCTGATGTTAAACAATGTGGATTTTATGTGATGAAATTTATGAGAGAAATTATTGAAGGAAATGCTACCAGCCAGAAGGATTCACTTTTCTCAATGGTAATATTTGACATATGCTCAAGTTTCTCAAATAATTTTCTTTATTTGATTTTGCTTCTTCATTACTGATTTTTTTACTAATATAATCTAGTTTTGTTAACAGTTCAGGTTTTGGCAGAGCTATTCAGCTTGCCTCAATTGCAACAAGTGTGAGTACTGATTTGCGAGTTTTTATTTGATGTGAAAGCAGAGGATACTTGACTGAATGGCACCTAATGCTGAAACTTTGACACCTTGATAGATTGCCAAGTGACAATGGCTTCAATGGTACACTGAACATGGGCAGCAACATTAGCCCACAACTGCAGCTTATCGATTTCAGAAACATTTCTTGAGATTGACATTTAATGATAAGCTATGCATATTTCAAGTCATGTTTGTCTTTCCATTTATTAGGAGGCCCTGACTGGTAGCATATATCCTGAGCAGAAATTGAGCTAGCACCTACCTATCGTCTGCCAGCCAAGTTGTTTTTGTATGCATTGCTTGTTCCTTTTAGTTCTGGATAAGAAGGTGCATCAAAGATTGTCTTCCATCTTGCATTTGATTAATGATGCCTTTAATTCTGTTTTCTTCTTTTTGCTGGTTTAACATTGAAAGATTATATTGAATATGTTGTTTTTTGCAGGATGAATACTTTCAAGTAAACAAAATGTCAACAAAACATAATGGATATTTTGTAAACAATGGAAAATTAGAGAAAATGTAAGCTTCTTCCACATAATTCGTTTTTCCTTGGTATTTGTTTTCTTTATTTGCCATATTTGAAACAACTGTTTTATTTTATGTTCTCTAAATATATCTTTTATTTAAAGTCTTCTCAGGTGTGACTGCTGTTGTCTAGAATTTCAATCAAGTATTATAGTTTTTGGCCATTGTGTTATCTGCAGCAATGAAATCTGAAATTGCAACTTTAAGCAACATTCTATTGTGGTTATATATATAAACTTATTTATTCTTAACTGATGCAATAACAAAACAACCCCTCAAATTACATTGAAAATTGAGACAAAATTGATGAAGCACTGGAAAGTATCTCACACTGAGTACAAAAAATGTCACAATAATCCTAAACCGAAATATTAACATGGATATGCATAGAATGTTGGATACAATCCTAAACTGAAATATAAATGCAGGACTGAACTTGTTACACCATAATTCTATTAATACTAATACTTCTTAACAGTTATACTTAAGCATTTGAATATAATTTAGAATCTACCACTAGTTAGGTTTTCATGAATTTCCTTCGTATGGTTGACTGCATAATATTGTCATATGCTTTGAACTATTCTAGTATGTCTTTAAAATGGAAATGTTTTCAAATCTGTGAATGTTGTCGCTGCAAACTCTTTTCTAATTTGTAAGTCGCTTGCCATTTTTTTTATGCTTGTCTTGAGACAATTTTTAATATCATCATTATCTTTTTTAAGGGAGGCTGCTAATAGTGACGTTAATCCAACATGTGGTGGTTTTTTTAGCTAAGATATTATGGTCTTTCTGATTTATCTGCTCTTTCCTTGGGTGTTACCTTTGTTAGCCATTTATCTCAAGAAACACAGAAAATGGTAGAATATATTCCTAAAATGGTCTCTTCTATCTGGAATTTTCTTGAAACTTGATTTATTAAGTGACAATATTATTAATTGGCTTTGTTGCCTATAGTGAAATTCAATGAATGTTTTAAGTTGTGCTCAATTTATCTCAATGAATGTCTTCGCAGATAAGCTGAGTCAAGCATCAAGAAATCAACTAGTTTTGATGTCACATAATGTTGGGTAAGTAAGACTTATAATATCAGTTTTAATTTATTGTTTCGAGAAATATGCATGCAATAATTATGTGATTTGTGTATAGTTATCATTGGATTCTCACAGTCATTGATCCATATAAGGAGACAATTTATTTGTTGGATTCACTTAGTCATCACATTCGTGACGAGGACTGGAAATACGTAGTGGATATGTGAGTACATATTTTAATTTTATTAAGCATTTTTTTAATCAGTAAAACTCTCATACGTCCATTCTTATTGATGTATAAAGGAGCATAAGATTGTTTAATTCAAAAAAGGAAAAAAGGGAAAAAAACATGTTACATGGGAAGTAATAAAGGTATGCATGTCTACTTATGATTAAATTATAAACAATTAAACATGTATATAAGATATTTACAATTTGTTTTTAACATAGGGTCCTCGCCAACCATATTCGAAACAGTGTGGTTTTTATGTGATGAGATATATGAGAGATATTATTGAAGAAGTGAAACTATCGAGAGAGATTCACTTCGATCAATAGTAATATTTGGCATTCAATTCTCAATCTTCTCAAATATTTGTGTTTATCATTTTGCACTTATCATCTTTTGATTCTTTTTTACTAATATAATCTATGTCTTTGTTCACGGTTCATCAAAACACAGTACTCTAGAGAAGAAATTGATGAAGTGAGTTCTGAGTGAGCAGAATGCATACAAGACTATATTTATGACTAGGTATGTAAAGTCATACAATGACTTGATCTATTCGGAAAGTATTTGCATATAATGCAAATTACATAATCTGATCCTAATAGATATGCCCCTGGAAACATCTTGATTATTAAAACTTTAGTGTGTAGGACATCTAGGTAGAACATCTCTATTTTATTATTATTCTTATTCTGGAATGCATGAAGTGATTTCCAACATCTTAAGATTTTGAGATGTTCAAACATATATATCATTTGCTGGTAAACACATTTCTGTAGGACTAACACACTTGTCAGATTATCAGTTAATTAAGTTTGTAGTGACTGTAAGTTTAGGTGGTAGTGATTATCAGTTTAGAAAATCATATTCTGGATTGCATAAAGTGATTAACAATTTAGATGGTTTAATGGATTAGTTTGTTCTTGTTGTTTTATAGAAATAATGTTGAAACTAGTTTCGTATACTGCTTTGTGGTTTTTATGCAAACTGCACATCCTCAAGCTTTGAGATCTTACTAGAGTGTTGCTGCTGTAATGTTGAGACATAAGGTACATGACTTCCTCTATGATTCCTTCTTTCTGTTGCCGCTGTTAGCTATTCTAGTTGCTTTCACATAATACATGGTTTAAGATATAATGTCAAGTTTATATATTCATCAACTTTTTTCGTGCTCACTTGTTTGACTAGTCATAAAAATGTGAAGCGACAACATTTCTCGTGCTTATTTGACCATTCTTTTACTTCAACATTTCAGAATGTCCAGATTTATGTACTTCACAATTTGGTTTTTATTGTGCAAAAGATGCAAAGTTGTAAGAAGTTTATAATTTGGTTTTCTACTTTTGGGGCTTGTTTGTTTCAATTATCACTTTAGTTTGTAGTGGTTTATTAGATTATCCATTTCAATTATCAGTTTGCAAAGTTTATCAGTTTATACATGCATGTTTCTACTTTTTCTATGACTTTAACTATATTTTATTTTTAGAAAGGGGAGAAAGCTGGGTTTGCAAGCTAAGTCTATGAATTCTGTATGCAGAAAAAGGACCAGTACGTGAAGATTGTTGCACATCCTGACTTGATCTATTCAGAAAAGGACAAGTTAATTTTCATGGTTGTGGTCTGATAAACTTAATTTTGTGGTCTCATCTTTTGTGGTTGTCATGATTGGATACTACTTGTGGTCATGTTTGGATAGCTTGTAGTAATTGTAGAAGTTTATAAACTTAACTTAAGTGAATGTACATATATGTTGTACTAGTTTTTGGTTGAGACAAGAGATGTATTAAAGACAACTGAATGTATATATGTTGAAAATGATTTTTGTGAATGTATATATGTTGTACCAGTTTGTATGCAAAAAAATATTTTATCTATTCGCGATGCATTTTCTAATCAACATAAACAACGATTTTTTAACCGTTGTGAAAAGTATACAAAGACAATGGTTTTAAACTAAATTTTGAAGAAAGACAATAGTGTATTTGTTGTCAAAAGCATATCTGCGATCAAAATTATTACAAAACTGGCAATTACAACGATTTTGTACTATTACATAACTGTTGTCTTTGGTATTAAAAGACAACACTTTAAATCCGTTGCATGACTGTTGTCTAATGTGGTCAAAGACAACGGTTTTAAACCGTTGTCTTTTACCGCACATTTAACAACACTGTCAATTACAACGGTTTTAAAGGGCCTACGACAACGGTTTTTAACCGTTGTCTTTTAATGTTTTTGTTATAGTGCGCATACTCATTGTATGAGTTGTTGTCATACCCGAGACCCTGCTACCCACAAAACCTTTGGCCGAAATCTTACTATTCATAACAGTGTCTAGGTCGAGACCTTTGGCCAAAATTTAACTCATAATCATGCAAATCATAGTAAATATCTCATGCAGTTTCTATATCACATATAAAAGTCTAACTACAACTTAGCATATGTGTTTTATTGCTTCGCATGGATCTTCTGGAGAGGATCTAGTTGTTTTTCCGCTGCGCTTTCTACGTGTTTAGCGCTCTCGATCCTTACAGTGGTATCAGCAAACGTCATCTGTAACAAGGTGTACTATAAAATCGATCACTTGATATGCAATAAGTTATGCGGAGGGATGTGAGTGATATAGATGGGATCTATCCCTTCCATATGACAGAAGCTATATATGTGGACTCCTTAATTAGTAGGATACAAGAATGCATGTTTATGCTCAAATGAGTCAATATGAGATATTGAGTTTATTTGTATGAGTGTGTCTACTTAGAGATTAAAAAACATAAATATTGATAAGAGAATGACACAGTATATGCCTCATTGATTAATCTAGATATCAAGGATAGAAGGACTGAGTCATACAAGATAATAGACACGGAAAGGTTAAGTCGGATCTCGACATTCTCATCACTTGGGTAGCAATGATGCCTTGCTAGATGTCACTCATTGTTTATGTATCTAAAATTATTTTAGATACATTGCCAACATTATGAGAGTCTATTGGATCACACACAAAGAACATGTTAGTTTGACTAAAATACTAAAGATCTTAAGAATAATGGGTTACTCCAAAGTGTTGGTGTCATCTTTGTAATGATTGACACTAGTGCTAGTGGGAGATTATTAGTATTATCCCTAAGAGTCAATTATAAGATGATTAGACTTATTAGTTAATGAGTCCAATCCGAGTTACACTCATTGGGTTGGATAGAGTCTAATCCGTGTTAGACTCATTGAGTTAGACTCAATTGAATCCATTCATTCATGGAAAGACAATGATGGTTAATTAGATTAATCATGCATTAAGGAAGATGAAAAGACAATGATAGTTAATTAGATTAATCATGCATTAAGGAAGATGAAAAGATAATGATGGTTAATTGGATTAATCATGAATTAATAAGAGAAAGCCTAAAAGGCAAAAAGAAGAAGGTCGAGAACCGGATTCTTGGCAAGAGAAGTTCCTGTAGAATGCCTCTGAATCGATCAGCCGATCGATTAGAAGAAAGCCAATCAATCAGCTGATCGATTGGGAAGCGTCTGCGCGAAGCACAGAATGCTTCTGGATCGATCATCCGATCGATTGGGGTAAACCAATCGATAGAGCGATCGATCCAAGAAGTTTCTGTGCGAAGCACAGAATGCTTCTGGATCGATCATCCGATCAATTGAGGTAAACCAATCGATTGAGCAATCGATCCAGGAAGTTTCTGTGCGAAGAATAGAAACCTCCTGAATCGATCAGCCGATCGATTGAAGTCACTCAATCGATCGGCCGATCGATTCACAGAGACATTACGATTCTGCGATTCCACGCGCGAAGGTCTAAATCGATTCAAACACTGTCCCAATCGATTGAAGCTCAACGAAATAATCTACACCATTGATCTTGACGCGATGACTTCCAACGGATACTTGTGAATCGATTGGGATATAAACCCAATCGATTCACGGTGACGATTATGTGAGAAACGGCTAGTTTTCACGACGTTTAAAAATATGGAAGAAAAAGGAACAAGAAGATCTTAGAGAAAAACACTGTTCTATTGCTCTTGTGTTATCAATCTTTGAAGTGCTCAAGACCTCTCAAGGGTTTGAAGTTAAAGCTCTCGATCTCGCCACGTTTTCAAGTTTCACGCTGCAAGGAAGAAGGATTTCAAGTTTGCAATCTTTTCTTTCTTCGTCATTGTAGTGGGTGTGATCTTTTTCTCTTGGAGAGGGAGAGTTATAAGTCTTGTAAGGTTTCTCCACCTTCGGTGTCATTCCGAGAAGGAGAAGTTTGATAGTGGAAGGGTGACGGTGGTGTGGATCCTTGGACTAGTCACCTCCTTGAGGAGGTGAATACCAAGTAAATACAAGAGTTAGCATTGCTTTCAAGTGTCCGCTGCGAAAGATTAAATTGATCAAGAAAATGAAGTGAGCCATTCACCCCCCCCCCTCTAGCTCAACCGATCCTAACAGTATGGATGGTCTATCATTGACTGCGGGAGAACGCTTTACCACGGATGGTCCCATGGGCAGTCATAGAATGTAACTAGTCACTGTCTGCGAGAGAACGCTCTACCACGGATGGTCCTGTGGGCAGACAAGGTATATACCAACAGTCATTAATGACTCTCGAAACCACGAATGGGAGACAATGGTCGTTAGGACAAAACAACGTAATGACAAGCAGAAAATGTATAATCACATCCAATATAACACTCTATACCCACACCTTGGTATAACCTCACTAGTGTATAAGCATGAAGCTAAATAACAATAATGGTGCATTTGGTTCAAGTTATGATATATAACCTTGGTTAATGATTATCAGGTAATCACATAACCAAGGTTATGAGGATAAAACATAACCAAATGTTGTTTGATTCAATCTAGGTAATGTAACAAAAATTTATTTGTTTGAAAGTTTTGATGAATAACATACCTTAATATTTTACTATATTACCCTCCATTACAAAATCAACTATACATAATAATAATAATAATAATATTATTATTTAAAAAAAACTCTACGTTTTTTCTTTTTATGTTTTTTTACCTTTTTCACGATTTTCTTTATTTTTTATGTGTGTTTTCACTTTTTTTTTCTTTTTTTTTTAAATATTTTTATATTTTTTATTTTTATTATTTTTTACATTTTTTATTTTTTTAATTCTTTTATTTTTTTTAAGTTTTTTTTATTTTTTTATGTTTTTCTATTATTTATTTTTAAATGTTTTTTCTAATTTTTTTATTTTTTACATTTTTAAAATTTTTTACGTTTATTTATTTATTTTTATTTATATTTTTTTACATTTTTTATTTTTTTTGTTTTTTACATTTTTTTTATTTTTCCACATTTTCTAATTTTTTAAAAAGTTTTCCCTATTTTTAAGTGTTTTTTATTATTTTTAAATTTTTTTTAATTTTTTTTATTTTTTTACATTTTTCTCTTATCGGAAGGTTTTTTTGGTAAAAAAAAAATCATTAACCTCGGAATCAAGAAAAACCTTAGGGGGCGTTTGGTTTGCGTTTTCCACGCTGTTTTCTGTTTTCATTTTCTGAGAAAATGGAAAAAGCGTTTGGTTTACGTTTTCCACGTTCATTTTTAAGAAAATGTGAGAGCATTTTCTAAGAAAATGAAAAACGCGGAAAAGTCATTTTCTGAAAAACGAAAAACGCACGTTTTTTAGAAAATGAAAATGAAAATGATGCAAACCAAACGCCCCCTTAGTTTTCCGAGGTTTTCTGATTCCGAGTTGCATGCCCATTTTGCTGACGTGTCGGGCATGAAACATTACTCGTGAATCATCGATTATCTAAACCAAACAAAATTTTTATTGATAACCTTGGATGGATAACTAAGGTTATCAAGGATAACCCCCAACCAAACGCACCCTAAGGGTCTAGTAGGATACTCGATATCCTACAGTATGCTATGAAATAATAAACAAAGGTTTATCAAGATACTCGATATCCTATACTACGATATGATCTTCCTAACGATAAGCACAACTTAAATCATCTATCAGGGGCCTAGTAGGATATCCAACATCCTACACTATGGTATATGAATCATGAATCATGATCCATGCATAACTTAATCTATATTTGCTACTTGAACATAAATCATGATCTTATAAATCTACTGACATGAAATAAGACATCATAAATGCATAACATACTAGTTCAAGTTATCATCATAAACATAAGGTCTAAACTTAGCTCACATGCACAATTCAACCAAATAAAGTTTTAAAACTAAATTAGATCTATCCACCATGCCACTTCCACACACACTCCCTGCCTTTCCTGCTGCTCCCCTTAGTTCATCCATTCCTTGCCTTTCTCTGCAGTACAAGGAAACATAAAAACTATAAGCCCTAAGGCTTAGTAAGTTCCTTTCCTACTCATAAAACCATAAATCATACGTACACATAAAACATATCATAGCATGTGAAAACATAACATAACCATATCATAGCATGTGAGAACATAACATAAAACATATCATAGCATGTGAGAACATATCATGAAACATATCATAGCATGTGAGGACATAACATGAAACATATCATAACATGTGAATACATAACATGAACTAATAACATGATCATCCAAACATCATAAACATGATTCCAAAAGTAAATAAGTGTGAAGGAAATCATATTGTTGGAACCCCAAGGTTGTTTTGGTGTGATCAACAAGTTAAGTTAGGTCTTATGTGTATTTAACCTTGTGTCTAAGTGTGCAGGAGCTTAGGAACACAGGTAGTCAAGCGGAAGACGCAGCTAGCGAGAAGGACGGCAGTCCGAGGGATGAGGTGCTGCGGAAGAGTACCCCAGTGGACGAGAAGGAAGCGTGCGGTGGTTCCGAGGGACGAAAACCGGAGCGGAAGATTGCTCGGGGAGCAAGAGACGCAGCTAGCGAGAAGGACGGCACGTGGTGCGTCTGAGGGACGAAGACTGCGGATGAGTACGCCAGCGGACGAGAAGGAAACACGCGGCGATTCCGAGGGACGAGAAGCCGGAGGGAAGCCCGCTCGAGAAGACCGGAAGTTGGGTTCGGGTGAGCCCTTTTCCGGATGGCAGAGATCACCCAAATGAGCGGATCCGGAGGAGAAGAACCGGACCGAGGCGGGATTGAACCAGAGAAGAGGTCCCTGATGAAAAAGTCAACGGCCGTTCACTTTGGGCTCCGGGGCGCCCGGAACAGTCCGGGGCGCCCGGAACAGTCCGGGGCGCCCGGAGCAGCCCGGACCCAGTATTTTCACCAGATCGAGTCAAAACTCGATCTGAACGTTGGGGGATAAAATTTATCCCCCCCAGGGCGCCCGGAACCCTTCCAGGCGCCCCGACCAAGGCTATAAATGCTTCTGTTCTAGTTTAGCTTCTGTCTTTTGTGCTTTCACTGCTGTAAGAGGCTTCTCCGCCTGAAGGAGATATTTTAGTGCACGTTCATTCCTTGGATTAACAACCTCCTTGGTTGTAACCAAGTCAAGTTGTGAGCCTCTTCTTTCTGCTTTTTATTTACTGTTAATTTACTTTATGCAAGTGTTCTGTTGAAAGTTCGAGAAGGGTCTTTTCTGTTTATTTTTTTAGGCTATTCAACCCCCCCCCCACTTCTAGCCGGCCCAACGGTCCAACAAGTGGTATCAGAGCCGAGACGCTTCAGGAGGACTAACCGTCGAACGAAGCAACGAGATGGTCGGATCTAACATCCACCCACCAAAATTCGAGGGGGACTTTGCAAGATGGAAGAAGCACATGGAGGTATTTTTCGGCACCGATTTTGATTTATTACTAATAATGGAACTCGGTTTTGAAGCTCCCGAGGGCAAAGCGAAAAATCAATGGACAAAGAAAGAGCAGGCCGAGTACGTGGCAAACAAGAAAGCAGAATTTCGTTTGCTAACCGTACTTCCGCCACAAGAAGTCAACCGTGTCGGCACCTACAACTCGGCAAAGGAGCTTTGGGAGAAGTTCCTTGAATTACACGAAGGAACATCCGAAGCCAAGCTTGCGAGACGGGACTTACTTCGCAACCAGCTCACCAACCTCCGTCTTGAAGAAGGTGAACAATTGGACTTTCGAATCTCAGAGAAGAGGTAAGTAACCGAGATTCGCTCAGGTACGCTTAAATCCCTTCCCTAGAAATTCAAAATGAGCATCACTTGTCACGCCCCAGGTAGTCCCTGTCCGAAGAAATTTCGACAGCATCTCCCCTGTACGGCGGAAAATATGAATCTCAGTATACATATATCTATACCTCGGCCACACTCGGCCGGAACAATACACATAAATAGTAAACAATTCACGCAGTTATATTCAACATTTCTACACAGATATAATATGAACAATCCACGCAGTTATATAAAGAAAAGATGATATAGGAACCAACGAAGATATACGTACACATCCTACTCCACTACAACGAAGAAAAACAAAATCACGAAGTAATGAAAATATATCCGCAGCGGAAAAACCAAAAGTAGTAAACCCAAGTGGTCGATATAAAGTCCACAATACAAACCCGCATCACAAGTATACGTATAAAAGCGAATACCGAAAACGATATCTAGAAATCCTCGCGACAAAGGGGCTAGCGACTGGAATCTCTCCTGACGGCCTCAACCTGAAAAATAGTAACAACGGGGTGAGTTCAAAGAACTCAGCAGGTAAACCAATAGACATGTACAGCAATATATATCCACCAGTAACATCCTATGGTACAGTACACTAAACCATAGAGCCTACAGTACAGTCTCCTAACAGTATAACCTACGGTACAGTCTCCTAACAGTATAACAGATATGCATCGCTGAAATAAACTGTAATAACCAGCAATAAGCATAAGGTACAGTCTATAGCAAGAATAATAAGAAAATGCATAACTGAAATAAACTGTACTCACCTGCGAGGCTTGGGCGAATGACTGTGGATATACACAGATAAAGATAGTCAGAGCAAATACGCATGTATCCTGTATGCATGTCAATCATATGCAATCACCCAAGTGCACCATCCAATATGCAACAATCACAATAAATGCAATCTGTGCATATGATGCAATATGGCATGGTCACCCCTGACGCCAGCCAGAATCTCACACACAATGGTGAGACCGCGTGGGTAGGGCGGTGACACCGTGCACTCTGCCATCACTACCCCTGAAGAGTGACCGAGTGGACGGGATGCTGTCGGAGTACACCTATCCTCCTACCTCAAACATAGTGAGGGAGTGCAATGCTCTCATCTCCCGGTACACAATGACGGGGAGGGATCCCGGCTGCAACCCCGCTGTATCGTGCTACCCATGAGCACCCCGGCGGTGCACCACCGAGCAACCTGCCATACACACCCTGAGTGTTGTGCCACTACCCATGCAGTGGTCACGTTGTGTGCAGGCCCTCATGTAGCCGGCCGACGAGCTCAACAATAATGGAGTCGTCAATCGCCCAGCATGCAATCATACAATATGGTGTGTGCGGCTACAGTATGTCATACCTGAACATATCCTCCTCCTTATGCGTAGTTGCCAAAAAGGTAAATGCATATATAACAGAAATATAAGCAACATAAATCTAACAACATATAACAAGTACCTACAGCAACTAATCCAGTGGAGATAAGCATCATAAATATCCATCTCTATGAACATATATACACATCGCAAAAGATAAAAGCATCCAGTTCTAAAGTAAAGCAACTAACAGAAGAAACATGTGATAGGTATCAACTAAGATAAGACCAGGGAAGAAATAAATCTACCATCTACCACTAGTAATTATATATAAACTATACATATCATAAGACAGTATCAAAGATAAGTCAAAGGGTACCCGCCTGCAGATATCGAATAAACTATAACCGGGGAAGTGATAAATCTACCAATCACTAGTAAGTATATATAAACTGCACATATCATAAGACACTATCAAGAGATAAGTCAAAGGGTACCGGCCTCAAATAGAAGGTACAACCAAGCGATCCAAGGTCGAGACGCCCGTCTCGAATCAGAGTCCTGTGTCAATAAACAATATATATATTTTATTTAGCTACATCCAAATGAAATAGCTAAATAAAATTCCTAAAACTAAATTAGGGCAAAACCCTAATCACGTCACCATTATCCTTCCTAAACTAATCTAACAATTGATTAGGGTTTATCCATTAGATTAGATACAATCAACATCTACTACAACCTCTAATCAAACCTACACATAAACCCAATTCCATGCATTTACATCAAGTATCAACATCCCTTCACATACCTTGATTCACAACACCTATTGACTGTTGGATCAAAGGTTGCTGTTAGGAATCACCTCACGATCACCTTCTCAGATCCTCACTGGTTTCCACAGAACATAATCCTCCTGAAATCCTTCCCTATTCAATTGGGTTCAAGGTGAGATCAAGAACACCAACAGTACATAACCTCATCACCTGCTGGAAACAACTGGATCACGAAAGAATCAAGCAAAGACCACAGATCAACAAGAAATGGAGAACTCTAATCCAACAATACCTAATCCCAACCAGAACCTACCTCCAACCGGGACCTCAGTCAACAGCAACATAGAAGGGATCCAAGATCACCTTCACAGAACCTCCAGAACATAGCTTCCCTACTGGATTTCTTCCCTACCATTCGGATCAAGGTGAGATCAAGATTGGAATCAATCGCATTACAACAGTTACAACAGGAATCCAGCAGGAATTCATTGATCAGATCAATATTGAAATCCAAGAATCAAACAACAGCTTATCTAACAACTAAATCTTACCTCACTGATCCCCAATGTCTCCAAATCCGTAACCTAATCCAGCCACGAAGAACATGAGACTCAAGAACAGAGAAGGATCGACATCAAAGGGAAAGAAAGAAATGGGCGACTGTGCTAGGGCACGAGTTGGAGGAATAGAAGAAGGTTCGATTACTTACCACCGAAGCCCTAACTGCCTCCTCCACACCGGCGATCGAGTGTATCGGGCTCGATTCAATAGCGTCGGCTCATCCCCGTGAGAGAACCAGTGGCGAGGAGAAGAGATCAGAGCTAGAAGGAGAAGGGCCTCGGCTGGATCTGGGCTTACTAGGCGTCGATGCCGGCAGAGGAAGATCGCCGGAGGTCGAAGCTCCGTTCCTGTCGGCGCCGATTCGTCCGCGAGCGAGAGGCAGCGTGAGCAGAGGGGATCGGGGAAGGAGGAGTCGGCTTCGAGCAGAGGGGAGATCGGGGAAGGAGTTTGGGATCGGCGTTTTTGGGGAAATAAAAAGAAAAATGAAAATGTTTTATAAATAAAACATTTCCTCCATTAAACGGGTATCCCAAACAGGCTTTATCTTTACCCGGAATTGATCCCCTCAAAACTCGTCGTACGAGCTTCGAAAAATTCCCAGAAAATTTCTAAAAATTCCGGAAAATTCTATAAGGCTATTTTCCAAATAACCCTATTAATTAAATTTTTCGAGATCTCACATCCTCCCCTACTAATAAAAATTTGGTCCCCAAATTTCGCTATAACCAACAGCAAACACTATAATATAACCAAACAGTATAAATGCTGGAAGGAACTCTAATCCACATATCTCAAGTAAAAAGCTGAGGGTATCGAGTTCTAATCGTATCCTCCAGCTCCCAAGTAGCCTCCTTGTCAAAATGATGCTGCCATCCGACTTTAACCAGTCGAACAGTCTTGTTCCGCAACTGCCGCTCTCTATGGTCCAGAATCCGTACCGGAACCTCCTCGTAAGTAACGCCCACCTGAATAGGAACTGATATATCCGACAGAACATGTGCCGGATCTGATACGTATCTCCTCAGCATAGATACATGGAATACATCATGAACGTCGGCTAGAGATGGTGGTAGCGCCAGACGGTAAGCTACTGCTCTAATCCTCTCCAAGATCTGGAATGGCCCAATATATCGTGGAGATAGCTTACCTCGAAGACCAAATCGCTTCACCCCCTTCGTGGGTGAAACTCTCAGAAACACATGATCACCAATAGAGAACTCCAGGGGTCTCCGTCGCCGATCAGCATAACTCTTTTGACGGTCCTGAGCCTCTGACATCCTCCGTCTGATCGTACGAATCAACTCTGCCTCCTGCTGAGCTCTCTGAGGTCAGAGGATGGGAGTCCGACAATGTCTACCATACAACGCCTCAAACGGTGCCATCTGGATAGCCGAATCATAGTTGTTGTTGTAGGCGAACTCCACTAATGACAGGTGGTCCTCCCAGCTGCCTCCGAAGTCCATAACACAAGACCTCAGCAAATCCTCCAAAGTCTGAATGGTCCGTTCTGACTGTCCATCTGTCTGCGGATGGAATGCCGTACTGAAACGGAATTGTGTGCCCAAGGCCTGCTGCAGATTCTGCCAGAATCGGGACGTGAACCGTGGGTCTCTATCAGATATAATGCTCAACGGAACTCCATGCAATCTGATAATCTCTCGACAATATAACTCAGCTAATCGACCCAGAGAATCAGTCTTCCGGATCGCTAAAAAGTGTGCGGATTTGGTTAATCGGTCAACGATTACCCAAATCGCATCATGGCCTCATCGAGTCCTAGGCAATCATACCACAAAATCCATAGTAATATGCTCCCACTTCCACTCTGGAATAGGGATCCTCTAAAGTAAATCAGCAGGTCTCTGGTGCTCAGCCTTCACCTTCTAACAGACAATACATCTAGCTACAAAATCTGCGATGTCTTTCTTCATGCCGTTCCACCAATAGGAACGTCTCAAATCGCGATACATACGAGTCCCACCTGGGTGGATAGCAAATCTAGAATGATGAGCCTCCTGAAGTAACTCATCCATGACCGGGTGAGACTAAGGTACACATTATCTGCCTCGAAAATAAACAATACCCTCGTCATCTCGTGTAAACTCGGTCTGCTGTCCGGAAGCTATCTGGCTGCCAATGA
This sequence comes from Zingiber officinale, assembly GCF_018446385.1. Lineage (NCBI taxonomy): Eukaryota > Viridiplantae > Streptophyta > Magnoliopsida > Zingiberales > Zingiberaceae > Zingiber > Zingiber officinale. The sequence goes on from NC_055988.1 coordinate 108,186,577, forward strand.
AGTGTAAATGCTGATCTCCGGCCTGGCCTCTCGAATCCTCATCCTGATCGACGACTGAGCAACCATGGTAACAAGAATACCCTGCTCTGTCCGTCCCTGCTCCTCAAGGCCCAACTCGGAGAATCCCTGAATCAAGTCCGTGACTAAAACTCGATGACAAGCTAAAGTCCCTCTGGACTTCCTGCTAAGTGCATCAGCAACCACATTAGCTTTACCCGGATGGTAGCTAATAGTACAATCATAATCCTTCAGGAACTCCATCCATCTCCTCTGTCGGAGATTGAGTTCCTTCTGTGTGAAAATATATTTGAGACTCTTATGATCAGTAAGAATCTCAAAAGTAATACCATAAAGATGATGTCGCCAAATCTTCAAAGCAAAGATAATAGCGGCTAGCTCTAAATCATGTACTGGGTAGTTCTTCTCATGCTCCTTCAACTGACGAGAAGCATAGGAGACTACCCTACCGTGCTGCATCAACACAGCACCCAAGCCCTGAAGAGATGCGTCTGTGTAAGGTACGAATCCGTCATCACCAGAAGGAAAAACCAAAACTGGCGCTGATACTAATCTCCGCTTCAGCTCCTGGAAGCTGGTCTCGCAATCCTCTGACCACGTGAACTTCACGCCCTTTCTGGTCAGACGTGTCAACGACATAGCAATACGGGAGAAACCCTCAACAAATCGTCTGTAATATCCAGTCAGTCCTAAGAAACTGCGGATCTCCTGGACTGACTTCGGCTGCTCCCAGCTAGTGATAACCTCGATCTTTTGTGGATCTACTGAAATACCTCGGATTGACACCACGTGTCCTAGGAAACCCACTGAAGATAGCCAAAATGCACACTTGCTGAACTTCGCATACAGATGATGTCGTCGCAGAATCTCCAAGACTATGCGAAGATGCTGCGCGTGCTCCTCCTCAGAACGCGAATAGATCGATATATCATCGATAAACACAATAACAACTGATCTAGATACTCCAGAAAGATACGGTTCATCAGATCCATGAATACTGCGGGAGCATTGGTAAGCCCAAATGACATCACCAAAAACTCATAATGTCCGTATCTAGTGCAAAATGTTGTCTTCTGAATATCAGAATCTTTAAATCTCCGCTGATGAAATCCAGACCGCAGATCAATCTTAGAATACACTGATGTATCTCTAAGCTGATCGAATAAATCCTCAATCCATGGCAAGGGGTACTTATTTCTGATAGTCACTGCATTTAACTGCCTATAATCGATGCACAACCTCAGAGTACCATCCTTCTTCTTGACGAATAGTACAGGAGAATCCTAAGGCGGAATACCGTGGGGTTCTCCACAAGGACACCGGAATGCTCCTGCCCGTGCATGCCATATGCAGCTGCTGCAGGGGGAGCTGTCCTTTGCTGACGATGCGATGATTGGGCTTTCAGCCCGCCTTGCAGAGTCCCGAATTGACCAAACTATCCTCCCGGAACATAAATCCCGGAAGCTACATGTTGATCCTTCAACAAACAATCTCGGCTCTAATGCCCAGGCAGTTTGCAATAATAGCAAACTGACTGTCCCAGAGTACATGCAGAGATGATGTGATCTCGGGATCCGCATCGGATACAGTGAGGGTCACAGACGGACTGTTTCCGGTTCTGCTGAGCAGACCGAGAACGTCCTAATGAAGATCGTCCGGACTTCTAGGGTCGGCCAAATGACCCAGAAGTACTCTAACCCGTCTGAGGACGACTGCTCTGCTGCTGTCCAATAGTCTGTGGCTGCTGGATCTGTCTGGGAGTCTGATCAATCTGCTTCCTCTTCTTGTCTGCATTCACTCTCTGATGAGCAGACTCAATCATAAGAGCTCTATCTAGTGCCTCTGTGTATAATGCAATACCAAGACCGACAATCTTCACCTGAAGATGCCCGTCTAGTCCCTGGACAAACTGAAGCATACGAGATCTATCATCGGCAACCAACTCAGGACAAAATCTGGCCAACCGATTAAATTCGATATTATACTCCATCACTGAGCAGTTATTCTACCGAAGACTCAGAAAATCCTGCCGACGTGTCATCTGATACGCCCGGGGAAAATACTGACTCTCGAATGCCTCCCTAAATCTCGTCCAGGTAATATGTTACTCACCTATAATCGAGCGCTGAGTGTCCCACCATATCTCTACCTCCTCTCGTACCTCAAGTACGTAGTAGTAGGTACGACTGGATGGGTGCTGCGTACACTGAAGGTGATACCACTAGTGGTAAGTCGAGGTAGATACCTCTGAAGTCGGAACCGTCGGGGTCTTATAATCCGACGTGCATATAATATCCTGACGAGTCTGTCCCTAACGGACAAGCTCGACCCGAGCAGATCTCTCCGAAGACTCTATCTCTAGAGAATCTATCGACCTCTTACGTGGACGTCCACGTCTCGGTACCGGAACAAGTGTATGTGTCATATCAGTCAACAAAATGTTATCCAGATATCACTACAAGTATGAAAACTATAAAATTACCTCATTTACCTATTTGTCGTCTGGAGATGTCCTGTCGCTGCTTAGCCCCAAATAGAACCTCGTCAAAATACTTCGGAATTCCAAAACGAGTAAGTCGACGAAAATCCGTACAAATCCGAAAATACCAAAATATCCAAGATAAATCAAAAATTTAGCTCTGATACCAAAAATATTATCACGCCCCAGGTAGTCCCTGTCCGAAGAAATTTCGGCAGCATCTCCCCTGTACGGCAGACAATATGAATCTCAGTATACATATATCTATACCTCGGCCACACTCGGCCGGAACAATACACACAAATAGTAAACAATTCATGCAGTTATATTCAACATTTCTACACAGATATAATATGAACAATCCACGCAATTATATAAAGAAAAGATGATATAGGAACCAACGAAGATATACGTACGCATCCTACTCCACTACAACGAAGAAAAACAAAATCACGAAGTAATGAAAATATATCCGCAGCGGAAAAACCAAAAGTAGTAAACCCAAGTGGTCGATATAAAGTCCACAATACAAACCCGCATCACAAGTATACGTATAAAAGCGAATACCGAAAACGATATCTAGAAATCCTCACGACAAAGGGGCTAGCGACTGGAATCTCTCCTGACGGCCTCAACCTGAAAAATAGTAACAACAGGGTGAGTTCAAAGAACTCAGCAGGTAAACCAATAGACATGTACAGCAATATATATCCACCAGTAACATCCTATGGTATAGTACACTAAACCATAGAGCCTACAGTACAGTCTCCTAACAGTATAACCTACGGTACAGTCTCCTAACAGTATAACAGATATGCATAGCTGAAATAAACTGTAATAACCAGCAATAAGCATAAGGTATAGTCTATAGCAAGAATAATAAGAAAATGCATAACTGAAATAAACTGTACTCACCTGCGAGGCTTAGGCGAATGACTGTGGACATACACAGATAAAGATAGTCAGAGCAAATACGCATGTATCCTGTATGCATGTCATTCATATGCAATCACCCAAGTGCACCATCCAATATGCAACGATCACAATAAATGCAATCTGTGCATATGATGCAATATGGCATGGTCACCCCTGACGCCAGTCAGAATCTCACACACAATGGTGAGACCGCGTGGGTAGGGCTGTGACACCGTGCACTCTGCCATCACTACCCCTGAAAAGTGACCGAGTGGACGAGATGCTGTCGGAGTACACCTATTCTCCTACCTCAAACATAGTGAGGGAGCGCAATGCTCTCATCTCCCGGTACACAATGACGGGGAGGGATCCCGGCTGCAACCCCGCTGTATCGTGCTACCCATGAGCACCCCGACGGTGCACCACCGAGCAACCTGCCATACACACCCTGAGTGTTGTGCCACTACCCATGCAGTGGTCACGCTGTGTGCAGGCCCTTATGTAGCCGGCTGACGAGCTCAACAATAATGGAGTCGTCAATCGGCCAGCATGCAATCATGCAATATGGTGTGTGCGGCTACAGTATGTCATACCTGAACATATCCTCCTCCATATGCGTAGGTGCCAAAAAGGTAAACGCATATATAACAGAAATATAAGCAACATAAATCTAACAACATATAACAAGTACCTACAGCAACTAATCCAGTGGAGATAAGCATCATAAATATCCATCTCTATGAACATATATACACATGACAAAAGATAAAAGCATCCAGTTCTAAAGTAAAACAATTAAGAGAAGAAGCATGTGATAGGTATCAACTAAGCTAAGACCAGGAAAGAAATAAATCTACCATCTACCACTAGTAATTATATATAAACTATATATATCATAAGATAGTATCAAAGATAAGTCAAAGGGTACCCGCCTGCAGATATCGAATAAACTATAACCGGGGAAGTGATAAATCTACCAATCACTAGTAAGTATATATAAACTGCACATATCATAAGACACTATCAAGAGATAAGTCAAAGGGTACCCGCCTCAAATAGAAGGTACAACCAAGCGATCCAAGGTCGAGACGCCCGTCTCGAATCAGAGTCCTGTGTCAATAAACAATATATATATTTTATTTAGCTACATCCAAATGAAATAGCTAAATAAAACTCCTAAAACTAAATTAGGGCAAAACCCTAATCACGTCACCATTATCCTTCCTAAACTAATCTAACAATTGATTAGGGTTTATCCATTAGATTAGATACAATTAACATCTACTACAACCTCTAATCAAACCTACACATAAACCCAATTCCATGCATTTACATCAAGTATCAACATCCCTTCACATACCTTGATTCACAACACCTATTGACTGTTGGATCAAAGGTTGCTGTTAGGAATCACCTCACGATCACCTTCTCAGATCCTCACTGGTTTCCACAGAACATAATCCTCCTGAAATCCTTCCCTATTCAATTGGGTTCAAGGTGAGATCAAGAACACCAACAGTACACAACCTCATCACCTGCTGGAAACAACTGGATCACGAAAGAATCAAGCAAAGACCACAGATCAACAAGAAATGGAGAACTCTAATCCAACAATACCTAATTCCAACCAGAACCTACCTCCAACCGGGACCTCAGTCAACAGCAACATAGAAGGGATCCAAGATCACCTTCACAGAACCTCCAGAACATAGCTTCCCTGCTGGATTTCTTCCCTACCATTCGGATCAAGGTGAGATCAAGATTGGAATCAATCGCATTACAACAGTTACAACAGGAATCCAGCAGGAATTCATTGATCAGATCAATATTGAAATCCAAGAATCAAACAACAGCTTATCTAACAACTAAATCTTACCTCACTGATCCCCAATGTCTCCAAATCCGTAACCTAATCCAGCCGCGAAGAACATGAGACTCAAGAACAGAGAAGGATCGGCATCAAAGGGAAAGAAAGAAATGGGCGACTGTGCTAGGGCACGAGTTGGAGGAATAGAAGAAGGTTCGATTACTTACCACCGAAGCCCTAACTGCCTCCTCCACACCGGCGATCGAGTGGATCGGGCTCGATTCAATAGCGTCGGCTCATCCCCGTGAGAGAACCAGTGGCGAGGAGAAGAGATCAGAGCTAGAAGGAGAAGGGCCTCGGCTGGATCTGGGCTTACTAGGCGTCGATGCCGGCAGAGGAAGATCGCCGGAGGTCGAAGCTCCGTTCCTGTCGGCGCCGATTCGTCCGCGAGCGAGAGGCAGCGTGAGCAGAGGGGATCGGGGAAGGAGGAGTCGGCTTCGAGCAGAGGGGAGATCGGGGAAGGAGTTTGGGATCGGCGTTTTTGGGGAAATAAAAAGAAAAATGAAAATGTTTTATAAATAAAACATTTCCTCCATTAAACGGGTATCCCAAACAGGCTTTATCTTTACCCGGAATTGATCCCCTCAAAACTCGTCGTACGAGTTTCGAAAAATTCCCAGAAAATTTCTAAAAATTCCGAAAAATTCTATAAGGCTATTTTCCAAATAACCCTATTAATTAAATTTTTCGAGATCTCACATCACAAGTAGATGCTTTTTACATTTCGAAGGACTTAGAAAAAATTTCATTAGAAGAATTTTTTTCAACATTTGAAGTACATGAGTCAAGATGTGCAGGAATGAGAGAGCCAAAGAACAACGTCGCCCTCAAAGCTTCGAGAGACGAACCTAAATCGGAATCTTCTCTCGACGACGAAGAAATGGTAATGATGGTAAGACGATTTAAGAAGTTATACAATTCTAGAAAAACTAACCATCCACAGGGTAGAAAGAAAAGAACGATCCGCTACTACCATTGCGACGAAGAAGGGCATGTCAAGGACAACTGCCCCAAGCTGAAGAACAAAGACAAGGAAAAGGGTAAGAAGCCTATCGAAAAACGAAAGGCCCTGAAGGTGACGTGGGACGATACCTCGTCCGAATCGGAAGTCGAAGCATTCTCCGGACTCGCACTGATGGCGAGTCATCGAGACGACGACTGCGATTCAAGCTCTTCCGAAATGAGCATCGAGAACATCGATGAAGGGGGAGACACGTCGGAAGAAAGCAGCAGCTCAGGGGGAGAAACAGACAATGAGATCGACAAGGTAAGTCAGGTACGATCTCTTCCTCCCGATAAAATGTTTAAGTTCGTTAAACTTTTAACAAAAGATTGCTGCAAATTAGAAAGTGAAAATAAAAATTTAAAAGTAATTCTAGCTAAGTCTTGTCCCTTAGAAGAATTAGATAAATTAAAAATAGCAAATGAAAAATTGAAACTTGAAAATGATGATTTGAAAATTCAAGTAGATAACTTGAAAAACTATGCATGTTCATCTAAAACCAATTTTAGAAGATTTAATAATTTAAATTGGTACTTTAAATATCACCCGGGATAAATTAGGAATATTTCAAGAAAATATGTCCCTAAAAGCTTTTTAATTAATCCAGTAGGGTGGAACCTATATTGGGTTCCTAAAACATGCCTAAACTAAATTATAAAATTAGCGCTTTAAGTGAGAAAATTAAACAAAGAATTTTCTTATGAGGCTTTGTCAAGGAAGTGGTTGTTGCTCCAATAACCAAGAAGGCCTAGTGCCTCGCCACGACCTGGAAGCCAAAATATTGAAATAAATGTTCAATTAACTTACTAATAAAGCATTAATACAAGAATTAATTAGTGCTTTAAAATGGTTATTCAAAACATTTTATTTTAGAAATTTACTTAGAATTTTTTTTCCCCTAAGTCATTTTTTTGCGCTTAAAAATTCTCAAAAATTTATTTTTTTCTTACTTAGAAAAATTCTCAAAAATCATTTCTTCCTAAGTTAAAAAAAAAAAAAAACTTTTTCCTGAAACTAGAAATCTCAGCTTAAATTACTTAGAAAAATTTTCTAAATTTCTTAAAAACCTAGAAATTTTTTTAAAAAATATTCTTTCTAAGTTTTTAAACCCTTAGATTGTTTTTTCTTGGAACCCCACTTTTTTTGTGTTCAAAGGGGGAGAAGGGAAAGTATAAGTCTAGGGGGAGGTAGATAGATTTAATTTTTTTCTATCATTTTGCACTTAAATTGCAAATTAAGTTAATTTACTTAATTCTATTTTAACCCTAGCTTAACTTGGGTTGATCACACCAAAAAGGGGGAGATTATTGGAACCCCATGGTTGTTTTGGTGTGATCAACAAGTTAAGTTAGGTCCTGTGTGTATTTAACCTTGTGTCTAAGTGTGTAGGAGCTTAGGAACACAGGTAGTCGAGCGGAAGACGCAGCTAGCGAGAAGGACGGCAGTTCGAGGGACGAGGTGCTGCGGAAGAGTACCCCAGTGGACGAGAAGGAAGCGTGCGGTGGTTCTGAGGGACGAAAGCCGGAGCGGAAGATTGCTCGGGGAGCAAGAGACGCAGCTAGCGAGAAGGACGGCACGCGATGCGTCTGAGGGACGAAGACTGCGGATGAGTACGCCGGCCGACGAGAAGGAAACACGCGGCGATTCCGAGGGACGAGAAGCCGGAGGGAAGCCCGCTCGAGAAGACCGGAAGTTGGGTTCCGGTGAGCCCTTTTCCGGATGGCAGAGATCACCCAAATGAGCGGATCCGGAGGAGAAGAACCGGACCGAGGCGGGACTGAACCAGAGAAGAGGTCATGGACGAAAAAGTCAACGACCGTTGACTTTTGGCTCCGGGGCGCCCGGAACCCTTCCGGGCGCACGGACCCAGTATTTTCACCAGATCGAGTCAAAACTCTATCTGAACGTTCTGGGATAAAATTTATCCCCCCAGGGCGCCCAGAACCCTTCCAGGCACCCCGACCAAGGCTATAAATATAGCCTTGGTCCAAAAGCTTTCAATTAACTCAGAAATTTACATTCCAAACACTTGTGCGCTTCTGTTCTAGTTTAGCTTCTGTCTTTTGTGCTTTCACTGCTGTAAGAGGCTTCTCCGCCTGAAGGAGATATTTTAGTGCACGTTCATTCCTTGGATTAACAACCTCCTTGGTTGTAACCAAGTCAAGTTGTGAGCCTCTTCTTTCTGCTTTTTATTTACTGCTAATTTACTTTATGCAAGTGTTCTGTTGAAAGTTCGAGAAGGGTCTTTTCTGTTTATTTTTTTAGGCTATTCAACCCCCCCTTCTAGCCGGCCCAACGGTCCAACACATATAACATGTACATGTAGATGCAAGATGTTCCTTTGAAAACATGCATAATGAAATGAACATATGCAATATGTGTTCTTTTTTAATATCACATACATACTTGAAGATAATATCAACATAAGGGCCCGGCTTGTACCACATACATACATAAATGCGCGCAATCCCTAGGACAGGGTAGCTAGCCCCGAACCTACTAGGGATCTAGGTACGTTCATAGTCTGTCGACCTAGGGGCATACTAAGGAGCCCATCCCTTTTTACGAGGCCCGTTTCATAGACCATCGACCTCGGGGCGCTTATGGAGCCCACCCTTGGTACAAGCCATACAAAAAGTAAAATAGCATGTCATACATATCATGTATCATAGTTCTTATCATGTCATCATACATATCATGTTCTTGTCTTATCATACATGTCATATCATGAAGAGAGCTTGATAACCATGATTTAGCTATATTATTTTGATTCATAATGTTGATGGTCTATTCATAGCTTAAACTCACATATACATTACATTTTGTAATTGCATTTGATTTTGGACTTAATTGCAAATTAGCTTATTTTCATGGTATTTGGTGCTAATATTTGATTCTTATTTTGTAGGCATCAAAAGGGTCTTACCCGATCAGATTGGACCACATTTGGGCTCAAATCTAGGGCTAAATGAAGCAATCAAGCCTTGGAGTGTTTTGGACCATTCATTGAAGATCAAGCAGATCTGGGTCATCCGTTGAAGATCCGACTCATCCAACCTAATGAGGAGTAGATCTGGACCATAGAGGAATATCAGTACTGTTGGATCATATTTTGGGCTATTTTTCACCGTTGATTGAGTCTTGATCATTCTCAGTCGTCCGATCAGTTTTGAGGAGGTTTAAAAGCTTCGTGAGAAGCTACAATGCAGCTGAGCTCGGTTCGCGATTTTGTGCTACAGTGCCTTCATTCTCTCCGCGTGACGCCGACGCTCCCATCCCTCAGATCAGATCTGAGAGCTTACCTTCTTCATCGCCGGCGATGATTGAGCTACCGGCGTTCATCTTCCGTTGATCAGGAAGCGGCGAAGGATGTTTTCCAGACTGTGAGCTCGACTCTAATTTCCATCCGCGATCCAGGCAGAGGGAGGTTTCCATGTGCTGCGATCTTCATCAGCCACCGGAGCTCGAAGGGAGGTTTCCAGAAGCATCCGGATTTCCTTCCATCTCCATTCCATCTGCTAAACTCGAGCTGATCTGATCAATTGGCCGAACGACGCAAATTTCCAGAGATGAGCTACTGATCTTGGTGCGATGTTAACTCCAGCCGATTGTGAGCTCGAAGGGCGTTTCCCAAAGGCTGTGAGGAGTCGGTTGGATTAGTTGTGAGCTTGTTCTTCGCTGGTGGTCACCCGAAGGGTGTTTCTCAGAGGTGCTCTGTTTCTTGGCAGATTGAAGAAGTTTTGTTCCGGATTGGGTTTGTTGGATGCTATAGATTAGGTTTTCATCACCTTTGTCTTTGAATTGTTCATCACATTGCTCAGATCCTCAGATCTGATTCTTTACTTTTCGTTTGGTTTTTGTTTGAATTCCTGCTGCAAATCCATTTCAGATACCTTTCTTGCACATTTGTTTTCCTTAAGAATTTTGCAATTCATCTATGATTAGCTACTGACTTAGTTTATAATCCATTTCTAGTTTAGAATTTTATGTTTCGATTTCCACAAGAACAAGTTAGTTTAAATTCATGATTTAGAAAATCCTTGTTTGATTAATTGAATTTTGGTGTGGCTGTTAATGTGCTTGATTGATGAATGAATCATTACTCTTCTCATTGTGTGCCTCTATTAATAATCTTGATTAAGGTTCTGAATTTAAGTCTTGGTTAGAGAGTTGAGTATTGAATTGGATGATAATGGTGAATGTGATGTTGATTTCGGTTTGCAATGGTATTTAGTTCTTGAATTTATTGGCTTCTGTGAACTTGAATAATTGAATGCTTTATTTCTGTGAATGTAATGGAAGATGTATCAATTGATGCATTTGATAAACTGATACATGAGAATCCAATTTAATTGCTAATGACTTGATGAGATGGAATAGAATAGTGTTCAAATGAGGTTGATCTTTCTTGCTCTGTACTTGATTTTATTAGATAAGGTTAATTTGAATTGCAAGATAAATGGTGATGCTATTCTTGACCTGGTTGAATTCGATTTAAATTGGAACCACTTCTAGGATTTTCACACACTCACTAGTTAACCTTGGAAAAATACAACTTGGGACTCCTTACTACACGCATTTTCTTTAGTTTAAATGGGTTCCAATCTTTATTAATTTGGAGTGCCTCGTGACATGCAAAAAGGCTGACGCCAAATTTTGGCGCCATTGCCGGGGACCATAACTAGCAATGTGTGTTTATTTTAGATTGATCATTGAGTGATTTTATTTGTTAGCATCTTTCTTGATTGATTTGATTGCTTATTCTTTTTGTATTTTCATGTTGGTTTGTTCTTGAATTTTTAAGTGCTTTTACTGTTCATGTTTTCATTAGATTGAAACTTTGTGCTCTTGGATTTTCTAACATTTATTTTTAGTGTTGAATTGTAAGAACAGGAGATTTCTTTAGCATGGATCCATATTTTCAGAATTTTGGAGGTGGAATGGAGAGTTATCAGTGTTTTCAACCTGAGTATCAGTTTTACCCAAATTTGGATCAACAAAATAGGTATGAGTCATTTTCAAATGGTTTTAATGCTAATTGGGTGGATAATTCATGTTTCAGGTATGAAAGTGCACAAGGACCATTCATTGAGCCATATCGTGGATTTCAAGAAGTTTCAACATCATTTGAACCATATTCTTTCTAACAAAACAATTCCCAGATGGATGAATCAACATGGAGACTCAAGGAGATCATGCAACAAATGAGTGAGCATCAAGAGCAACAATTTTCAAGGATACAGAACATACAGATTCAATTAGATCAAATTACATCATCTATTAATCAGCCGCAAGCACAAAACTCCAGTGAAGAGATGGAAAGTAGCGATTCTGTCAGGCCTGACCCTACTCCCATTACTTCACATGATTTTTCTAGTAATTTTTGTGATGATTATGTCATTATGCAAATTTCTGATCCTAATGATTTTGTTATTGAAGATGTTGTTAGTGATTCAGGTTCTGAACATATTTTTGAAGATGATTTAAGTGTAGGGGATTGCTTACTGGAAGCATTACCTCAAGAATCACCAAGAACTGAAGATGTTAGTGTAGGGACTTGTGCTATGGAGCCAAGCACCCAAGGATCACCACATGAGGTTGTACAATCACCAGAACAAGAACTTGAGCATTTACATGATGAGATGGAGGTAACAGTCACCACTCCATGTACCATTCAAAACGATAAGGTGAGTATTTTTTGTGATTCATCGGAAAATTCAATAGAGGTACCATTTGTTGATTTCATTAGTTGTGATTCATTCCTTGCTAAATTTTCTACCCACACTAATATTCTCCTATTTTCTTACCCCACATGTGTGTGGGAGGTGTTGTCTTTTAATGATGTTGTAGGAGAATACAAGCTCCCGGAGTGGATGCTTGAACTGAACCGCCTCCGTCCTCCAGAAAGAATGTGCAATGGAAAAATGATCAATAAAAAGGATTTGACTACAACCAAGGATACTCCACTACAGGGGTGGCTTCTTTTGCTTAATCTTCTTCGACCACCGGAATCTAGGGGAGTTGGTTCTAATTTCACTTTCTTTTGCATTTTAATTCATGCTTAGTTAATAAATTCTTGCTTTATACGTTCCTCTAGTTTTATACTTAGCAATTGCATTTTATTTCCATATTTTGCATTTTGTTTAATACATAGCATTTTATTTTGAATAAATCCTCCATGGAATTTTCTAGTAATATTTTTAAGATGGTAAAAGCTTCTTAAATTTGATCATCAATTTAGATCATGTGACATGATTGGATGTTTTTCTTATATGATATTGGTTAAAATGGTAGTGGAGTCCAATTTGATTGATTAAGCTTGTTTGCATAAAAAATACCTAGAGAGGACCACTTTAAGCCTATACGCTATTTTATTTTTGTCTGGCATACACTCATAGCAATTGAAACTCTAGAACTTACTTTGCTTCTTTTCAAAGTCACAATAACATTTGTATGCATGAAGATGAAGGATTTTGTTATTCTTGTGCCATCCTAATTTCTAATTTCTTTCCCACAATTTTCTTAAAATATTTTCATCAAGCATTCTCATTCTTAATCACTTTGTTATGCCTTCATTTTATTGGGAGTTTTGGTTGAATTCTTGACGAGTTAGATTATGCAAGATGACAAAGTTTAAGTGTGGGGGAGATGTATAGAGCTTTTGAATGCTTGGATTCATTTGTTAATGAACGGGATCCAAAATCAAGCCAATGATGGAGTTTCCACTGTTTTGAAGAAGAAATGCTGAAATATTGTCATGAATGAAGTGCTCTTAAGATTGTATGCTAAATGTATCATTATCTTGAGTTTTGTCATGTCAAGAGCGAGCTATAATTGATTTGGATTTTGAGATTTGAAACTATGATGAGACATTCAAACTCTAGGAGACAATTGTTGGAAGAAGAAGTTGATGTGTTGGATCCTGTAGAAATGAGAATGAAACTGGAATTTGCACGTGCTGCATTGTTTTTAGCAATCATTTAAGGAGTGACATGTGGAATGCTAAAGTTAAAAAAAAAATCTACTGTGAATTTCTAGAAGTTGGATTGCTTAACAAGGCTGGATCTGGACATTTGAAGTTCTGCAATAATTCCGCAGGAACAGAAGTGAAAGAGAGTGCAGAATTTTACAGAAAAAGGAATGTAGCATTTCTGTAATGAGATGATTTCTGAAACAGAACTGGATCTGTTGAAGGAAAACTGATTAATGAAGCCTGATTTGTGTCAACTTTTCAATCCAGTTCTGATCTGGTGCAAGGAAGATGTCGCTGTTCTGAATTCTACAGAAATAGACACTGAAATTATAGAGTAATGGAAGACTGAAGGAATGATAATGGATATGATTGCATATTAACATTTCTGGTGTCTGCAAGGTTATGAAATTTGATGAATAAGAAGTTGATTGAGAAGAACAGAAATTTACAGATTTTGAGCTGGAAATCAGGTACAGTTTTTTTTAGACTATGAGAAGCTCAAATTAAAGTTCTGTAGTTGCTGAAACAAATGGTATTCTTGCTTCCATGACTTCTCATAACTCTATATCAGAATTTCGGAGCTAAGAAGTACTGAAATAATGCAAGAAAATTCAATAACAGAACTGAAACAGTGTGGGCTTGTAGCTACTGGAATCTGACATTGGGCAGTAGGATTCGAAATTCATTTGGTAGGTATCATTCTACTCATGTAGCACTTCAAGATGTTTTCATAAATTCTGTAAATGAAGAAGGGGAAGGGCAGTACTTGATACTCAAAACAGAGAGGTGAAAGCTGGAAAACAGAAATGAACCTGCTGGAAGAGAACACTTACATTTTGAAGAAAACCTGAAGTGATACATTAATATGAGCTGATTTCTTCATGCCTTCAATGGAATTACATTGAATTTAATTGCTGAAACTCAGTTTCAGAATCTGATGTCAGAAATGAAAGAGAGCAGAAGCTAGGAAATGCAGGAAGAAAATCTATAGGAATGAAATTCTGTATTTTCAGAAATGAAGCATGGCTGAATTTGGATTTTGATGCTGTATTTCCAAGCAACCTAAATTGTTCAGTAATCAGTGTTACTTTTGAATCTGTTGGAATGGCAGAACTTCTATCTGAAATGTTGTTGTTGATGTACAAATGGAGTATCAAGAATTCAAAAATGACATCAAGTAAGGGAGTTATTCTGTAGAGCCATATCAGTAATATATAGTGTTGGAAATCAGAATTCGTAATCTGCAGTTTCTAGAATTAAATTCTGAAGCTTAGTCTGAACTGAAGTCTGTTGCTTCTGGGCATAGATTCTATTTGGGTTTGAAATCACACAAAGGGTTGCTGCTGGAGTCAATCTTTTGAGGAATGAAGTAACTGGATAAAGAGTTATGCAGCAAATCAATGAGAAAGTCAAACTTCTGGAATTGGAAAGAATAAGCTGTAGTCGAATTTGCTGTCTCAAGCTAGTTATGATTTGAACTTGAATTCCTGCATTACATAGCAATTTTTGTTGCTGTATAATTTTGCAAATTCCAGAACATGCCAAGTCTTTATATAGTTTTGTTTATAAATGAAGTTTTTGTTAGGATCGATGATCGCGGCTAGAGAGGGGGGGTGTGAATAGCCGACCCCAAAATCGCGTTTCTTTCTACAAATTAGGGTTAGCGCAGCGGAAATAAAACGAATAGAAATGAAAGCGAAGAATAGCAAACCTCAAACTCGTCGATGTAACGAGGTTCGGAGATGAAACTCCTACTCCTCGGCGTGTCCGTAAGGTGGACGAAGCCTATCAATCCGTCGGTGGATGAGTCCCCGTAAAACCGGCTAATATAAACTCCTTATGGGTGGAGAAACCTCGCCACAAGAACTTTGCAACAACAATAAGGAGTACAAAGAAGAGTAAGAACAAAATATACAATAAATGTACAAATACTCGCTTGCCTTCTCGTCGACTGAAGTCCCGGATGAAGCACCAACTTCACGGACGAATGCCAACAAGCAACTCAGTCAAAGAAGCTCCCCCGAAGCTTCGGAGCTCAGCAAAGCTTAAGCACAGCTTTCAGAAGAACAGCAGCTCGAGGAGGAAGAAGAAGAGTAGTAGTCAGCAACCCTCGATCTCTTCTTATATCCCCTGATATCCTGGCTAACCTGCGAACCTGCAAGCAAAAAGACCAGAACACAGAAGCCCAAAATAACCTAGCCGTTGAGTCACAACGGCTAGGGCTGGACCGATTAGGCTCCACCCTGATCGGTCCAGAGTGCTGCTGATCGGTCATGGGGACCGATCAGAGCTTCTTCTGATCGGTCCAGGGACCGATCAGCATGCTTTTCTCCTGAACTTCTTGCCTCTGATCGTTGTTTCCTGATCGGTCTGCAGATCGATCAGATAACACTCAGTAGGCTACTGTTTGGTTACTGATCGGTCACCAGACCGATCCAGATACCTAGTGTATCACTGGATCGATCCACTGATCGATCCAGAGCTTGGTTTTTGCCCAAACCAAGTCCCAAACCTTCCAAACCAACATCCGGTCAACCTTGACCTATTGGTACATCATGCTTAGCATCCGGTCACTCCCTTGACCTGCTAAGATTCCCCACCAAGTGTCCGGTCAATCCCTTTGACCCACTTGGACTTTTCTCTTCGTGTCAAGTATCCGGTCACTCCCTTGACCTACTTGACCTTCTCAACACCAGATGTCCGATCACCCTTGATCCATCTGGATTTTTCCTTGCCCGGCTTCACTCACCAGGACTTTCACCTAGCTTCACTCGCTAGGATTTTCACCTGGCTTCACTCACCAGGATTTCCAATCTGCCCGGCTTCACTCACCAGGACTTTCCCACTGCCTGGCTTCACTCACCAGGTCTTTCCCTTTCACCTAGCTTCACTCACTAGGATTTTCACCTGGCTTCACTCACCAGGACTTTTCCGTCTGCCTGGCTTCACTCACCAGGGTTTTCACAACTGCCTGGCTTCACTCACCAGGACTTTCCCACTGCCTGGTCCAGAGAACGAGCTACCGAGCCCTCTCTGACCTAGTCCGGAGAACGAGCTACCGAGCCCTCTCCGACTTCCACTTCTGGTCTAGAGAACGAGCTACAGAGCCCTCTCTGACCTAGTCCGGAGAACGAGCTACCGAGCCCTCTCCGACTTCCACTTGCCAAGTTCCCATACTTGGACTTTTCCCGTGTCAGGTCAACTCACCTCGGGTCAACCAGGTCAACCTAGACCTAAGGTTGCACCAACAATCTTCCATCAAAATACAACTCTTTTGTTCTTGTCAAACATCAAAATACAACTCGAGTCAGGTCAACTCGAGTCGGGTCAACCAGGTCAACCTTGACCTAAGGTTGCACCAACAGTTTTTATCCTAATGGTAAATTGTTGTTCTTTGCTTACTGAGTTCTATATTATTCAAGAGCTGCTAAACGCATGATCTGAACTCTGAAACTGAAGAAGAGGTTCTGGAATTCTGAGAGTGACAGTTGGTGAATGCAGAACTTTGATTTTCGGAGCTAAGTTGTGACATAAATTTTGCTTTGATTCTTACATATGTGCAGTGATTTTAGAATCCAAGCATATTTAGCAAACTAATTGAATTAACAGTTCTGGATTTAAGAAACAGAATTCTGAGATTCTGCATTGCAAGTTCTGGATACTGAATTAAGAGATGCTGATGACATTGATTTCAAGATTTCAATTCAGTTGAACAACAGATTAAATTGGAAACAGATTAAGTTTCAACAGATTTCATATTTCTGAAACTATGATGTATCAACTTGGATTGGATTGAGTTAATTTGGAAATGAATTGTTAGACTAATATTGAATGTATTCTTTGATAGACAGAATTCTATATGATTTAAGTTGAAGTTATCTTTAAATTGCAGTTCTGAAACAGTGTGATTTCTGCACAATTTGGGGAATGCAAATTGCTGAAATTGCTGAAATCTGGACAGTTTGCTTATTAAATGAAGGATCAAACTGGGAATTTTGTAACTCTGTAAATTGAATTGGATTTAAACAGGAGCTAAGTTGTGATAATTTTTCTGGTAAGCAATTTTCAGAAATGAAGTTTGTGATGAATTTTGGGAAGTTGCTGGATTGGAACCAAGTTTCGGATTGATAAATAGGAATGAAATGGTGGATGCTATTTGAGGAAGTAAATGGAACCACCAAGGAATTGAATAATTATCACTGGTCCTATTCATTTAGAATGTTCTCTCCTATAAACTCTTGAATGAAATGGCACCTTTAAAGTTGATACACTGAACTTAAGAATTAGCTACCAAGCTACAATTCTTGAAACTTGAAGCTGATTTTTGTTAATAAATTTTGTTGGTGAACAATGAATCAGTGATTTCTTTAGAATTTGTTGTACTCTTTTAACCATGCAACGATGTGCCACTGCTGAGGAAGAATCCAGATATCTGAATATCAGTTTTATGCTAAATTAGATGCAAAGAAATTGCTAGTGATGTGAAGATGTTTGTGCCAAGCTTTCTTTTGCAAACTTAAGGACAGTAAAAGCTTAAGTGAGCAGGATTCTGAAATTTAGTTGAGTAAAGATACAGGAAATGCAGATTTCTGCAATTTGGCATTTCTGTAGGATTTTGGGAATTGAGTACTACCTTGATAAGTTATGCATGAAAATTCTGTGCACTAAGGAATGCAGAAAAGCAAACCTGCATTTCTGATTTTTTTTTTGCAATGGCAGAATCAGTGAATTCCTATATTTCATATCCAGTTGATAAGTGAATTTTTGGTGATTTGAGCCAGAATTTCCTTGCTTTCCAAATTTTGACACTGAAGATTGAAGTAACAATGTTTCTAATTGTTCAAGTGTTCTTCAGATTTAAGTTTGAATTGACAGTAAATTCTGAAATCTGAAAATTGCAACTAAATTAATTGCTGGAATTCTGTGCAAGCTGCAGAAAAAAAAATCAGAAGAATAAAGAAGACAGAAATAGATTCCAAGTGTGAAGTGATATTCATTCAAGGATTATAATTTAAGCTTTACAATGGAACAAATGGAAACTAAGAGGATGACTACTGAAATGACAGAAATTGGCAGAGAAACAGCAACCTGGAAATGTCGATTCTGTAGGAATGAAGCTGACATTTTTGTGCCAATTTGTGAAGGGCTGAGGTTACTGATTCCCAGGGTTTGCTGGACAAATGAATCAATTTAGTTGTTTGTCATTTTCATACAAGAGTATAAATCGAAGCTGCAGATTTTGGAAAGAGCAGGATGTTAGGTTACTCTTCTCGGTTCCTTGTGTGCAAACTCTGAAAATTTTCAGAAACTCCTTAATTCTTTGAGCTAGAGACTAAATTTGTTGTGAAGGAGCTGATGTATGATGTTTTGAATTGTCCGAGACGGCCAAAGTTTAAGTGTGGGGGAGGGAGCTCTTCTCCATAAGGGGATGTGAGATTGTTTTTGTTTCAAAATGCTAGAATTGAAGTGGAAAACAGAATTTTTTTTTTGAAAAATGGCACATCAAGAATGTATCAAAGGTGAAGAAAGAGTATCAAGATTCTTTGTTGGTCATCAAATTGAAGGGGAGGTTAGCTTGATATTTTGAATTGGTAACAACAAATGGTATTCATCTCTTTTTACATCAAAATGGTCAACTCATCAAGTATATTCCTCCAATACTCTTATCTTCTCATTTTCTCCATTAAATTATTTTCTTTTGCCTATTTCATCCATTTTCATTGTTCTTTTTGTTTCCATTTCAATTCTTGTTGATAAAATCCTTTTGATTCATGTATGTTATGTTTTATGGTGGTGGAGAATTAGAAACTAAGCAAGCTTATGGTAGTGAAATGATGTGAGTTGCATTGAGTGAGCTCTACTTATACACATGTTTGAGTGTGAGAGCTAGAATAGGTAAATCCCTTGTGAGATTGCAACTTGCTTAATTCTTCAATTGGATTGAAACCACCATACCTACTGATTATTGTTTGGATTGTATTCATGATTGTTTGTGATCTTTAAAATGACCTTAATTAATTACTTTTTACTATCTTCTAGGTATTGCTAGGGAATTTGTGTGGAGATGATTTTTAGTTTTCTTGACTTGAACGGGACGTCCAAGACTAAGTGTGGGGGATTTGATAACCATGATTTAGCTATATTATTTTGATTCATAATGCATATTTTTGATGGTCTATTCATAGCTTAAACTCACATATACATTACATTTTGTAATTGCATTTGATTTTGGACTTAATTGCAAATTAGCTTATTTTCATGGTATTTGGTGCTAATATTTGATTCTTATTTTGTAGGCATCAAAAGGGTCTTACCCGATCAGATTGGACCACATTTGGGCTCAAATCTAGGGCTAAATGAAGCAATCAAGCCTTGGAGTATTTTGGACCATTCATTGAAGATCAAGCAGATCTGGGCCATCCGTTGAAGATCCGACTCATCCAACCTAATGAGGAGTAGATCTGGACCATAGAGGAATATCAGTACTGTTGGATCATATTTTGGGCTATTTTTCACCGTTGATTGAGTCTTGATCATTCTCAGTCGTCCGATCAGTTTTGAGGAGGTTTAAAAGCTTCGTGAGAAGCTACAGTGCAGCTGAGCTCGGTTCGCGATTTTGTGCTACAGTGCCTTCATTCTCTCCGCGTGACGCCGACGCTCCCATCCCTCAGATCAGATCTGAGAGCTTACCTTCTTCATCGCCGGCGATGATTGAGCTACCGGCGTTCATCTTCCGTTGATCAGGAAGCGGCGAAGGATGTTTTCCAGACTGTGAGCTCGACTCTAATTTCCATCCGCGATCCAGGCAGAGGGAGGTTTCCATGTGCTGCGATCTTCATCAGCCACCGGAGCTCGAAGGGAGGTTTCCAGAAGCATCCGGATTTCCTTCCATCTCCATTCCATCTGCTGAACTCGAGCTGATCTGATCAATTGGTCGAACGACGCAAATTTCCAGAGATGAGCTACTGATCTTGGTGCGATGTTAACTCCAGCCGATTGTGAGCTCGAAGGGCGTTTCCCAAAGGCTGTGAGGAGTCGGTTGGATTAGTTGTGAGCTTGTTCTTCGCTGGTGGTCACCCGAAGGGTGTTTCTCAGAGGTGCTCTGTTTCTTGGCAGATTGAAGAAGTTTTGTTCCGGATTGGGTTTGTGGGATGCTATAGATTAGGTTTTCATCACCTTTGTCTTTGAATTGTTCATCACATTGCTCAGATCCTCAGATCTGATTCTTTACTTTTCGTTTGGTTTTTGTTTGAATTCCTGCTGCAAATCCATTTCAGATACCTTTCTTGCACATTTGTTTTCCTTAAGAATTTTGCAATTCATCTATGATTAGCTACTAACTTAGTTTGTAATCCATTTCTAGTTTAGAATTTTATGTTTCGATTTCCACAAGAACAAGTTAGTTTAAATTCATGATTTAGAAAATCCTTGTTTGATTAATTGAATTTTGGTGTGGCTGTTAATGTGCTTGATTGATGACTGAATCATTACTCTTCTCATTGTGTGCCTCTATTAATAATCTTGATTGAGGTTCTGAATTTAAGTCTTGGTTAGAGAGTTGAGTATTGAATTGGATGATAATGGTGAATGTGATGTTGATTTCGGTTTGCAATGGTATTTAGTTCTTGAATTTATTGGCTTCTGTGAACTTGAATAATTGAATGCTTTATTTCTGTGAATGTAATGGAAGATGTATCAATTGATGCATTTGATAAACTGATACATGAGAATCCAATTTAATTGCTAATGACTTGATGAGATGGAATAGAATAGTGTTCAAATGAGGTTGATCTTTCTTGCTCTGTACTTGATTTTATTAGATAAGGTTAATTTGAATTGCAAGATAAATGGTGATGCTATTCTTGACCTGGTTGAATTCGATTTAGATTGGAACCACTTCTAGGATTTTCACACACTCACTAGTTATGGAAAAATACGACTTGGGACTCCTTACTACACGGATTTTCTTTAGTTTAAATGGGTTCCTATCTTTATTAATTTGGAGTGCCTCGTGACATGCAAAAAGGCTGACGCCAGAGCTCTTGATCCCAACTTAAGGGAAACATCTCTTAGGCTTTTCTTCTTACATAAGCCTTTCATAACATATCTCATAAACCATAACATGTTCTTATCATAACATAGAGCATAGCATGTTACATGAAACATAGCATTTATCATGTCATGAAGCATAGCATATCATCTCATGAAACTTAGCATATATCATATCATGAAGCATAGCATATCATATCATGAAGCATAGCATTTATCATATCAAGAAGTATAGTCTATATCATTCCATGAAACATAGCATATCATATCATGAAATCATAGCATATAACATATCATGAAGCATAGCATATATCATATCATGAAGTATAGCCTATATCATTCCATGAAACATAGCATATCATATCATGAAATCATAGCATATAACATATCATGAAGCATAGCATATCATATCATGAAGCATGGAAACTTAAACTAACCATATATCAAGAATCATATATTATGAGGAAACATAAGCATGCATAGTTAGATTCAAAAACTTTTCCCTAAACCTATTCTTTCAATCTTGGCCGAAACCTTACTAGCATGAATTCTAACCTTTGGCCACCATAAGGAGCATGAAACTTCAACCAACTATAGATAAATAATCATACATCGTAAAGAAGCATAAACAAGCATAGTTAAATTCCAAGACCTTGCTCTAACTCATATACTTGCTTGGCCGAACCCTAAGGTGATGTTCTAAGATCCATTTGTACAACATGTAGCATGGAGACTTATCTAATCTCATACAAAAGATCATACAACATGTAGAAACATAACTAAGCATAATTAGGTTAGAAAAACTTAACTCTAAGCTTACACTCTACCTTGGCCGAAACCTACAAGTAGGGTTTCAAGTCTTCTAGTGCAATATGTAACATAAAGTCTTAACCTAACTTCATACAAGGTATCATACTTCATGAATGAACATAAACAAGTATGTTTAGGTTTTAAATTTTAACCCTAAGCCTCATATCTTATCTTGGCCGAAACTTCACTAAGGTTTTCATTTTTTTTTTTCATACAACATGAAGCATAAAAAAAATCTAAGCTATCAATACATAAGAGTTCATTCATCATGAGGGCATAAACAACATATTATCATTTAAGTTTCAAAAACCTTACTCTAAATTTCATTCCAATTCTTGGCCGAAACTTGAAGATAAACTTATCCTAATTTTATACAACATGGAGCATGAAAAAGCTAAGCTATCAACATATAAGAAAGTCTAACAAGTTTTAGGAGCATAAACCATATGTTTCCTTTTTAAAGTTTTGCCCTAAACCTTATAACTCATCTTGGCCGAAACATTAGGTTAGAGTTCTTAAACTTTTTAATATCATATGAGATATCCAACTTAGCTAACAACATATAAAAGATACTATATCATGAAGGAACATAGACAAGCATGTTACCAAAAGAAACTTTGCTCTAAACCTTCTCCTTTTTGTCTTGGCCGAAACTTCAAGGTGAGGTTCTAAATTTCTTCTTTTTTTTTTGTACAACATAGAGCATAACTTGTAAACTTGTTTATCCTAAGTGGCCACTAACCTATCTTGGCCAAAACTTGCAAGGAGATCTCTAAGGTTTCGATAACATTCACATACAATGAAAATCGATAGCTACTTGTACTGCAGTGAGGGGATACTCACATCCTTGCTTGATTTACTTAGGGAAGAAACCTTGCTTGTGGAGCCTTCATAGAGAGGAGCTTCTCTTGATTGGGTTTCGGCAATGGTGTGGAGGAGGAGAGTTCTTTGGTCACGGTGGAGAGGAGGAGGGAGGAGGAAGAGAAGAAAATGAAATTATCTCTTTCTCTTCTCCTTTTATTCCTCATGAAAAGAAGAAGGGAAAATGAATTTTTTTCCTTCTCTTTTCTTTTACTCTTCCCTTAATGAAAAGAGAAAGCAAGAATCCTCTTTTCCTTTGAGAGGAAGAAGGCAATTCCAACTTCTCTTCCTAAATGAAAGAAACCTTCTCTTACTCTTAACTATATTGTCCCTTCTCTTCCTAACAATACATTCTCTTGATTCATTGGTTATCACATGCATGTATCTAGTAAGAGGTCCAAGGTTCAAACCTTGGTCATCTCTTTTTGGTTCTATTTTATTATTTTTTGCAAATTTTCACATAAGGCCTATTTTTAACCATGGTAAAATATATAAACTTGCTAGATATCCTATGGGTGTTACATCAGCCAACCCTTAATGAATTTCGGACAGTTGTTTTAATTTTTTTTCCAAAAAATAAAACTCCCAGTAGTGAACCATGTGGGGGAAGTTAAAGCAGATCAATTGGTAGCACACAAGTGCTACATAGATATTATCAAAATTGAAGCCAACACCACTTGAAAAAGTCAATGGTCGGAAGTTAACACTATTCGGGAGGTACCCCTGACTTTGGTTTATGAAGAGAAAGAAGAAGTACAAATTTGACCAAGCTGATCAAAAGTTACTATCCATATAACAGCTAACCTGACACAAGAACTTAAAACTGAGCTTGTGGCGTGCTTGATGTACGACAATGATATCTTTGCCTGGAAGCCTGATGTGTGTAAATTATATATGTTCTTAAGTATTTTTTAACGCACATCTACTTGTATTTCATGCATATAATCTATGTCTATTGCACCCTATTTCATTATTATGTTATATTTTCATTCTATTTGTTCGGAGATATGTTCTTCGCATGTTTTTATTGATAGGATGAAATTTAGAGCGAAAACAGAGCAAAAGACGCACATTGGAGCAATTTGTGAAAATCTAGCAATCTAGTTGTGCCAAAAGGCATGACCATGTGTTCTTGCTCGTGATAAAGCAAGGGTAGGACATACCTTAAGGCACGGATGTGCCTCCCACCAGAGGCCAATCAAGGAGCGACCTTGCAAAATCATACAGTTGTGTTCCTCTTCCAGAGTTGATTCAGAGGCTGATTGTGCCAAATGGCACGACCTTGCCCCCCCCCCCCCCCCCCAACATGTGGCCATTCATGCCATGACCATGACAATTGGCATGGTCATGACTCTCCACCAGAGGTCATTCAGGCCATGACCATGCCTCAAAGTATGACTGTGTGGCAGAGAACTCGAGGGGGTTATGTCACACGAAAATAAAGCTATGTTGAATCTAGGCAGACTGCAGATTGATTTTAAAATGACCATAACTTTATGCTTGATTGGACTTATGGGCTATTCTTTATACTAAAATGTAGCTAACTTCAAGATCTATAATTTTACTTCAAGGCTCAATAGAGAATATCGCGGTATATCCATGTGAAAAGGCACGACCGTGACTCCCATCCACGACCGTACCACACACTCTGCCCAGACTACAAACCAAACTTTGAACCAACATAACTTTTCATCTTGGTTGGAGTCATGGCTCGATCCAAATATTAGGTTATAGATAATTTCAAGGGCTACAACTTTGGTTCATGGTGAATTTTGAGAAAACTGGGTTTAAGAGGTGAAAAACCTATTTTACCAAACCCTGTAATCCATGATAATTTGGGCAGTTTGGAGGAGATATAAAAGGGTCAAGAACCCCATTATTTGACTTATCTTGGGTTTAGGACTTCATCCCTTTCTTGGGGAAGGGTTCTTCCCATAAGGGGAAACCCTAGAGAGGTCATCTTCATCATCTCCAATGATCTGTCCATCTTCGGAGCAAGAATTCCAACCAAGAAGACCGGTGACACACTGATAAACATTCTCTTCTCTCTCAATCCATGTTTTGAGTTGTAGATGCTATATTTATTGTCTCTTGGTTGCATTGTCCTTGCAACGGAGTAGATTCTCTTGGTTGATAAACATTCCTTGATATACAAGATGAATTATGTATTTGGATATTTTCTTATTCAATTAAGTGTTTATGCCATGTTGTATGTGTGTTATGCTTTCTATGTATTTGATAAAATATGTGAACGGTGTAAATACATAGATGTGTATTGAATGTTCATCTTGTAGAGGGGATACTCTAGATTGTATGACCGGGGGGTCCTAGTGAAAAAGATATTCCTTTAAACGAATATCAAGAGTATCACATTAAAAGGGAGGACAATTCTCCACAAGGAAACATCTAATTATGCTTAATGGGTTATCTCTAATCCTATATTAATAAGTATCTTGTGTAATCTAGCGATTGTATGACTAGGGGCCATAGTGACAAGGGTATAACTTTAACCAGACTTGCTAGGTTATCTCTTCTACTTAGTAGCATCAGACACCAATAGGGGTAGCACTTTGACATGACCGTTGTAGGGTAGTGTCAGTATTTAGTTAGACTTCCTACATGTGCATAAGGATGGAGGTAAGGAGATGAACAATGTATAGAGACATTAACTAGTATTATAGTGAAACCAAACTCCTAGAATCATTCCCCCAACCAACTTCACCTTTACTCACTTACGCTCCCTCTCTCCCTCTCTCTCTACTCTTCATACTCTCTCTCTCTTCTCTCAATCTCTCTCTTTTCTCTCAATCTCTCTCTTTTTAGCGTTCGTGAGCCAACCTTTAATTATCTAGATAATTCACCATGTAAAGTTAACTAGTGTTTAATTAATAGTCTCTATGGAATCGATATTTTATTACTTGATGACAATCGTGCACTTGCGGATTGTACACATCAGAGCCCATGGAAATCACGAGCATATCGCCTGCGGTCATAGAGCATGAACTCAATGTTTATCCAGATGCGTGACCGGTAAAATAAAGAAAGCAAGATTTTGGAGCTAAGTAGAATAAGATCATCCGAGCAGAGGTAGATAAGCTGCTGGAGGACAGCTATATCCATGAGGTACAATTTTTGTGTTGGATGGCTAATGTCGTCCCGGTGTCTAAGCTAGCAAACAAATGACGGGTTTGCATTGACTTCCTGGATTTAAATAAAGCTCACCCCAAAGATTATTATCCCCTTCCTTGCATCGATCAAGTGGTAGACTCCATAGCTGGCTATGAACTAATATGCATATTGGATGCTTACCCAAGTTAGCACCAAGTCCTGTTGGACAAGGATGGCCAAGAAAAGGTTAACTTCATAACCGTTGAAGGAACTTATTGTTATAATTTTATGTTGTTCAGACTAAAGAATGTAGGAGCAACATACAATGGCTCCTGAATAAAGTATTCTGAAAGCAGATCGGATGAAATATGAAAGTTTATGTGGATGATATTCTTATCAAATCTCTCCACGTGACGGATCTATATGCAAATATCGAAGAAATTAAACTTGCCAAACATTAAGGGAATATAGACTTAAGCTAAATCTCAACAAGTGTATGTTCGGAGCAAAGAGCGGGAAGTTCATGGGTTACATAGTCACTGAGCGGGGGATAGAGGCTAATCCAAGCAAGGTACAAGCTTTCCAAAACATGACTCCACCACATAATCTAAAGGAAGCACAACGTTTGATCAGGCAAATCATGGCATTATCTCATTTCATATCAAATCAGCTTACCAGAGTTTATCCTTCTTTAAGATACTTCGCCGAGCTACCAAATTTTAATGGGGCGTCAAGTGTGATAAGACATTCCAAGAGCTGAAAGATTATTTGTTTGCCCTGCCCGTACTTGCTGAACCAAAAGTGGGCGAACCTTTGTGGGTGTATTTGTCTGCTAATGAGAGTGTCGTGGGATCAATGTTAATTCGGCAAAAAGAGGAGCAAAAATCTATATACTTTTAAGTCATCTATTAAAGAATGCTGAATGTCGTTACACCATCTTTGAAACATTGGCATACGGGCTGGTCTTAGCCACTCGAATGTTGCGTCCTTATTTTTTCTTCTCATCCGATTATTGTGCTGACTAACAACATTTTAGGTTGAGTGCTTATCAACCCGGAGGTTTCACGAAGTTTGATTAAGTGGATAAAGGATCTTAGTGAGTATGATATACAGTATGAGCCCCTAGTAGTCATCAAGGCTAAGCCTTAGCCGATTTTATAATAGAGATACAAAGCTTCGAGTAAGAAGAAACCTGGAAAATATACATGGACGGGTCATCCATCCAGCAAGATAGTGGGATAGAAATTCTAGTGATATCGCTCAGGGAAGACAAAATGCATATGTCAGTTCAGCTAAATTACCGGGCTACCAACAATGAAGCCGAAGATAAACCATTAATAACTGGCTTGTAGGTCGTCTGACACGTAGGGGATGCCCGATTTTTAATTTACTCAGATTTCTAGTTAGCCGCTCAGCAGTTGATGGGTAACTTTGAGATTAATAATGAGCGGCTTAAACTATACGCAGAGGCATTTGGAAAGTTGAACCCCAAATTCTAAGAGGTAATTATATAAAAGATCACTCGGTCGGGAAATCAAAAGACGAATGAATTAGCCAAGTTGGCTGACTCCATAATTTCATGAAATTTGGATAAGTCAATGGAGCAAACAATGGTAATAGCTCACATCGAGAGGCAGGCCGAACAAGAACTCCAGATGGATGGCTACAATAAAGATGTTGAACCTATGCGACCAGACTAGGCAATATTAACGGTCTGCTACCAGAGCCACAAATATTTTAAAAACAGGAGGTCCTTTAAAGAAAAAAATGTCCCCCAAACACTTCCGCTACTATCCAATTTATTTATATTTTGTGAATCAAAGAGCAAGATGATGATAAAATATAGAACGTTTATGTCTATGGATTCTTTTGGTCAGTATATCATGCTATGTTATTACAAGAAAACATGATAACACTGGATTGGTAAGTTAGCTCAGCAATGATAACCCATCATTCAAGAAAAACAAAATTCAGAAAAATGTAGAAATCATAAACACAATGTCAATAGGAATAGGAAAATAAAAACGTTGAGCATGATGAAAACAAATAAACAAAATGGGATCCGGTTTTAGTGGCAAAAAGATTAGGGATCCGGTTTTAGTGGCAAAAAGATTAGATCCTCCTAGGAAGATACCCTTAAATAAATGAGTCTTGGCAAAATAAGGCAGCAGATTCCTAATTAAAAAGTTTCATCCCTTAGTTCCAAAAGTATGAAGTTGCTAAATTTTTTTGACAGCATCAAACTACAAACAAAATTTATTAATAAATACAAGTTGACAAACCTGCAAGAGTCATTTCATCATTGTTTTGGTGGATTGCAACTCCTTGTCCTGAACAGTTCAACAAATATAAACATGATTGAACAATGCCACTTCTTCTAATTCACTGTGCGATGAAAATTTAATCGATAGCATGAGGTAACGGACTTGGAAATCTTACTGTGACATTTAGATGGACTGCAGATCCATTATCTGCACAAAAAAATTGAATCGGAGTCAAACATGTTTATGTAATATGATTGTAGTCATTCTACTTATTGAGATATGTGAACTGTAGAAATTCCATCAATTCAGAATACCATAACCCAATTTATAACGAAAAATTGATTATTAAGTGATAGAAGTACAGAAGACATTTTGTTAACAAAATAAGCTTGTGGAATTACCACCTAATCAAATTTAAGATGGAAATAAAAAATTGAGATCACAAATGTTAGAGGAACACAAGATGAGATCCACAGGTGAAGATAACTAGTGTTCTTAGGAAGACAACATCAATCTCCTTGGAAGGAGATGGAGGAGAATGGAGAAATGCTAAAAGGAATCATTTGATATAATAGAATTTGATTGACGATTCTTTAACGTTAAGATATATAGATACTTCTATAGTGGTTTGAATTCTAAACTCATTGGTTCATGATGGCCAAAACTAATCAAAATAATTACTAAAATCAGTATTATTAGTTTTATTCTTAACTGCAGGCACAAGCACATAGCAAATAAATTTTCAACTAATTTCCTTGAGTACTAAACCCTTTTGTCCTACAAGCTCAACTATGTTTTTCCACTTTCTTGATTCACAGTACAAATTTGTTATTGCTTGACCGTGAGGATGAGGGTGGTGTTAGCAAATCGCACAAATTTGTAGATAAGTATTACAAAGTGAGGTACAAAATTAACAATCCAAAAAAAAAAAAAAAATAGCACAACTCTTGTTGTGAATTAGTGACTAAATAGGAGATATTGGATAAGTTGCAAGCGTTATTTGGCACCTTTGTAACTTTTTAAATGGTCAGCATAATGAAAGCTAATAGAGTTGCCATGCCGCTATATGAACTCAGTCCTACCAAAGGAAAGGGTCAATTTAGAGCATGTCAATTCAATTCGTATTAGAGTTATGATTTGGTTTTATATTTTGAGTCAGTATTTTACTATGACTTTATTACAAATTGTACTCATTATATTTTGCTTTCATCGAATTTTCAAAGATTTTTTAGGACCATGTGATATGATATGGAGATCTTATTCAACCAAAATCTATTCTAATATGCTAAAATAATTAGTTGCCATGACAATTGAACAGAAAAAAGAATACAATTGCTCTGCCATTTTTAATTGAAATAAGCAGTGGAATAGGACGGGAGATAGTGAAAGAACAAGATATTTGAAAACAATAATAGTGCGGCTAGGGTACGAAAGGAGTTGGGAGCCAGTTGGTTTAAGGGGATTTTAAAAAAGGTTAGGATATGGGTGTAAACAGGGGGAATTGGCCAACGAAAAATGTCACAGTAGGAGGAGGTTGGTGAGGGTGATCAGAGGACTTAGGCAACTTGGTTCCTTCAACGATGCATTCATCCTTGTGGATAACAAAGGAATGAGATAGGGTTAAAGGTTTTGGTTTTCGAATGGGGGATGGGATGATGAGGCCATGTAGAAATTTGTGTAGCAAAGAAAAATGGTATTCGTGAACAAATAGGCTAAGTATTCAGAAGCAGGGAAAATACTATAATCCAGAGAGAATAAATGAAAACATAAAACACATAGTAACAACCAATGCTGCCTTCACATACACAACAGAATGTTGTTATAAGATCATATAAAGGGATTTGGAAATGTTATTTAAGGAACAGATGTTAGTTCATTAGGCCTGATCAGAGTATTATGATTCACAGCAGAAATGATATAATAAAACAGACAGTTGTTCCTATAAAATAATATAGGCAATAAATTGAATAAAGATGCATATCATGGACAAATAACATTGCAATCTGACAACAGTACCAGGTTGAATGGATACTATTGCAGACAACGTTTCTTTTCTGGAGGAGAATTTAGTCGACTATTGCTATGTTCCTCAATTTGGCAGGTATCGACAACCACATCTAGAATTTCTTGAAGAAGACGATTTCTCTCTTCTGCCAGAAGAAGCTTTTCTCTTTTGTGAATATACTCAAATAGTGTAATACCCATTACCCAAAAACTGTCAAGGAGATATAATGTAAATACAATTTTCAATTTTAATTTATTCCACAGCATGAATGTGATGATATGTGTTAAAGAAGTATGCAATAAAAGCAATTGTATAAACACTGCATTATTAACGATAGAATTTACACATATTATTAATGATGACATATGATATATATATATCATTATAAGTAAAAATAGAAAAATACATAAATTAGGAAAACAATAAGTATTTCCTAATAATAATTATTCTCTAATAACTAGAAAACAAATAACTAATTTCTAATAATAATTATTCCCTAATAACTAAGAAACAAATAACTATTTACTTATAATAATTATTTCCTAATACGCCCTCTCAATATGGTGTCCCAGAAATGATACCAATTTTGCTACAAATAGCAAACAACCGAGGTTGAGAAAGCGACTTTGTAAATGCATCAGCTAACTGATCCTCAGCAGGAATATGAGTAACTCGTAGTTCGGAGGTCTATACCAGATCATAAACAAAGTGATAATTAATAGTCAGATGCTTCATCCGAGAGTGAAAAATATGATTAGCTGAAAGATACGTGACACCCAAATTATCAGTAAAAAGAACAACAGACGTGGTAACAGGAAGAAGCAGATCTGACAAAAGTGACTTAATCCATTGGATCTCAGTTGCTGCAGAGGTAATTGCACGATATTCAGCCTCAGTCGAAGAGCGTGCAACCATGCGCTGTTTGGTAGATTTCCAGAAAATTGGATTACCACTTAGAAAAATAATAAATGCACCCGTAGAACACCGATCATCTGGATCTCTTGCCCAGTCTGTATCGGAGAAACCATAAAGAGTAAAAGGTGTATCCGCAAAAAGACGAATGTCAAGATCCCTAATACCATTGAGATACCGAAGTAGAAGCTTCACAACACCCCAATGCGTCTCTAAAGGAGCATGCATAAATTGTGAAAGCTTGTTGACCGTAAAGGAAATATCAAGACGAGTCATACGGAGATGTTGTAAGCCTCCAACCATTTGTCAGAACTTAGTCGTATCAAAAGATGAAGACCCATCATGCAAAGTAAGACAAGAGCCAGCAGCAATAGAAGTGGAGACCGGCTTGGAGTCAAGCATGTTGTGTTTGAAGAGAAGATCAGTGACATACTTTTACTAAAACAAGAGAAAACCATTTGAGGTTGGGCGAACTTCAATACCGCAGAAGAGGAAAAGAGCCCCAAGATCCTTAATCGCAAATTTTGCATGAAGTTTACATACTATGACGCCAACAGAAGAAGCATCACTCCCTGTAATGATTAGATTATCAACATATACAAGGAAATAGATAACAGTATCATCCCGAGAATAAACAAATAAAGAGGTGTTAGCTCGGAATGCAATAAAGTCAAGAGAGACCAAGAAAGTGCGAAACTCCAAATACCAGGGGCGCGGAGCCTGCTTCAGGCCATAAAGCACCTTATGCAAACGACACACATGATCCGGAAACTTAGCACTGCGCATACCCGAAGGTTGCGCCATATAAACCTCCTATGCAAGATGACCATTAAGAAACACATTGTTTACATCAAGTTGGCGAAGACACCACCTCCGATTCACAACCAGACTAAGAACAATGCGCATTGTTACTAGCTTAATAACAGGGTTGAATGTATCATGAAAGTCAACACCAGGGCGCTAATGAAAACCCTTGGCAATAAGACGAGCCTTATACCGATTAATTGAGACATCAGAATTACGCTTAATGCGAAACACCCACTTATTACCGACAAGATTTTGGTCTGGAGAAGGTGGGACAAGAGTCCAAGTCTGATTACGGAGAAGAGCATTATACTCTTCATACATGGCCTGTACCCAATTCGGATCTTTGAGCGCTTGCGTGACAGAGGAGGTTCACAAGGTTGTGGAAGACTAGTGTGAAGAAGATACTTTGGATTGGGTTTGTAGATGGCATTTTTGGAGCGAGTTTGCATGGGATGTTGGTTAAGAGAAGCGAGAGGAGGAGAAAGAGTTGGTGGGCTAGAGGGTCGGTGCCACCAGGCAGCGTGGACGACACAACAACAAGAGGTGATGATGGCGGAGATGATGGCGGCGATGATGACAGCGGTGAAGAAGTCACTTGCGGACGACTACGATTAGTGGCAGGTTGCGACATCAATGTTGGAGGGTCCCACAAAAGAACTGGTGCAGCAGAGAGCTTAGAGTCAATGTCTACTACTGTGGAATCCAAGGAGGAGGTGATGGCAAATGGAAAAATATGCTCCACAAACTTAACATGATGAGATACAAAGACTCTTTTGAGAGCTACATTATAGCATAGGAAGACACTCTGGGTAAGAGAATAGCCAAGGAAGACACAAGAGGTTGACTTGGGATCAAGCTTGTGGTGAGAGTAGGGGTGCAACCACGAAAAGCATAGACACCCAAAAACTCAAAGCTTAGAAAGATCAGAAATGGTGGTAAACAATTTTTCAAAAGAGGACATATGGGAGAGACCGACCTTAGGCATGCAGTTAATCAAATAGACTATTGCAGCAAAGGCATAAGGTTAGAAAGTGAGTGGAATAAATGCTCTGTGCAACAAAGTGAGACCAGTTTTGACTATATGGCGATGACGACATTTAAAGTATCGATTGTGTTCAGGAGTGTGTGGAGGAGTGGTAAGATGACTAATACCATGAGTAGTAAGAAAGGAGCGAAGGGCTAAGAATTCACCTCCATTATCAGTGAATAGTATTTTGATAGTCATTGAGAACCGATTTTCAACAAGAGTTTTGAATGCAATAAACGTAGAGTATACATCCGATTTATTGCGTAAAGGATAAAACCATATATACTTTGTAAAATGATTAACAAAGATAACATAATATTTGAGTCCATCAAATGATGATATAGGAGATGTCCAAATATTAGAAAAGATAATATCCAAAGGAGCACGAGACAAAATATTAGATTTATGAAAGGGTAATTTATAACTCTTATTAAGATTGCACGAAGTGCATGAAAAATTAGACAAAGTATTCGCAGGAAACAAAAGACCTAAGGATAAAAAAAACATTGCAAAACATCTAATGACGGATAACCTAAACGGTTATGCCATAAGGAAATAGATGACGAGACAGACATAGAAAAGGCGGAAGGCGATGATAGCGTAAACATAAATTTTGGCCAGTAATAGATACCATCTCTATAGACCCCACTGACCAGTGTCGCTCTCGTACGACGATCCAACACCTGAAAATAGGAATCAAAGAAAAGAAATGCAACAGGATTAGTAGCACAAAGTGCTGCGACAGAAATCAAATTTTTTGACATAGATGGCACAAATAAAACATTGGAGAAAACTAAAAGGAAAGATGGAGTAGAGAAAGAGAAAGAACCAGTGTGTGTAATAGGTAGTCTAGAATCATCACTAATGACGACGCTATCATTCCCAGAGTAAGGCTCATGCAATGAGAGAGTAGCGAGATCAGTGGTGACATGATGAGAGGCGCCAGAGTCAACCACCCATTCCCGAGAATCAGACGAAGGTGTATAATAAATGGCAGTGTGCGCAAACGGCGCACTATATGTGGGGTGCGGCGCACGCGGAGGAGCCGACAGAAACATAGCAAGCATCGAGGCAGTCATATGACTGCACTGGTGAGTAGAGTGACCTTGGACACCACAAATCTAATAGCGCCTAAGATAACGATTGGGACTGGACACAGCTGGATGTGCAGGAGGATGCGCAGACAGCCCAGGAGTAGACATGCGTGGCTGATGGGATATAGGCGGAACCTGCTGTCGACCACCATGATAGTTTGAATACCGATTACGAGAATTCCATGTTGGAGCCACAAGAGTAGTCATTGGCGTCGAAGATGGAGATGGTGTTGAGACTTTTAACTGGGCTTCATAGCTAAGGAGCTGCTCGAATAGCTCATCAAAGGTAATAGGGACGTCGCGAACTTACAAAGCATGTGAAATATTATAGTAATCTTGGCTAAGACCATTCAGGACACGAATAGAGAGCTCATCAAAGTCAACTTTGACATTCATAAGCGTGAGAACATCAATATTTCTTTTGATGTCCTGCATATAATTAGTGATAAATCTATTACCCTGTTGAGGGCTGGCAAGATTTTGACGATGAGTCATAATCCTGCCACGTGAGGGAGTGGCGTAGGTTCTCTCCAGCGTCTGCCATACGTCTCTAGATGAAGTTGATGAAGAAATAAATTGCACAAGAGTAGGAGACATCGAACCTATAATAGCGTTGAGGAGAAGTTGATCCTAGCGGAGCCAGAGAATATGATCATGATCCACCTGAGGGAGTGTGACATCTATAGGCGTTATCTGCGCAGGGAGGCAGGGATGTGAGCCATCAACAAAACCCAGTAAGTCATATCCGAATAGAAGAGACATGAACTGCAAGCGCCAGGCAGAATAATTGGAGGTGGTGAGTTTCAACGGTGCCTGAGCATTGACGTTGAGAACCACAAGAGCTGCAGGAGAATCAGGAGTATTTGTGAGAGATAGCGGACAGGTGATGTCGTCGGCGGTACCCATTGTAGAAGACGACTGGTAGGTATTGTGGAGAAAAGAAAGAAAAAAAGAAAGATAAGAAGAAAAAAAGTTGTTGTTAAGCTTAGAGCTCTGATACCATATTGACGATAGAATTTACACATATTATTAATGATAGCATATGATATATATAAATACCATTACAAGTAAAAATAGGAAAATACATAAATTAGGAAAACAGTAAGTATTTCCTAATAATAATTATTCTCTAATAACTAGGAAACAAATAACTAATTTTTAATAATAATTATTTCCTAATAACTAGGAAACAAATAACTACTTACTTATAATAATTATTTCCTAATATGCATATGATATGATGCTTGTACATATTTCCACATTTGAAGGATATTCTCTACGCCATCCTTTTCAGTTGCTTGATCAATCAATTTATGTAACTTCAAAATTTCCTTGTCAATCCACTGTAGGAAAGGAACTTAATCAACTTCATAGAAGGTCAATTAAAAAATATGAAATATAGACAACAAAATGATGGAGCTTGATATGTTGTATGTCCTCCACGATGTGTCCTTAAGGTAGATGATCCCTCAATCCGTTAGTGGATTAGTCCCCGGAACTCCGGCTAACACAATCCTCCTTGTCGATGAAGAAACCTCACTACAAACTCGATCAAAACCTTGCATTGCAGTTGAGGACTTGGAGACTCTAATTAGAGGTTAACCACCTCTAATTTCGTCACCCAAGCAAGCCACCTCAAGCTTTAATATATAGAGCTTGGGGAACATAGCCAACCCACTACCAGTCGACTCGACTGGACCCTGTGGAAATTCGACCGTTACACCGAATGGCTCTATACCAGACGACTGGTGACTTTCCAAATCGACTACTCCACATCTGCTAAGCGAACAAAACCCTATGTTCGCTCACACCAGTTGACTGGTAAAGTCACTAGTCGACTGGTAAACCTTAAACATTGGGTTTTAACCCTGAGTACAATCTCTCATACACTCGTCCTCCCCCGCACCATCTTGACCTTGCCTTCTAGCCTCTTCTATTTGCCTCGCGTTGTTGGATGCTTTCTCATCCTTCACTCCTTGTCCTTGTTGTTAGGTCTTCACCATGACCTTGCCTTCTAACATCTTCCATCAGCCTTGCATCCCTCAGATGCTTCGCCATCCTTCATGACTTGCCTTTAAAAGCTTCTTTCGGCCTCGGTCTTCATCCTTGTCAAGCCACATTTGGACTTATATTGCCAAGACTACATACTTAGACTTACACCGCCAATACTCCAGTTGGACTTTCACCTTTGCCAAGATCACATTTGGACTTATGTTGCTAAGGTTACGCACTGGGCCTTACATCGCCAAGGCTATAGACTTGGATTTTACCTTGTTGTACCTATATCCTACACACTCACAAGCGTATATAAAATACAACAATAAACTTAACTTAAACCTTTGCCGAAACATCAAAACTCAGGGTCACACTGATTGCTCTAACAATCTTTCCCTTTTTGATGTTTGACAACCTGTTTAAGTTAGGAAAACATATAATGCAATAAATATGCAATCACTTATGCATAAGTAATGAAACCTAATTCTAGACTCCCCCTTAACCTAAGCTCTCCTTTATGCTAGAATTTCTTGTAAAGGTATTTAGGTTTCCTACTTAAACCTAAACTTCTCCCCCTTTTGCATACATTAAAAAAAAGTTTCAATAATATCCCAATTATTGGACTCTTAGACTTTTAATGACCATAAACATCATGTATTAATCCTCTATAAGATTACATACATGTATATCACCCCTTTTTGTTCATTTTCTAATGTTGAAAATAATATCAGACTGTATAAGTCAACTGCCATAGACCCCAGTCGACTGCCCTCATCAAATCAAACTCACAGAACCATTCTGTATTCGATGAACAGTGTTACTAGTAAACTGATAATTGATGCAGTCGACTGACACCCCTATTTTAGCCCAAACTACATTCTGAACCCAATTTTAGAAATATACTAAAAAAATTTTAAACATCCAAAAATTCCTAAATTTTGTGGAGAGGTTTATTTTACCCTTGTCTACTTAGAAAAAATATATTTAAAAATATATCTATTATAGATCCCAAGATTGACACAAAATCTAAAACTATTTAAATGGTTTAATTGAACCTTGATCTAAAGTCCTAGTTTTGGCTTTCTCTTGATGTATTCGCCCATATTAAACCACAATGCATCCCTAGCATTAGTTTATATAACATTTATACATCTAAAATTAATTTTCATGCAATATGAATCTAATGTCATATTTCTTGCATGACAACTCAACTTAATTATGTCAATTCCTTGTGTTTAAGACTCAAGTTCATCTTCAAAATCCTTTTGACACATTTTGTGACACATCTAAAATCTCATACAAGGTTCACTTGAGATTCATTCGTCATGGATCCCAATTTGACTCTTTGAGCTCCCCCTAGATCTCTTAACCTTAGTTACCTTCCTAGGTGATGCATATATTATGGCTAAACCACAATGATACCCCTTAGATGCAACCCTTGTATATTTCTTCTCATTGGCCTTGGATGACTCTCCCTTGCTATTATCATTTGTCACTCTAGCATATGATTTCTTTTTGGCCTTGGAGGAACTAATTGTCATGCCCCCCAAAGGAGTCTCTGCCAGACAAAAATCCAGCAACATCTCCCCTGTACCGGTGACAATCCGAAGCATACATATATACAAAATATACATCAGCCACATGCGGTTGGAATATATACACAACCACGCAGTTAATAATCTCAGCCTACCCGGCTGGTAAAAATAACAACAACCACACAGTTAACTGCAACAAATATACGCTATTTGAGCTGCAACAACTTAACCCAAAGTCCAACTGCGAGCTTTTTAACTGCAACAACTTAAATATACGCTATTGGAGCTGGAATTACCGCGGCTGCTGGCACCAGACTTGCCCTCCAATGGATCCTCATTAAGGGATTTAGATTGTACTATATATATATATATATATCAGCCCACTCGGCTGTAATAAAAAACCAACACAGTGAAAAAACATAAAGACAAGCTCATACAAAACAAATCAAAACACTGCTAGCCAACTAGGCTTTATACAACACAATACCAGAAACAATAGAATAGCCACATGACTAAAACACAAATACAATACCAATACAATAAAGAATAAGAGTAAGAAATACCAAATACGAAATAAAATTGTCTTCTGATGTGACATAGGACCCGGCAGACAGGATACTCCAAGCGACATCTACTTGCTACCTGAAAACATAAAGGTATACATGCGGTGGTGAGTATAGGTAACTCAGCGGGTAATAGACAAAATAGTGCATGGTCCATAAATAAAACATGGAGATTAAAGGTATACAGTCTCAGTAGAGAATAAAGAACATGATCAGACTGACATATTCAATAAACACAACTACCAGTATCAGCCTATCTCACATGGTATAACGATCATAGCTGACATATAAACTACACACACACAATTGGCATAATGATAAACAAACCCAATCTGAAATCGACATATACGGTAATAATGAACAGTACTCACCAGAAACCAGCAACAGGTATGTCTATAACACCTGAACCATATAAACCACAACATATATATGTATAATAGACGACATGTATGAAGCATGACAACCAAATGCAACAATCATAGCTCAATCAAGTGCAACATGTCACAAACACATGCAACTAGTATCTACTAGGCATGTTTGCAAATATATCTCCACAAATGCACCGCGCATCATATGCAAATACGCATGCATGCCACATGGTCACCCCTGACACCTCTTCAGACACCACGACCCCTGTATGGCCGAGAGGCTTGAGTCCATGACAAACCGTACTAGCCTCACGCACGTAACCGCCATAGAGTGGCTGAGGCGGATGGTACGCTAAGAAGTTATCTAACTACATAGCATCAGGGTCCCTGACTACTCACATCACAAGCCCCCTAACTACTAAACCCTCCAGACCCACTACTCAAGAGTGGTCGAGACAGACAGAGTACACACTGAGCGACCTAGTGAGCAGGACAGGACAGCGGCAACTGCTCCAACTACCACTACCCATGAGTGGTCAAGTGTGTGGCGCTAGATATGACTGACGACTCTCTCACACCACAAGGGAGACAATGGTCGACAGCATGCAATGAATGATGATCATGATATATATATAATCATGATATAGACATCGTCATCATCAATGCAACCTCTAAATCCACATAAGTATCCCACAACATGAGTATAATCATCATGATACCTCCACATATCCATCAAACACATGTACGCAACTACACATGTATAATCAATCAAAAACCTCCAATAGACATACCAAACACGTACAACCACTACCACATAGATATAGGTGTAATCAATATGCATCCTCTAAAAGTAAACACCAGACGTGTGCAAAACACAGTATATATACAATCGACATAACTCCTCTAATAGAACATAACAGATATGTGTGTACGCACAACATGTAAATATACGGTCAACATGATGATTCCTATAAAACATACCAACCTACGTACAATCCACATCTTATGCACAATCAGCATGGTAATTCAAACAACCCGATAATCCCTACAATATATACTCTACATGTGTAAACATAACAGAGTAAATATCAAGAGTAGAGACTGTATATGATATAACTAGAAACCTCAAAGCTCAAGCATAAGTATCAAGCAGGAAAGCAACAAACAAACATGATATAAGGTAAAGCAGCCTAATCCATCGAATAATAACCATGCACTAAGCTCAAAGGAAAATATATAGAGACCAAGGAAGAAATACTCACCTCGATATATCTCGTATCAACAGAACCACCCACGTCACGCGGCTCGTCAACAATCAAGGTCCTATGTAACATATACAATTTTATGTAATTATATATATACTACCAATAGGTAAATCACCTACAAATAGATAACCAATTCTAAAATAACAATTAACCATGATTACTACTTCGCTCCATTGGTAAGACTAGATTTAAAATTCAACCTAGCTTAACCCATCCAAGAACTAAATTCCATTAGATCCTTAATCATCACTCAATAACTCCAATAATCCTCAATTAACACAATCATTCCCTCCTCCAATTCACATCTATATTTAGTAATTCATTTACTACCAACTCTAGCACCATCATCACTTAATAACCAATTCATCCACAAAATGCACACTAATCTCCAAACACACAAATGAAGCAATCCTATCTCACAATTAACACCCTCCACTTCAAAATGAAATCCCAAACAAAATAGCGGATTTAATTCAATATTAACCCAATTCTAATCTCCATTCCATACTTAATTCCAATTCCATAATCAATCACAGTAAACTTAAATTAGCCACCCAACATCAACATCTATATTGATTGCTTAATCTAATACAATACGTAATGTAATAAATCCATATCACAACTTACCCAATTCCATTGCACTCCACTGTTAGCTTTGCGATCGGAGCAACCCTGCTGCTGGAAATCACGGGTAATGCTTACTGCTGCCCACACCTTCACCCAAATCCAAGAAATCTTTCAACTAACCATATAATGAAATCCAAAATCAGTTTATAGGCTTACCCTAATTTAGTCTCCAATCACTGGCAAAAATCTTCATGTCAGACTAAGCAAGAAGATCAAACACTATCCCCAAAGGTAAGGGACTCACCAGAGTGAATCTGTTGGCGCGGCACAATCAAAGATGAAGTCGGCGCCCATGGGAACAGCTCAGTTGCGAATGAATCCAAGCGATCGCTGGATCTTGTGGTTGGTTCGCCAGGGATGGCTGGCCTCATCAAGATCGGGTGCACACACCTGTTGAACCCCGTTGTTCTTTTGATGTGATCAACCAAGTTTATGTTAGGTCATGTTTGTCTAATCCCTATGTCTAAGTGTACAGGAGCTTAGGAGCGCAGGAAGTCGAGCGGAAGACGCAGCTGGCGAGAAGGACGGCACGGGAAGGGAGCCGACGGGCTCAGTGCGTCCGAAGGATGAGACAGCTGCGGAAGAGTACATCGGTGGGTGTGAAGAATGTGCGCGCCGTTCGAGGGACATAAAGCCAGGACGGAAGACTGCTCGAGGAGAAGGCTGGGAATTGGGTTCGGGTGAGCCCTATTCCGGTTGGCCGAAATCACCCAAGCAAACCGAACCAGAGCAAGTCAACCGGGAGTTGACTTGACAAGTGTTCGGTCGACCGAACGCCATGATCGGTCGACCGAACCCCTATCTTCAGAAGACAGTCGTTGCAGCCATGTCAACATCCAACCGTTGGCTGATCGGTCGACCGGACCGGTCGACCAAATCGAAGATAAAACAGAAGACCTAGTCGAGCGTGCTGATCGAGCCAGCTTAGGGAGACCGTTGGCTGATCGATCGACCGAACGCAAGGATCGGTCGATCGAACCTAAGCTCGATCCACAGAGCCCGCATCCAGACAGAAAGCTAGGAGAGTTCATCAGGTTCGGTCGACCGAACCTGGGATCGGTCGACCGAACCTGGGATCGGTCGACCGATCCCTCTCGAGTCAAACCCTGATCCCGAAGATCAGGGGATCTGGATGAGTCTTGGAACCCCTATATAAAGGGGGTCTTGAACACCAACAAGAAGGCATCTCTGTACTTTCATTTCTTAGCAACTTCTGTGTTTTCCAATTGTGTAAAAGGCTTCTCCGCCTTCAGAGAATGAGACTCTACTAGTGCGCATATTCAACCGCCTTGGATTAACAACCTTCTTGGTTGTAACTAAGTCAAAACCGCTTAGTCATCTCTTTTCTTTTCTGTTAGTCATTTTATTATTCCTGTTGCTTTATCTTAGAGTTGAAAGTTTGAGGAGGATATACTTTTTGTTTGCAGACAATTCACCCCCCTCTTGCCGG
Source organism: Zingiber officinale (assembly GCF_018446385.1). Lineage (NCBI taxonomy): Eukaryota > Viridiplantae > Streptophyta > Magnoliopsida > Zingiberales > Zingiberaceae > Zingiber > Zingiber officinale. The sequence goes on from NC_055988.1 coordinate 108,228,572, forward strand.
TTACGCTGCATCAACAAGTGGTATCAGAGCCCAATAGCCTCAGAAGGACTAACCGCCGTCTGAAGTACAAAGATCAAGACAATGGCCGGCGCGAACATTCATCCCCCAAAGTTCGACGGAGATTTCGCTACATGGAAGCAAAAAATGGAGGTATTCTTTAAAACTGAATTTGATATACTTTTAATAATAAAGTATGGATATGCAGCGCCAAAAGATAAAGAAGAGTGCAACTGGACGAAGAAGGAGCAGGCTGATTGCGTGGCCAACGGAAAGGCCGAATTTCACCTGCTCAGTGTTCTGGCACCCCAGGAGATAAGTCGGATGGGAAGCTACGACTCCGCCAAATACCTCTGGGATAAATTCCTGGAGCTCCACGAGGGCACCTCAGAAGCGAAGCTAGCAAGGCGCGACGTCCTCCGGACACAACTAACAAATCTTCGGATGAACAACGGCGAGAAGGTTGCGCAACTCCAAGCGAGGATCAAAGAGCTGATAACGCAACTAACAAATCTCGGCGAAACGGTAATAAACCGAGATTCCATCTGGTATGCGCTCAACGCCTTCCCAAGAACTCCAGAGTGGGCGTCCTTAGTAGATGCATACTACATCTCTAAGGACCTTGAGGTAAGTAGTTTAGAAAACTTATTTTCTACCTTCGAACTTTACGAGTCTCGACTTGCAGAGAAACTAGTAGAGAAGTCGAACCTCAACATTGCCCTACAAGCCAAAAAGGACAATCTCGACTCCGAAGTATCGATCGATGAAAACAAAGCAGCATTATTGGTAAGAAAGCTAAATAAATTTGTTAAAACTAATAAATTTAAATCGCAGTCGAGTAAGCATCAATGCAACAGAAGGACGGTCTGATGCTACAACTGCAACGAGGAAGGGCACATCAAGGATGACTACCCCAAACTGAAGAAAAAGAACAAAGAGAAGCCTCAAAAACCGACGTCCTCTACACGCAAGAGCCCGAAGGCTACATGGGATGATTCTTCATCCTCCAAGTCAGAAGCCGAAGCTTTCTCGGGACTAGCACTGGTGGCCAACCATCTCTTCGAAGATGACTCGAACTCAGAGATGAGCATTGATCAAGGGGGAGAATCAGAAGTGTTAGTGAGAGCCCTAGAGCCAATCATATGATGATTGTTGTATGGACTCGATGTATCATATTCATATATATTTATAAAGGCATTTCTTTATGATTATTATACTTACTTGTATTGGTACCAAATAATTAAGTATAATAGGGTCCTTGAGTAGAAGGTTCTTATCTATATCAATTGATTGGTTGAATTGATAGTGAGATAATATAGAGAACACTACTTTTAATCATTCCTAGTCAAGTATTAACATTCAGGGACAATGTTAATGCGATGAGACTAGCATGTAGGTCAACTCAATGACTTGATCTCACAAGTCATGGATATTAGATATCAAATTGACACATGGGTATGCATTGGAGAATGTATATTGAATGACTCGCTATGAAAAAGTATCATGAATCGTTATATGAGTGTCATATACTTTCTCATGTGACTATTAGTATGACTATCAGTCCTTGGACCTGAAGTCACCATGGTTCCCTACATAAGGGGTTGCATACTTTGGCTTCGTCAAACATCACCCGTAAATGGGTGGACTATAAAGGCGATTACTGGGTATGTAACAAATTATGAGGAGGGATGTGAGTGATGTAGATGGGATCTATCACTCCTATATGACGGGAGTGACATCATGATTCTTGATAGAGTGAGGCCACTAAGTGCATGGTCATGCCCAAATGAGTCAATATGAGATATTGAGCTCATTTGATTATAGTGAGTCTACTTGGAGTTCAAGACATAGATTGATTAGAGGATGACACGGTCTATGCCTCAATTGATCAATTTAGATGTCAAAGATAGAAGGGCATTGTCACATATTGTGAGAGTCACAATTAGTAGTCACAAAGGTAATGTTGGATCTCAACATTCTTGTAACTTGGATAGTAATGATGTGTTGCTAGATACCGCTCATTACTTATGTTTCTAAATGAGTTTAGGAGCATTGCGAACGTTACAAAAACCTATAGGGTCACACACAAAGGGCAGTTAGATGGAGATTAGGTTCATATGATGGACCAAGAGGATTAGGTTCATATGATGAACCAAATTGGATTAAGAGTAATCCAAATTAGACTAATTGAGTTGGACTCAATTTGATTCATGTGTCGAATGAGTCTAGTTTAAATTATGATTCATTGAATCAATTTAAACCAATGAATAGAAATTCATTAAATTAAATTGATTTGAATCAAATGGTAGATTTGATCAACCATGGGAGATAAGATGTCAAGTTTGACTTGACTTGAGAGGGAAGATGAAGGGTCAAGTTTGACTTGACCAAATGCCACCTCATTGTGACTTGGCATGGGTCGGCCAATGATGATGTTCCACATCATCAAGGCTATATCAATGTGTGCCACCTCATGAGGGAGACCAAGAGCCATGACTCTTGGTATTACATGGAGGTATAAAGCACACAATAAAGTGGTCGGCCACATGGGATGATGGAGTAAGTGCAATTGTGTGCTCATTGATTCTCCCTTCTTATTCTTCCTCTCTTCTCTATTCTCCCACTCCTCCATTGTCGAAACCACTTTAGGGTGCTAGCACACTCTAAGTGGTTCTCTCCACCTTTTTTTCGTGTGGATACGTGTAGAGGAGTGTACACTTGACGCTCTACGAGATCCGGCAACCGTTTGGACGAGTAGGATAAGCGAAGGGCATCGCTACAGGGGTAAAACTTCCTTTTCATGTAGATCTAAGGTAGATCTAGTGTAGACAAACATGTACATGAATAATTTTATTTATCTTCACATGGATCCGTGGCTAGCTTCGAGGTTTCCACAATGCAAAAGATGATTTTTACGGCTTGAAATTGTTAACAGTGGTATCAGAGCCATGTGCGAAGCTTGTACATGTTTGTATTTGTTATTATGAAAATGTTTCAGATCTGTAAGTTTCTATAATTTTTCTATTTTTATGGATTTTGTGAGTATTTTCCTTGTAGAGGCGAAGCAACAAGTGCTTGGACACTTGTAGGCTTCATCTACCAAGAAAAACCTTCTGAAACGGCAAGGTCTCGCCCAAACAAAATTTTTTTTGTTTGGGACAGTGACTTAAGGCACTGTTAGATCAAGATGGGACACTCGTGATATTCATTTCGTGAGAAGGGGCGCTGCCCCTAATCCCGCAAGGGGCATTGTCTCGCGATCGCGCCTGGAAATCGCTAAATGGGACCACCGAGGAGTTGTGACTCATAAAATTGATAAAAATAGTAGTAAAATTATAGAAATTTATGTAAAATACATAATTTAGAATTATGTATGATATTATGATGGTCATGGCCCAAAAACCCCCAATATGATTGGTTAAAAATTGTCTTGTAATTCACAATATGGCCTGCGTGCCATTTTTTGTATTGTGCGTGTTGTATATGATATGCGACTTGCGTGTCGTGCCTTCTTTATTATGTTCCTGTTGTAAATAGATTTTAGACTCGAATGTAACTCGAGTTTCATATTTGTAATGTACAAAATGAAGCGGTGGAAGGCCCACTCAAGAAGGAGTTACGAAGAGGGTGCTGTCAACACCTGGCGGTCAAAAGGAGACGCTTGAAGAAGCTGTTGACCCTAGGTTAACCGTCCGATCTTTTCATTGGCTTGAGAAGATCGTAGTAGGGCCATGACCTCATCACAAATCAATTAATTAGTATATATGATTGCTTGTGTGTATGTGATGCATGCTAATGTAGGGTAATTAGTGCCTTAATGCATATATGATACACATTCATGATTAGATTAGATCTTAATCAAGTCAACTCGAAATGCCTACCAAGTTTTGATACCCATCATTACCTCAATCATTTGTAGTTGTTGAATCTGCCAAAGCAGAGCAACGCATATTATCTTGGTAGGGTGCGGAGGGGCAATCTTGGTCCCGCCTATCAAAGCTTGGGTGAGTACAAACTCAATTAGATTGAGTATAACTAGTTAACTCAATTGGATCGGGTAAAACTATAGGCATTTTCCAACGGTTGGAAGAAACAAGAGTTGCATAGAGATGTAATTAATAATTAGTTATCTACCGATCATACTAAGTCTTGGGTGATTTAGCCAAAGCTAACTCAAGGCGTAGTATGATGTGGATCTTGTCCCACGAGAATTATAGATAATTGGTATGAATCTAGTAGTGTGGTTTGACCACATCCATGACTTGATTCTACAAAAGCCCTATAATTCAGTGGGAGCATCATTTAGTTAAATGCCTAATTAAATGATAAATGGAATATGATATTTATTTTCTGCTTTATTTATGTTGTAGATTGTCATGTCGACAAATACGAACACTTTCTCCTGGCGTTCTGTCCTTGATAAGGACAAGCTCAATGGAGCTAATTTCCTGGACTGGTACAGGAATCTGAGAATCATTCTCACACAAGAAAAAAAATTGTACGTCCTGGAGCAGTCCATTCCAGAGGCACCTCCTGCCACTGCCACGCGAGTTGACCGAGATGCTTATAAAAAGCATCAAGATGATGCATTAGATGTATCATGCCTCATGCTCGCAACCATTAACTCTGAGCTTCAGAAGCAACATGAGTTGATGATTTCTTATGATATGGTTAAACATCTTCGTCAACTATATCAAGGACAAGCAAGGCACGAGAGATTCGAGATCTCTAAGGCATTGTTTCAGTGCAAGATGCAAGATGGTACTTCCGTAGGTCCATATGTACTCAAGATGATTGGGTACATAGAGAACCTACAGAGATTGGGATTCCCACTTGGCCAAGAACTAGCCACTTACTTGATCTTGCAATCCTTGCCAGAAAGTTACGGTCAATTTGTCATGAATTACAACATGAACGAAATTGATAAGTCACTGCCTGAGCTGCTAAGCATGTTGCGAACTGCTGAGCTCAACCTTAAGAAGGTAAAGCCCAACTCCATTTTAATGGTGCAAAGGCATAAAGGCAAGGGCAAGCCTAAAGGTAAGGGAAAGTCCCAAGCCAAGGGCAAAGGCAAGGTAATGAAACCTAAAGGAGGGGTTGCCAAGGATGCTACCTACTTCCACTACAGTCAGACTGGGCACTGGAAGAGGAACTGTAAAGGATACCTGGAAGATCTTAAGAAGAAGAGAAATGAGATTTCTACTTCAAATATATATGTTATAGAAGTCAATCTCTCTATTTCTTCATCGTGGGTATTAGATACCGGTTGTGCTTCTCACATTTGTACTAATGTATAGGCGCTGAGAAATAGCAGGACATTGACGAAGGGCGAGGTGGACCTACGAGTAGGCAATGGAGCACGGGTTGCTGCTGTTGCTGTAGGAACTTACTTTCTATCTCTGCACTCTGGGCTTGTACTAGAATTAGATGAATGTTGTTATGTGTCTACTCTCACAAAGAACGTCATTTCAGTTTCTTGTTTAGACAAGAAAGGCTTTTCTTTTATAATAAAGAACAAATGTTGTTCCGTTTATTTGAAAGATATGTTCTATTGTAGTGCACCTCTGATGAACAGACTCTACATTTTAGACTTAGAGAACCCCATCTATAATATAAGTACCAAAAGGTTCAAGTCAAATGAAATGAACAGAACCTATCTCTGACATTGTCGCTTAGGTCATATAAATGAGAATCGCTTATCCCAGCTCCATAAATATAGTTTGCTGGACTCATTTGATTTTGAATCATATGAGACATGCAAGTCATGCCTACTGGGCAAGATGACCAAGACTCCCTTTAGTGGACACAGCGAAAGAGCAACTGACTTATTAGGACTTATACATAGTGATGTATGTGGCCCTTTCAATGTTACTGCCAGAGGTGGTTATTGTTAGAGTGTATACTAAAAGCCTAGCTTTTGTAAATATTTATTTTGAAATAAAAGAATCATATTTTGTCAATATCTACATTTATTTGTTAAATGTAATTGTTCAATTAATTTATATAGTAGATAACATGGAGTGTGGTGTCACACTCAAAAGATCATGTTATCGGTTCTTTATAAATTATAAATAGTTGCTCACAACTAAGATGGAAAGGAACAAACCATCGGAATAGTCGTAGTGTAATTAACTATTAGTTTATCTTGATTAATAAATTACACTGGTACACTCTAAGTGTATTGAGTAGGATCATTTAGGTAAGTTCTTTTTATACTGACTTAATAAAAGAACTAGACCTTAGTTATTATGGAAGTGTGTGCTCTTAATCCTAATATAATAACAAGCACATATATTTAATATTTATTTCTTTAACTTATCAAAGGGTGAGATTTAACTCGATAAATCAATATGCCCGATAAGTTGGGAAATGATATTACTTATAGTGTGTGTTGTTGATTATAGAAGGAATTTGTGTCCTAGTTATCTAGGTTGAGAATGTCCCCAAGAGGAGCTCATAAAGATTGTCATGTTAAACCCTGCAGGTGGACTTAGTCCGACATGACAATGAGGTTGAGTGGTACTACTCTTGGAGCTAGATATTAATTAAGTGAGTTGTCAGTAACTTATTTAATTAATTGACATTTGTTATCTTAAACACAGAGAGACTAACACACTCATGATAAGAAGGAGCCCATAATGTAATTTGGGATTGGTGTGGTAGTGCGGTAATAACTCTCTAGTGGAATGAGTTATTATCGATGAACTTGAGTTGTGTGTTTGAGGCGAACACGGGATACTCAAGCTCATCGGAAGGCAAAAACCAATTTCTCCTCTAGGTCCCTATCATTGCCTCATTATAGCCTCAAGTCCATCCAAATATAAGCCCATCTTGGTGTCCAAGAAGGGGGTCGGTCCAATGCTTGGTGACCAAGCAAGGGCCGACCACATCCTCTTCTATAGGGGTCGACCCTATTGCTTGGTGACCAAGCTAGTAGGGGTCGGCCACAATAATTCAAATAAGGAGGGTTGTTTTGAATTTTTAAAATCTTCTCTTTGTAGAAAACTATAAGTTTTAAAAGAGAGATTTTAATTTAAAATTTTCCCTTATTTGAATTAGGCCACATGTTTTAATAGAGAGTTTTTAAAATTTTTAAAACTTTCTTTTTTTTAACCATCCTCATGGTTTAAGAAAAAAAAGGAAGATAAGTTTTAAAATTTAAATTTTCTATTACCATGTTAAAAAAGAAAATTTTATAAGAGAAGTTTTAAATTTTAAAACATGGTTTTAATTTTTAGAACTTTCCTTTTTTAACTCCTACTTTAGGAATGAGAGCTTGTAAAATTTTATAAGAGTTTTTCTTCTTATAAAATTTTATAAAAAAAATAAAATTCCTTTCCTCTTATGGGGGTCGGCCACCCTTGCTTGATGCCCAAGCAAGGTGGCCGGCCATGTTTAAAAAAAATCATCAAATTTATTTTTGGTGATTGATTCAATCAAGTGGAAAGAAAATTAAGGAAAATTAAAAGGGAAAAGGCACTACAAGAAAAAAGCTAAACAACAACGCTTTTTTGGCGTTGTCGTATGTACTTAAAAAGTGATGTTGTAGATGGTGTTGTAGAAAGTCATATCAAAGACAACGCTTTAAAAGCATTGTGGTTGGTCACAAAGACAACGCTTTTTAAGCGTTGTCTTTTCGTTCTTAAAAAGCGTTGTTATAGATGCTGTTGTAAAAATGCACATATCAAAGACAACGCTTTAAAAGCGTTGTAGTTGGTCACAAAGACAACGCTTTTTAAGCGTTGTCTATTCGTTCTTAAAAAGCGTTGTTAAAGATGCTGTTGTAAAAATGCACATATCAAAGACAACGCTTTAAAAGCGTTGTGGTTGGTCTCAAAGACATTGTTTTTTAAGCGTTGTCTTTTATTACTTAAAAACGTTGTCTTTTAAAAATAGTGTTTTCTTAAGCGTTGTCCAAATACGCAAAATTATAAAAATACTCAAAATTTACATATAATTGAATATCCACAACCACAATCATTTTTATAATAAGACTATTTAACAAATAAATAAAACTTTATATTATACAAACAAAATGTATACATATTGATCCACAAATTAAATTTGTATCATACAAGTTATCCTTAACTTCATGACAATAATTTTTCAAACACACAAGTTTTACAAAACCTCATCATTGACTAACCGCTGTTGTTGGTGTCCATCGCATGGAATTGCTTCTTTAAGTCCAGCAATCTCTTCTTCTGAAAGGCTTTCAGCTATCACTCTTAGAGCCATCTTCTTCAACTTGTCATCAGCACACCTGGGGTTGTAGGCAATCAAGAAATTTTGTATGAAAACTTTCATACATGTAAATCTCGTACTAAATAATATGTCAATGTTATATATACATGTAATTCATACCGTAAGTGTGTTTATATAGTATCGACAAGTTTTCTTTAGGGCCAACTTCTACTCAAGCTCTTTAAACACTGCATCAAAATAAAAAAATTGGCATTAGTTCTGTGCTAAATGAAAATCATATTTAGAGGAAAAAGCGGGAGTGCTGTAGATGGATATATTAACCAAGCATATTAATGTTTGACCTGTCTTTACAAGTTCTAAGCATATATATTAACCAAGCATATAACCTAAGAGGAATAAGTTACAAAATGCTACTTGATGTTTGACCTGTCTTTATTGGATTTTGCGGACCCGGTCTTCTTGTAGCCAAGAACAATGTAATACTTGATGTTGCCTATACCTTTGCAGTTGTTTCGGCTTGAGGAGTGGCAAAGAATGGTGGAGTAGAGGATGGATTTCAGGTATTCATCCGTGCCATCGAGGAAATGACTCCAGTAGGTGACTAGCATGTTGACCAGGGCATGCTTGGAGAAGATGACTTGTTTCGAAGCTTTTAGATCAAAGATACGAAGTGCATTGTTATAAAACTAGATGCACGAACACTTGCTTATACGGTTCTTGAAATAAAATACATTCGTAATCATCACTAGCCCAAGCTCAATAAGGAAAATTCACGGTAAATGTGCATAGTATACCTCAGATACTGCAGATGATAGGGAAGGCAAGAAGACAGTTTGACGCAAATATTGAGATTGCCCAAGCCAATCCATGGTACTAATCCTGACACTCCTCCAAATCGCACCGACTTGATTGTGTCCACCCATCCTTGTTCATCACTTGGAACCTTTGAAATGAAAGTTGCATTGGGTACATGGAAAAAACAACAAAAGGGAGGATAAATGATAGCCACCAACCTAATTGTTCACAAATATCTGTATAAGCTATTAAGGGTGTTCATAGAAGTTGATCCTTTAGTCGTGTCTATTAGATGGTCAAATCTAGGCGCCAACTCAAAAATGTTGGCGTCCAAGTGTTAGTGTTCAACTACTTTTGATTTTCTTCATCTTTGAATTGTTAAATACATAGGGTATTTATAGGAATACTCAAGATGTATCTAAATAAATACATGAACCAATATTAAATGACATACATTCATCATCCAAGAGTCATTCATGAATCCTCCAATATTCATGCTCCGGATGACCATACATTAGATTATAAGTCCAATTAATTTGATTGCAAGGTTGTAAACAGTCCTTGAGGGCTATTGATAGTGATTCCAGTACGTACTGGAAAATAATGGAACAAACCTATGAAACAACTATCAAGGGATTCACTTCAACTTTCCTAAACCAAAGAAGAAACAGATGGATTACAAAAGAAAACAATTTGCACCATCAAACTGAAACTTATAATAAGCCTTAATAAATTAATGAAAAAAGAATTGTTTAGAAGTTCACTGAGAAACATATGAAAATACAACAAATGCAACTGCAAAAAAAAAATAAAAAACTAGTATCCAATTAACTTTTTATACTTTCAGATCAAAAGGTCAAATTTATATACTTTGGTTCATGTTCAAGCAAGAGGATAACAATCTCATCGACAGTTAGTATTTCCTTTTAATATAGAACACTAAAAAGAAGGAATATCAATGATGAAACAAACCTGAAAATGCGAGCTACTGAGGCAGCGAGCAATCTGCTTGAACAAGGTAATCATGCAGCGTTGGAACTCTGTCGTGAGCATCAAAGACCAAATATTACCAAATATTAAGATCACTGACAAACCAAATAATACCTTATTTTTAACAGCTATCTAGAGGATCTGGCTTTTTGACTTGAAGCTGGTTCAAAGAAGACAAATCAAATATACAAATACTAAGATGAAAGCATAATGAAGTAGTTAACTTTTTCTACTTTACCTGATTATAAGATCTATAGCTTCTTGCTCAGTATCTTGCTGCACGAGTAATTATTAGAAAAACAAACCCAATAGTGGAACAAAAGCTAGATAAAGAAACTAGATAATTTACACTGACAGAACTTTACAGAATAACATATAATACAGTGCTTTGTACTTGCATATTAATCCAGAAAACATCCTTTCACCTAAGTGACAATTTTTCCAAAACATCATCATTCACTAAAAATTTTCACAAGTTTTTAAACTTCAGTGACAACTTTTCTTTGGGGTCAACTGCTCAAGGTCGATCTGGTAACTATGCACTGCATCAAAAAAATTGGCATTAACTATGATTCCACCAAAAAAACCACCATTCCATGAACTTAAATCTAAATAGAATTATGGCAACTATCATTCCATACCTATTCATAAATATGATCTTGTATGCACTCCGCCAACTCGGACCGAACCTCATCAATTTGTTCACGAGAGTACCCTATTTTTGTGAACTGTGAGCATACACAATTTATGTTAATGGAAAAAATAATCAACACTGATCACTTTGCAATTTTAAATAGTTTATGTCAAATAATTTGAGATAAGCTAAATAATGTTACTATTGATTGTAGCGAATCTCTCTCAATAGTCTCAACTTCTTCAATAATTTCTCTCATAAATCGCATCACAAAAAAACCACATTGTTTCGCATCCGGTTGTTGAGGAGCCTATATATAGTAATTAGAGTCAAATTGTTAATGAAAATTATACACATTACAATATATGTTAAACAAAAGTACACATACCTTAACTACTTCCCACTTAACATTTTTCCTACCTTTCCTTCCCTTGGTTGAATTAAACAATTTTAAGGCCCTTCATACGTTAAGAATATTTGTTAAATAAGATTTTTATTATAATAAATATTTACTAAAAGAAATCTGAACTCACATTTCCATTACGTATTTTGAATCATCATCGCGAATGCGGCAACTTAGGGAATCCAGCAGGTAAATAGCATCCTTGTAAGGTTCAATAACACTAAGATTCCAATGGAAACTAGGCAAATACATAGGATTAGATCATAAAATTGAATAAATTATCGAAAGGAAGCAATTGAAAGTGATGTTTTACTTCTTGCTTACCCGACATTACATGGCACTAACACTAGTTGATCTGTTGATGCACTTGTCAGCTTATCTGCTAAAAGAGTTGCCCTTTGATTCAGGGTTTCAAGCTTAACTGATTTGTCTTGTGCTGTTTTTGCCAGATATGGGAGTTTGTGAGGATTCATAAATCTGAATTTCTTTGTCTTGGTATCTTTCACCATCTTTTTATACAGACACCTATCATTGCAAAGAAAAAAAATATTTAGATACTAAATAATAAAATTTAGATACAAAACACTCATAATAAGTTGGAAAAAATAATGATCACTCATAACACTAAGTTATGGCTGATGATAGTAACATCCATATATGAGAACTTACTATGAACAGTCTTGCATATTAAACATACCAGAAATGTATACATGCAAATTCTTTTATTTCTTGAGGACAAGCACATTTAAGATACTTAAAAATATACAAGAAAAAAGATATGAGCAAAGTACTTCCTGTCTAGAAGAACAAATGGCAGAAGGCAAACATTAAGGGCCGGTTGAAAATGAATGAGCTATATTTATGTAAAGTGTACCACATCAATTGATATTAGTAAACCTCTCAATAGAAATGATGAACTATTAACTTAATGAGAATAACATGGTATGAGAAAATTACTAGAAGTTGAATTTTCAATAGTAAACTTGTTCACACAACAATATTAGTAAACTTCTTGCAGTTCAAATCAGTGATTTTCTGTCTTGCTAGATATTAGAATTTCCCAGCAAACATAAAGCAATGCAGTAATTTCCCAGCATAAGTAAAGCAATGCAGTTGCAATTGAGAAAATAATATTTAGATACTAAATAATAAAATTTAGATACAAAACAATCATGTGGATTAAAAAATAATGATCACTCATAATAAGTTGGTGAAATTGTAACAATAAACCATAATAAGTTGCTAAAATTGGGAAGCAAACATGTGATGAAAAAGTTGCTGAAATTGCTTAAATAAACTTACTTACCATATGTAGGCAACGATCAAATTTCCTGAAATTGACTCCAAATGATACAAAGAATTGATGTCCTCAAGGTCAAGAAAAAGTTCACAATCTTCATCAAACACTTCATTATCTAAGCACATTGATATACATTTTCCTCCATCTAGAGCATGCTTACTGTAACAATATAACATATGTAATGCTCTTGGGACACTTGTTGACAAAGTAGGTTTTGATTTTTTTCGTTCAAACTTCTTCCTTCTAGGCTTCTAATAATTTCAAATATAAACAAGTTAGATAGCTAGGTTGAATAATAATAAAGTGGCAATATAATTAGAAATATAATAATAAAGTGACAATATAATTAGAAATATAATATCTCATATACCTCATCTTGCTTCACAATCTGCTGTTCAGGCCAAGCCACAACAGTTCCTATGGCATCACCAATTACTTCACATTCACTTGGAATTGGATATGGCAAAGGAGCGGATTTGTCCACTGCTTGATCAATGGAGACTCGAATGCAATTCTTGGGAAATGGAATACCATGAAGCATTTTTTCCATGCCATTGAAACAAACAATTGTACCATATGCAGCAATATTTGAGCAAGATTCCAATGTCAATGCAACTGATTGACCCTAAAATATTAAAAAAAACATGTTGATTATATTTAGTTTATAATGCTATAATAATAATGAATATCACTATAACTTGTATTTTACCAGAAACTTCGTCTTTACCCACAATCAGACGTCATCTTCTTCAATATTCTTCTGATGAAACTTCACCGAGCAACTGCCTTTGTCATCAATTGAATTGTCCCATGCACCCCTTTTATGCATTAATGCTTCAAGTTTTTGGATGCGTACATCTTGTTCTAAAATTTGCATCTTCGCCTCCTTCAGCTCCCTTTTATGCTCAGCGATTATATCTAGGGTAACATCATATTTCTTCCTTGTTCTACCAACATTGAAATAGATTGTTGGGTTGATATGACCTCCGATACCCCGGACACGCCCAGAATATTCCTGAGTTTCAAGTGCCTTGGTAAGAATATCCTCTTTTGCTCCTTCGCATTGCAGCTTACCCTCCTCTTTTGTTGTATATATTCATCCTGTAATGCAACATTAAAAAGAATTATCAGTACTTTACCAAGGATAATTACCAAGGATATGCAATATTGGTTTAAAAAATACTGATGTCCAGGCCGGTTCTTCCCGTGATAGCTCAAGTCAAGTGCTTAGTAAGTCATATTGAACAAATATGAAGTTGACTTTGAAATATTTTTTCCTTTTTTGGCATTCAATCATATATTTACTTCTGCACAGTTCTAAAAAAGGCACATATTTGATTGAGCAATTGACTACAAGTTTAATAAAATGACAAAATTTTAATAAATTTTCACTACACAAACCCATAAAGAGAGGACCACCACATAATTGAAGCTAATTGTCTGGAGTTGCAGGAAAGAATAATCAAAAGTAAAGTTGTTCCCAACCTCTCAAGTTCCGATTCATGAATCTTATGCTTTAATTCAAACTAAAACAGCACAAAGAGAATGCTCAAGGAGACAAGGAGCTTTATTTGTCACCAATCAAGTGGGAAAACATAATAGAAGCTTCAGAGCAGTGGTTTGGGGAACAACTTTACTGGCCCTTGGGTTACTGAAGCTTACAAATTGCTTACTGCCAAGAACGTTTCAAACCTGGTTGATTTATCTGCATCTGTTCTATAGAAACTCTAGCTATCACCTCTAAGTTCTCAATGCATTCACCATTAATTGATTGCAGCAAAAGGAAACCACTGCATGTAATAGACTTTTCGACTTGATCTCTTCTCCAAGTAAGAACATTTCAAACCTAGATACCTAGTAAATCCACATCTGTTCTATATAAACCCGTCACCTCTAAGCTCTCAATGCATTCATTCACCATTTACTTCCTCAATACATGCTCTAGTACTGAGAATTCAAGCTATGCAAGGAATGGCTGTTAAACTCCTCATTGCACTGCTTGCCTTGGCTTCCTCACGCAAAGGGTATTGATGCATGCAACTTTACTCTCGAAAACTAGAAGATATATTGAAGTCATTATCAGAAGAACATAAAAATTTACTTACAATCTTGTGTACTGTGTCCACCAAATCTTCACCTTCAAACTCTCCTCCTTTGTTGGCGCGTCCTTTCTTCCACATAATAGCTCTATTGATGTCATTATCATCACATAATTCAGTCCCCTACAACAAAGAAAAATCAAATAACAAATGTGAAATAATTTAATGTGAATCAATTAGAGGGTTCTTAGAGGAAATATATTTTAAAAATACTTACAATTTCTTCAGAAAGCGTGCATACCCTTTATGTGAGAGTCGATGAGGATATCTATTTTTTCCTTCGCTCTTTTTGTTGATCACTGAGTTTCTAGTTATTTCAAACAAGCGATATATCAAATTTGAATAATACATAATGAATTATGATCGAATAGTTTCAAAAGAAAAAATTTAGAATCTTACAATGAAATCTTCAGAAATGCGACTAATGACAAACGCACGCCAATCTTCTCTTGTAATTTCAAAGCCAACAGGTGGCTCATTCAACTCCTCAGGTTTGTCACGCCTGCTTAAAATAAATTTTTGGGTGAGATGGGTCTTGTATTGCCTCCACTTACTGTTTGCAGACCTCAAACATCCCTTTTTCCACTTTGAGTCAACATTATAAATCAACTGTACATCAAATAAGTGGAAAACATTAATAAGATTAATTAAGACAAACATAAAATATATCTATCATTAGTAGTGAAATATTATAATTGTTAAAACATGCTAACTTGCTTACATTGACTGATTCATTCATTAATTCTTTGACAGCAAGTGGGACTTGCTTCCATGTCTTGTATTTAATATTAACCTTTTGCCGAGCCAAGACACCAATGTAACTTTGCATGGCTACATCAGCTGGTCCTATCGGTTGTCCAAAATTATTGAATGACACCTCATTTCTAATACCTTGCATTCTTTGCTTTGTAATCTTATCCAACTGTGTGCGACCTCTAGAAGTTCTTGAGGAGATAGTGTCTTTGGAATCCAACACTTTATCACCCTCACAACTCTCTTCACGGGCAGCTGTAATGACTTCTTTACCCTTGTCCAACTTTGCAAGTTGCCCTATTCTCTTACTCTTTCTAGTAGAATCCATTGATCTGTAACAACTTAGACTGATCAACATAAGTTTAGTTAGAAACATGCATAAACTCACAGCAAGATGATATATTTACACCAACAAATTCACAACAGTATGAAAAAAAATAAAAGATAAAAGCAGAAACTTGCAGCAACATCACAACATATCTGATTCAAATTAAAGTGAGGAATATAACATATTAATATTGTCCACAAATTCATCCTCATAGGTAAATTGTTTACACACTTATATTCAAAAGCAAAAATTCAGCAATTAAATATTGTCAATCCAACTTCCATCACAGTCTTCACGAATACATGGTGGTTCATTATCATCTTCTCCGTCAATATCCATTGATGGTAACCCCCTACTAAAACATTGATAGTGGATAGCAGTGTCCTCTAACTCTTCGCCCTTTAGGTATTCAAAGTAGTCTCTGTTTGGTGTTGCAAGTACAACACTCCATAAAGGATCTTCAGGATCTTCAATGTAAAATACTTGCTTTGCTTTGCTTGCCAGGATAAAAGCGTCAGATTTGAATCCAAGTCTATTGAGGTTTACCAATGTGAAACCAAGATCATCTACTTTAATGCCATTATTATGCTCCACCCAATTACATTTAAACATTGGAAGTTGAAATTTATGGTAATCAACTACCCATATTTCTTCTATAACTCCATAAAAAACCATATCTGACACAATAGGATTTTTATCCTTTGCACTTGCAACTTGCATTGTCTTTGCAACTAAGCTGACTCCGGAGTTTTGAACAACTCGTATAGCATCACGCTCTTTTGTAGCATAAGTAACCCCATCAATCAAATAGCTAGAGTATTTTAGTACTTGCTTGTTAGGCCCGCGAGCTATCCACATCAATCTTTCTGAAACTTGATGAGTGGAATGGTCAACTACATCAAGAACCTAAATTTTTATGCAATAAAATTTTAATTATGCATAAATATGAAAATGAATGTATGCCAATATGTAATACTAAAGAAACTTACACGATCACGCAACCAAGTAATAAACGTTCGATTATGCTCATCTTGTAACCACTTCTTGGACTTAGCCTTACGAGGAAATCTTGCATTCAAATACGTCATGTGTTCCCTAATCAAATTATTTGGTATAAATAAACCAACAGAATGTAAGCAAACCACATTAAAATATTAATAAGTTAGATACATTACTCGATATAGAGATCAATCTCAGCATCATTTGCCAATACATAACGATGTGCTTGCGTCAACTCATCGTGAGTAGTGGAGTAGACTACTGCACCTGATAAAGGCTTAGTAAGTTCTATTTGTCGATGACTTGATGGGATCCCAATTGTGTGCACACTAGACAGATAGTCTGAGCAAAATTCAACAGCCTCTTCAACAATATAAGATTCAGCCATACACCCTTCAGGTCGATTGCGATTTCGCACATAACCTTTCAAAATCTTCATGTATCTTTCAAATGGATACATATACCTATACCAAACCGGTCCACACAGTTTCACCTCCCGCACAAGATGAACACTTAAATGAATCATTATATCAAAAAATGAAGGGGGAAATACTTTTCAAGTAAACACAATATTGTCACAATCTCTCTTTGCATATCATCCATCCTTGAAACATCTATCACTTTATTACATAACACATTGAAGAAGAAACACAAGCGAGTGATAGTGTCTCTAACATGTTTGGGCAAAACACCACATATCGCCACAGGAAGCAATTGTTGCATTAAAGCGTGGTAGTCGTGTGACTTAAGGCCAATAAGTTTTAAGTCCTTCAACGACACGAGGTTTTTAACATTAGATGAGTAACATGATGGAAGTTGTATTCCAAACAAAGAATTCAAAATTTTCCTTTTCTCATCCTTACTAAGTGTATAACAGGCTGCTGGCAAAAATGTTTTCTTCTCCCCCATCCTTGGTGCCAAATCTGTCCTGACATTCATTTCCAAAAGGTCTAATCTCGCTGCTACTCCATCCTTTGTTTTTCCTGGAATATCAAGTAACGTTCCGATAAGACTTTCACAAATATTCTTTTCAATGTGCATCACATCAAGAACATGTCGAATGTATAGATGTTTCCAATACTGAAGTTCAAAGAAAATTGATTTTTTTTTCCAGCATGATTTTACATCATCATTCGACTGAGACTTTCTACTCATTTTTCCCCAATGACAATTAATTCTTTCTGTTAGGACCAAAAGTAGCTAGAGGGGGGGTGAATAGCTCGTCGCGTTCACTCGGTGCTCGGCGTTGCTTGTTCCTTCAAAGATGTGCAGCGGAAAATACAGAAACAAACACACAACGCTAACACGGTTGGTTTTACTTGGTATCCACCTCACAAGAGGTGACTAATCCAAGGATCCACACCAACACACACACCCTCCACTAAATAAAACTCTCCTTTGTGGTAACTACCAAGGGCGGAGAAGCCCTACAATACTCAATACAAGAAGAGAGGGAAAGGATACAAGAAATACAAGCTTACAAGCTTACAATGAGTACAAAACCCTAACCCTAGCTTCTCTTCTTGGCTTTGATCCGCCTCTTGACTTGGAGAGCTTCCAAGATCCTTCAAGAACTGGCGATCTGAGCTTTGTGAGCGCTGTGGAGGAGTTGGCGAGAGCTCTGGAGTGAATCGGAGAAGTTCTTCACGCAGCCATCGAACGCCTGTAGCTATAAACGACGCCAACGGTCGGATCCCGATCGATTCGAATGTTCCCAATCGATCGGGGAGGCTTTGGATCGATCCATGGATCGATCCAGCGCCTATCGCGTGCGGATCGATCCACGGATCGATCCAGTAGCTTTCCAGCCTCGCCCCAATCGATCCACCGATCGATTGGGACATCTGAATCGATCCACGGATCGATCCGTGGCTCGTCATTGGACAGTCCGGATCGATCCATCGATCGATCTGGAGCCGGATCGATCCATCGATCGATCCAAGACTTGGTTTTGTCCAAAACCAAGTCCTAAACCTCCCAAACCAACATCCGGTCAACCTTGACCTGTTGGTATGTCATGCCTAGCATCTAGTCACTCCCTTGACCTGCTAGGACTCCCTTACCAAGTGTCCGGTCAATCCCTTTGACCCACTTGGACTTTTCTCTGTGCCAAGTATCCGGTCAATCCCTTTGACCTACTTGGACTTTTCTTTCATGTCAAGTATCCAGTCAATCCTTTGACCTACTTGGATTTCCCAACACCAGATGTCCGACCATCCTTGATCCATCTGGATTTTTCCTTGCCTGGCTTCACTCACCAGGACTTTCACCTAGCTTCACTCACTAGGGTTTTCCATCTGCCTAGCTTCACTCACTAGGACTTTCACCTGGCTTCACTCACCAGGGTTTTCCATCTGCCTAGCTTCACTCACTAGGACTTTCACCTGGCTTCACTCACCAGGGTTTTCCATCTGCCTAGCTTCACTCACTAGGACTTTCACTTTGCCTAACATCCCAGTTAGGACTTCCCAGTCAAGTATCCAGTCAACCTTGACCTACTTGACTCTTCTTCAATCAATATCTTATTGTCAAACATCTAAACCCAAACCAAGACTCAGCTTGGTTACCCAGGTCAACCTTGACCTGAGGGATATTGCACCAACAATCTCCCCCTTTTTGATGTTTGACAATACCACAATAACACTTACAATCCCATATGTAAGTTAGGCTAATCTCATAGCCTCCTTCTTCATGCCACTAGGTAATGAAAGCATAAATTAAGCTCTTCATTCTCCCCCTAAGAGGGCAAACTCCCTCTAGGTAATGAAAGCTTAACTTACTCCCTTTCATGAGTCCTTTCATTCTCCCCCTATGACCTTCCCATAGGTAATGAAGGACTAAGCTTAACCATACATTCTCCCCCTATTGGCACACATCAACCCATCGTTGGACACACATCAACCTATGCTCCAATTTTGGGCACACTTCAACAAATCCATTTGTTGAAGACTCTCCCCCTGAAGAGTTGCTCATCGTTGTTCACAACATCACTCGTTGTGATCAACACGATAATGAAGGTCCCATACCCTTCATTTATCCTTAACTTCTCCCTCAATGTAGACAACTACCCAACCTTGAGCATTAACTACCACTTGAGTGTCCACTTGAAATAATGAGGATATCCACTCCTCATTTCTCCCCATTTCAAGTTTAAATGCTCAACCTTGAGCAAGTTCACAACAGAAGGTTAACCACCTTCCAAGGTTCATGAAAAATAATTTTCATGTCTTTAAAGAGTCCCTCCCCCTAAAGACATGGTGGTAACTTCTGTCATTGCACCAACAATGACTTGGAATCCCTAAACCTTTAGGAAACCCAAATTTAGAAGTTTTGAGGTTCAAATATTCAAAATTTGAAACAACCTCAACCTAAACTTCTACTTAGTCTTCGTTAACCAATCCATCCTTGTTTTCAACATGAAAACACCCTTTGTATGTATACAAATGTATTTAAGGGGTTTGGAATGGTTACCTAGACTCAAAGAGGTTCAAAGATGCTGAAATCAGGCCTTCCCAGCCAAAATCAGCAACTTGGATCGATTGGAGTTGGGTTCCAATCGATTGAACCTTTCTGAATCGATCCACGGATCGATTCAGACTCCCTGGATCGATCGGCTGATCGATCCAGCGAGCTTCTGCTCGCGGGAATTGCCGTTTGAATCGATCCATGGATCGATTCATGGAACTCCAATCGATCCATGGATCGATTGGAGCTCTGATAGTTGCTGAAATTTCATTTCAGTCAACTTCAGAAACCCCTAGAAAATTCTACAAAAATCCAAAAATTATGAAATTTCGTGTAGACATTATTTAGGGCATACTTAATCATGGAAAAATAGCTTTCTATGAAAATACATCATATTTTCAAAGATTGACACAAACTTGAAAACTTGCAAAAACTTTAGTGTTTTTCTTCAAGTTTGTGTCTAACTATTTAATGGTGATTACTATCAAAAGATAGCCTTCACCAAGATTTTCCAAAAACATTTTAAAAACATTTTCAAAACCAATATCCCATCATGTTCCTTGGGCATAATGCACATGACTTGTACATTAGCTTTCCCAATGATGGGAAAACCCATAACTATGTGTTTTGATGAATTTAAAACTCAAAGGAATGCACTAAATCAACATCTTGAGCTTTGTTCATCATCCTAACATCTCACTTGTATATAATATGCACTAAAACACATACAAGTCACCTTAGAGGTCTTTGTGAGATGTAAAATTTGGTTTTGCCCTATTCTAGGGATCATGCATATCTATCTAGGCATTTTAGAAATGTTAGACATCCACCTAGGATGTCACTTGTCAATAAGTGTCGTTAAATGTCATTCGTCCTTAATTACAAGGAATTAAACTTAATGCATGAATATGTTATGGCATACATCAAAAGAAAATAATTTTCAAAAGAAAATATCCTATTGCTACATGATGTATGAATGTCATGACATGGTATTATTTTTTTTTTGATTTTTTTTTTATAATAAAACATGAATGTAAAAATAGACATGATGTCATGGCATATGATGGGCAAACAATCATGGCAAGATTTAGCATAAATAAAATATACCTAGATTAACTATCTAAGTATCCTTAAAGTCTTAGCTAAACTTACACCTTAAACCTAGATTGCCCTAAAGTGCTTCAAGAAAATGCCAAAGCCTAAGTTTGCATTTTTTTATTCCCTTGATTAACTTATGCCAATTAAAATAAACATGTCCTCAAATGTTGGCATATTCCATTTTTCCTCAAGAGTAGCACTTTTAAATTTAAGGCCCGGATTGCCTTAAATTGCCTAAGAACATACCAAAAACCCAACTTGATAGTTCTTATTAATTTTCCAATATGTGCCATTTAAGATTAAAATCAATTCTTCCACCATTAGGCACATTTTACTCTTTCAAGGAGTAATCAATAATTCCATTTCATTTTCAAAGGTTAACAAAAACCTTGAAAATGCTCCTTGAGTGTCAATTTCCTCAAAGTTGGGTTAACTACCCTTCTAATCGGAGTTGACACTCTCTAACCCATCTATGGGGTAGAGAAGATGCTCCTAGGAACCCAACACCTATTGGTGCTCCTTGGATGCTCTAGGTACTCACTAGGGATAACTTCCTAGATACCTTCCTAGTGACCTTGTTGGGCTTCTTAGAAGCCTTGGTCACATTTTCTAGGTCAACTCTAGGGATAACCTCCTTGTGACCTTGTTTGTGACTTTCTTAGACTTCTTAGAAGTCTTAGTCACATTTATTGCAAAAATACTCTTAGGGATGACTTCCCTAGCATTTTTGGCTTGACCACTAGACCTAGGGTTTGTTCCATAACTATATGGAACTCTATGGTAAGAGGGCACATCCTTCTTAGCCTTTGGTTTGTATCCCAAACCTCTATGGCCATTGGATGGCTTTTGTACCCCTAAACCTAGGTTATGCTCATTTTGCCCTAATAGGATATTTTCCATCCTTTTTAGGGTCTTTTCAATTTTATCAAGTCTTGACCTCAAGACTTGATTTTCCATCACTAAGTCCTTAGTTTTTGGTTTTCCATTAAGTTCATGAGCATTTTTGTTTCTAGGCTTGTATCTTACATCCTTAGAGTTATCGCCTAGGTTTTTACCTACATTCCTAGCCTTAGGGATAGTAGTTTTGGCATGTAGGGCCACATGCTTTTCCTTAAAGCCCTCATGCTTCCTATTCTTATGGTAAATCGCATTAAAATGATAAAAATTTGACCTAGCATGCTTTTTACCATTTTGCAAGGGAATAGGCTCAATGAAAGTTACCTTCCTTTTTACCTTGGAGGCTCCCCCTTGACTAGTGCCCCCTTGAGCCTTGACCACCTTCTTCCCCTTAGGGCATTGACTTCGGTAATGCCCTTTTTGTTGACACAAGAAGCACACAATGTGCTCCTTGCTCTTCTTTGTCCGGGTGGTCTCCTTGGGCTTCTCCTTGCCCTTTTGTGCCACTTGGCCCTTCTTCTTGGCCAAGTTGGGACACTTGCTCTTATAGTGCCCATGTTCCCTACACTCAAAACATATTATATGATTTTTATTATTAATTGAAATATTTATACCTTCTTGTATAGGGATGGCACTTGCTCCTCCATTTGATATTTCTTGAATTTCAGAGGTGGCACCATCTTCTTCTTCTTCACTTGACCCGGATGTAGAAGCTTCTCCTTCTTCTTGATCCGGTGTCACCAAGGATTGCTCCCCCTCAATCCTAGAGGTGGAGGCTTCATCATCTTGAATATGAAACAAGGAGTATGCTCCCTCCTTGTTCCCTTCGTTGCATTCCCTTGAGGATGAAGCATCTTGGATTTCCTCTTCTTCGGAGGTTGAGCATCTATCAACCTCGGAATCCTCCTTTTGGTCTTGCTCCAAAGAGTCACCCTCTTTGGATTCTTCATGATCTTGTACAGTGGAAGGGATCTCTTCATGAAGCTTGGCCAATTTGCTCCAAAGCTCCTTGGCATCTTCGAATTCTCCAACTCGAGCCAAGATGTGGCTAGGCAATAAGTTGACCAGAAGCTTGGTCACTTTGTCATTTGCCTCGCCCCTTTGAATTTGCTCTGAGCTCCATCTGCTTTTCTTTAGAAGCTTGCCCTTGGAGTTCGTTGGAGCTTTGAAGCCTTCCATTAGAGCAAACCATTGCTCTATCTCCATCATAAGAAAGTTTTCGATTCTTGATCTCCAA
Source organism: Zingiber officinale (assembly GCF_018446385.1). NCBI lineage: Eukaryota > Viridiplantae > Streptophyta > Magnoliopsida > Zingiberales > Zingiberaceae > Zingiber > Zingiber officinale. Next base: position 108,251,772 of record NC_055988.1, read on the forward strand.
GAATCGAAGCTTGCCGATGTGTATGGTGGAGCCACCCTTGTATCAAATCCAAGTCCATCTTGGAATTGCATCTTGAAGTTGAGCTTGATAAAGTCTTGAACTTGAAGAATTTGCTCCAACTTCTTCACCCTCTAGCTTTTCTTGATATGCTTGACCCTTCCGGCGATGATTCCGGTGAAAAGCGGCCTCGCTCTGATACCACTTGTTAGGACCAAAAGTAGCTAGAGGGGGGTGAATAGCTCGTCGCGTTCGCTCGGTGCTCGGCGTTGCTTGTTCCTTCAAAGATGTGCAGCGAAAAATACAGAAACAAACACACAACGCTAACACGGTTGGTTTTACTTGGTATCCACCTCACAAGAGGTGACTAATCCAAGGATCCACACCAACACACACACCCTCCACTAAATAAAACTCTCCTTTGTGGTAACTACCAAGGGCGGAGAAGCCCTACAATACTCAATACAAGAAGAGAGGGAAAGGATACAAGAAATACAAGCTTACAAGCTTACAATGAGTACAAAACCCTAACCCTAGCTTCTCTTCTTGGCTTTGATCCGCCTCTTGACTTGGAGAGCTTCCAAGATCCTTCAAGAACTGGCGATCTGAGCTTTGTGAGCGCTGTGGAGGAGTTGGCGAGAGCTCTGGAGTGAATCGGAGAAGTTCTTCCGCAGCCATCGAACGCCTGCAGCTATAAACGATGCCAACGGTCGGATCCCGATCGATTCGAATGTTCCCAATCGATCGGGGAGGCTTTGGATCGATCCACGGATCGATCCAGAGCGCCTCTGTGCTCTGGAAACGCGCCTGGATCGATCCACGGATCGATCCAGCGCTTATCGCGCAAAGCAGCCGCGTCCCAATCGATCCACTGATCGATTGGGACATCTGGATCGATCCACTGATCGATCCAGAGTGATCGATCCAGACCTGGATTGATCCACTGATCGATCCAGCACTTGGTTTTTGTCCAAAACCAAGTCCTAAACCTCCCAAACCAACATCCGGTCAACCTTGACCTGTTGGTATGTCATGCCTAGCATCTAGTCACTCCCTTGACCTGCTAGGACTCCCTTACCAAGTGTCCGGTCAATCCCTTTGACCCACTTGGACTTTTCTCTGTGCCAAGTATCCGGTCAATCCCTTTGACCTACTTGAACTTTTCTTTCATGCCAAGTATCCAGTCAATCCTTTGACCTACTTGGATTTCCCAACACCAGATGTCCGATCATCCTTGATCCATCTGGATTTTCCCTTGCCTGGCTTCACTCACCAGGACTTTCACCTAGCTTCACTCACTAGGGTTTTCCATCTGCCTAGCTTCACTCACTAGGACTTTCACTTGGCTTCACTCACCAGGGTTTTCCATCTGCCTAGCTTCACTCACTAGGACTTTCACCTGGCTTCACTCACCAGGGTTTTCCATCTGCCTAGCTTCACTCACTAGGACTTTCACTTTGCCTAACATCCCAGTTAGGACTTCCCAGTCAAGTATCCAGTCAACCTTGACCTACTTGACTCTTCTTCAATCAATATCTTATTGTCAAACATCTAAACCCAAACCAAGACTCAGCTTGGTTACCCAGGTCAACCTTGACCTGACGGATATTGCACCAACACTTTCAACTCTTTCAAAAACTTTATCGCCACTTAATGGTTTTGGAGCAGGGTTAAATTCTTGGTTCCCATTAAATGCCTTCCGTTGCCTTCGATAAGGATGAGTTGCAGGTAGAAACCTTCTATGACCTGTATAAGACATTTTCCTACTATGCTTCAACCTTGTTGAATAGGTATCTTCACCACAAATAGGACATGCATGATATCCTTTCACAATGCATCCTGACATGTTCCCATATGCAGGAAAATCATTGATCGTCCATAATAAGATAGCCCTAAGCATAAAAGTTTCTTGGCGATATGCATCATATGCTTCGACACCTATATCCCATAAGCATTTTAAGTCATCAATTAGAGGTGCTAAGTAAACATCAATATCATTTCCCAGCTGTTTGGGACCAGAAATTAACAATGTGAGCATCATAAATTTTCTCTTCATACACAACCATGGAGGAAGATTATAAGTAATCATTAAAACTGGCCAACAACTATATGCAGAACTCATTAAACCATGAGGATTCATCCCATCAGCTGATATAGCCAATCTGAGATTTCTTGCCTCAATACCAAAATCTGGCCATTTGCGATCAACTATTTTCCAAGAAGGTGTATCAGCTGGATGGCGTAAATATCCATCACAAAGTCTTTTTTCGGCATGCCAAGTCAACTCCTTAGATATCTCTTTATTCCGAAACATTCTTTGAAATCTTGGAATAGGGGGGAAGTACCACAAAACCTTGGCAGGAATTCCTTCATTTATCATATTTTTTTTTCCCAACTTCCACCTTGACATCCCGCAAGTAGGGCAATTAGTTAAATCCTCATACTCCTTCCGGTATAAGATACAATCATTAGGACAAGCGTGAATTTTTACATAATCCATCCCTAATGCAGATAAGCTTTTCTTTGCATCATACAGAGATAAAGGCAATTTATTGTCATCTGGAAGTATTTCTCCTAACAAACTGAGTAGGTCAGTGAAACTTTTATCACTCCAACTATATTTGGCCTTCAAGTTGAATAATTTCACAATTGCAGATAACCTTGTAAATTTAGTGCATCCCGGATATAAAGGTGTCTCGGCATCTTCAAGAAGCTTATTGAATTGGGTTGGATTCTCAGCATAACTATCATATGCATCATGAACCATATTTATTGGTTCCTCACGAACATATTCATTTGGCCCTACTTGGTCACTTTCATTTTGTGAAATCCCTATCGTAGATCTTTCGCCGTGCCATATCCATGTATGATATGTCATATCTATACCGTTACAATACAGATGTGCCCTGATAGTTTGTATATTTTTCTTCTTTAGATTGCCACATTTTGCACATGGGCAAGATATTCCCATATTCGGATCATTAGTGTTTTCCATTGCAAATTGCAAGAAAGACTCAACTCCATTCTCATATTCACGTGATAGTCTATCCTTTGACATCCAATCTTTGTCCATTCTTTATAACTAATCAATCAACAATGAGCTAATACCTAAAAATATTAACACAAACAATAGTGTGAAACTATAACAAAATATTTAAACAATTAATCAAAATTGTATTTCTACCTGAAAATTTTTGACCATACAGGTTTCTCATCAAAATGCAATCCCAATAGCAAATTTCTCACTTGGGGAGATAACCTAGTTATCTATATTATCCATATGTACATGTTTGTTAGAGTCTACGTATAGGTAGTTAGGTACTTTTGCCTTGGTATAAATTGTAGAGTCATATAATATTGGAGCATTCACCAAAACATATTCTCTATTGAAACATGTTAACCTTTAGTTGAAAAATGAAACCATTCCAGGAAAATGCTTGAATTATAACTTATAATAAGCAACTTTGTTTCTTTAGCACTTGAGAATCTGCAACTTCCTCAAAGGGACATCAACATAAGCAACTCAATGCAATAGTGCATGATGTATTAAATCATACTTAAGCCATTAAGCTCTTAGAAGGCAAGTGACATAAATATAACAATAGTAGTTGATATAAATTCAACAAACTGAGTAGGCACAAGTCACTGCCTAGAATTAAGATGAGATAATGCAGAACACAAGTTTTAGATACAATAAAAATGAGAGATATTCTCTGCGCATTAAGGGTACACAATAAAAATAATAGTAGAATAACACTAGAGATTGATTAATTTCAAGCTGCACATTATACCTGACGACAAAGAAAGGCTGGAATGTGAATAATATCTGCAACTTGGCCAACAGCTTCACACTGAATTTGAGAAAAAAGGATAGCATGTTATATGCTTCATGCTATTTTTAAGGATTAATACCTACTGCCAAAGTCTATAGCTAAACGTTTAAAAATTCCAGATTAAATCATGAGAAAATACAATCAGGGGAGGGGGAAAATTGATGCAGTATGAATCCGGCAAAATGGCTAGTTCGGAAAATAATCAAAAATAAACAAAATCTTATTCTAGAGGGATGGAAGAAATTTTACCTTTCTTTCTTCCGTTCCTCCTACTCTCGAATCTGCTCTGCGAGGAAGGAACTAAGATCGAAGGGTTCAGAGGAGTTGAGGAGCCGTGAGAAGATTAGGAAGGGTAAGCTGACTTTGATTGAGGAGATGGGGAAATGCGAGATTAGGGATCTCGACTTGGAGGAGTTGGGCCGGCGTGAGGAGTTTTGCGTGAGGAGTTTGGGTCGAGATTAGGGTTCAGAGGAGATCACGCGGCAAGGAGAGGAGAAGGCGCTCGTGGAGAGGAGAAGGCGCTCGTGGAGAGGAGTGGAGAGGAGAAGGCGCTCGTGGAGAGGAGAAGGAGAGGAGAAGGCACTCGTGGAGAGGAGAAGGAGAGGAGAAGGCACTCGTGGAGAGGAGTGGAGAGGAGAACTCGTGGAGAGGAGTGGTGAGGAGAAGGCGCGCGCGCGTTGAGGGTTTAGAGTTTAGCAAAGCGAGGGCTGCGAATTTATTTTAAGTGAGTTTAGGGGAAACATACACAACACTTTAAAAAACGTTTTTTAAAAAAATGTTGTCTTTGACCATAAACAACAACACTAAAGACAACACTTCATTAAAAACCGTTGTCTTTAGTAAAAAGTAAATACCATAGACAACGCTTTTCACTAAAAACGTTGTAAAAAAAAGAACGACAACGTTTTTATTAAAAAGCGTTGTCTATTGGGTGTTGTTGAATGCAAAAATTCTTGTAGTGAGGAAAAGCTAGAGGAATATTTTAATTTTTGTAAAAATTCTTCCCTTATTTGCCTTGGGCAAGTATTATAAAAGAAGGGGTGAGGAGGCTTCATGAGACACAATAATTCTTATTCTCTAGGTGGCCGACCCTTCCTCTTCCCTTCTCTTTTCCCTTTGCTCTCTTCTCCTTGGTGGTGGTGGTGGCCGGATTTTAGAGGAAGAGGAAGATATCTTTTGGGCGGTGTTCATCTTGGAGGATCGTCGCCCACACGACATCCAAGGTGAGGCGAGGAATATGGCAGAAGATCTCGAGGTCATTAGTTTACAAAGAGAATGTATAATTAGCAATTATTTTTCGCATCATGCTAGTTATTTCTTTTTGTAAGAATTCCAAATACAAGAGGCATTAGATCTAGTTTTTCGAGTTTGTATTTTCTTCTTTTTCGAATTTGTGATTCGATTGTTCTTTTTTGTTAACCTAGAGTTATTTAAGGAAATTAAATATTAGCTTTCCTTAAAAGGTTTTGTCTAGGCGGTGGTGGTTGCTCCCATATCCAAGAAGGTCATGTGCCTCGCCATGCAGTCCTGGAAGTCAATTTTGGAAATTAATATTTAATGGAATTAATAACATAGGTGGATTTGAATCAATAGTATTAAGTTCCGCTTACGATTCAAATCTAAACCATTAAGAACAGATAAGTTAAATTTGGAATCAATGATGTTAAGTTCCGTCTACGATTCCTAATTTAACTTCTAAAGAACACAATAGGTTATTTAAGGAAAGGTTCGACACTTGTACAAAAAAAAATTGTGCAGTGGAATCGGTACGTTTTTCTAGGACTAACCAACAGTTATAGGTACTTCATTACATTTACTGATGACTTCAGTAGATATGGTTATGTGTATCTGATGACACATAAGTCACAATCCTTTGAAAAGTTCAAAGAATTCAAGAATGAAGTACAAAACCAGCTAGGTAAGAGTATTAAAATACTTTGATCAGATCGAGGTGGTGAATACCTGAGGCATGAGTTTCGTGACTATCTAGTTGAGTGTGGGATTCTATCCCAACTCACTCCTCCTGGAACACCACAGTGGAATGGTGTATCCGAAAGGAGGAATCATACCCTATTAGATATGGTACGATGTATGATGAGTCACACAGATCTTCCTATATCTTTTTGGCGATATGCTCTAGACACAGCAACCTTCACACTTAACCGTGTTCCATCCAAAGCTGTGATAAAGACACCATATAGGATATGGACTGGGAGAGATGCCCAGATATCTTTTATGAGGATTTGGGGTTGTGAGGCTTACGTTCGACGTCAAGTCTCGGACAAACTGAGACCCAAATCCGATAAGTGCTATTTTATAGGATATCCCAAGGAAACGAAGGGATATTACTTCTACATTTCCAGTCACCACAAAGTGTTTGTGGCTAAGACTGGGGTATTTTTAGAAAAGGGCTTTGTTTCTAGAAAAACTAGTGGGAGTAGGTTCGATCTTGAAGAAGTTCAAGATATGGACCATAGGACTGAAGTCTTGATGGAAGTTGAACTGGAACCACAAAATGTTGTGATTGATGAGATTGTTGCACAAGGAGTTGAGAAACAACAACTAGTTCAAGTAGACCTACCTCTTCGTAGGTCTGACAGGATACGTCGTCAGCTTGAGAAATACTCTTTTCTCTTGTCTGACCATGACGATGTTATGCTTGTTGAGAATGAGCCTACCTCCTATCAGGAAGCTGTGATGAGATCAGATTCTGAGAAATGACTAGAGGCCATGAGATCCGAGATGGAATCCATGTACACCAACCAAGTATGGACTTTGGTTGATCCGCCTTCAGAGAAGGAGACTCTACTAGTGCGCCTATTCAACCGCCTTGGATTAACAACCTTCTTGGTTGTAACTAAGTCAAAACCGCTAAGTCATCTTTTTTCTTATCTGGGCATCCTTATTATTCCTGTTGCTTTATCTTAGAGTTGAAAGTTTGAGGAGGGTATACTTTTTGTTGGTGTAGAACAGGCAAACAAAAAGTATACCCTCCTCAAACTTTCAATTCTAAGATAAAGCAACAGGAATAATAAAATGACTAATAGAAAAGAAAAGAGATGATTCAGTGGTTTTGACTTGGTTACGACCAAGAAGGTTGTTAATCCAAGGCGGTTGAATAGGCACACTAGTAGAGTCTCATTCTCTGAAGGCGGAGAAGTCTTTTACACAATTGGAAAGCACAGAAGTTGCTAAGAAATGAAAGTACAGAGTTGCCTTCTTGTTGGTGTTCGAGACCCCCTTTATATAGGGGTTCCAAGACTTATCCAGAGCCCCTGATCTTCGTTTGACTCGAGAGGGATCGGTTGACGGATCCCAGATTCGGTCGACCGAACCTGATGAACTCTCCCAGCTTTCCATATGGATGCAGGCTCTGTGGATCAAGCTTAGGTTTGGTCGACCGATCCTTGCGTTCGGTTGACCGATCAGCCAACGGTCTCCCTGAGCTGGCCCGATCAGCACACTCGACTAGGTCTTCTGTTTTATCTTCGGTTCGGTCGACCAATCAGAGGGTCCGGTCGATCGATCAACCAATGGCTGAATGCTGACATGGCTACAAAGGCTGTCTTCTGAAGATAGGCCTTCGGTCGACCGATCATGGCCTTCGGTCGACCGAACACTTGTCAAGTCAACTCCCGGTTGACTTGCTCTGGTTCGGTTTGCTTGGGTGATTTCGGCCAACCGGAATAGGGCTCACCCGAACCCAATTCCCGGCCTTCTCCTCGAGTCGTCTTCCGTCCCGGCTTTACGTCCCTCGAACGCCGCGCACGTTCTTCACGCCCACCGATGTACTCTTCCGCAGTTGTCTCGTCCTTCGGACACACCGAGCCCGTCGGCTCCCTTCTCGTGTCGTCCTTCTCGCTAGCTGCGTCTTCTGCTCGACTTCCTGCCCTCCTAAGCTCCTGTACACTTAGACACAGGGATTAGACAAACATGACCTAACCTAAACTTGGTTGATCAATCAAAAGAACCACAGGGTCCAACAATCTCCCCCTTTTTGATGTGCATCAACCCAAGTTTAAGTTAGGATAAAGCAAGCAAATAGTAATTTTAAGAAAATTACTAAACTAACATTTTAAGCACAAAAAAAATAAAGTTTGCAACATAAGGTAGAAAAAACATTTAAAGAATTAATTTTCCTAACTTCTCTAAACTAGTTACTTAATTCTCCCCCTTTGATCACAGAAAAAATGGGGTAAAAAAAATTTTCTAAGTCATTTTTAAAAAAATTGCTAAGTGAAAATTTAATATTATTTTCAGAAAAACTTAGCTTAGATAAATCTAATTTCAGAAAAGATCTTAATTAAATAGAAATGAGAATTTTTCTAAGTAAAACTTTCAAGAAACATTTTTTAAAAATATAAATTTGAAGAATTTCTAAGAAAAAACTTTTCAAAATATTATTTAATTCTAATTTTAATATTTTTATCAGAAAGTTAATTAAACATTTTATTTCGATATTTCGGCTTCCAGGTCATGGAGAGGTACTAGGCCTTCTTAGTTATTGGAGTAACAACCACTTTCTTAGATAAAGCTTCCATAAAGAAACTCATTGTTTAATTTTCTCACTGTAATCTTTTAATTAAAAGAAAATTTTAAATAGCAAAGATTTAGAAACCCAATAAAGGTTCCTTCCTACAGAGTTGGTCAAAAACTTAGGAGTACATATCCTTTAGGTATTCTTCTAAGTTGACCTTGATGTTTTCTAATATACAGTTTAATTTTCCATAAACATTAATTTTTAATTTTTGAAAAGCATTAGTTTTTAAACCTGAATTTTCAGTTTTTAATTTTTCAATTTCCAAATTTAATTTCTCATTTTCTAAATTCAAATTTTCTAACATTGTTTTTAAATTGGCAATTTCTTTTTCTGATTTGACTAAGTCTTTAGTAAGTACTTTGATAAACTTAAAAAACTAAGAAGGAGTGAGGTCACGTACCTTACTTACCTCACTTGGTGATGCTCCCCTTTCATCGTAGCTTTCTTCTTCTGATTCTCCCCCTTGATCAATGCTCATCTCTGAGTCTGAGTCATCTTCGAAGAGATAGTTGGCCACCAGTACTAGTCCCGAGAAAGCTTCGGCTTCTGACTCGGAGGATGAAGAATCATCCCATGTAGCCTTCAGGCTCTTGCGTGTAGAGGACGTCAATTTTTTAGGCTTCTCTTTATTCTTTTTCTTCAGTTTGGGGCAATCATCCTTGATGTGTCCTTCCTCGTTGCAGTTGTAGCATCGGACCATCCTTTTTTTGCGTTGATGCTTTCTCGACTGCGATTTAAATTTATTAGTTTTAACAAATTTATTTAGCTTTCTTACCAATAATGCTGCTTCGTTTTCATCGATCGATGCTTTGGAGTCAAGATCGTCCTTTTCGGCTTGTAGGGCAATGTTGAGGTTCGACTTCTCTACTGGTTTCTCTGCAAGTTGAGACTCGTGAAGTTCGAAGGTAGAAAATAAGTTTTCTAAACTATTTACCTCAAGGTCCTTAGAGATGTAATATGCATCTACTAAGGACGCCCACTCTGGAGTTCTTGGGAAGGCGTTGAGCGCATACCGGATAGAATCTCGGTTTGTTACCGTTTCGCCGAGATTTGTTAGTTGCATTATCAGCTCTTTGATCCTCGCTTGGAGTTGCGCAACCTTCTCGTCGTTGTTCATCCGAAGATTTGTTAGTTGTGTTTGGAGGACGTCGCGCATTGCTAGCTTCGCTTCTGAGGTGCCCTCGTGGAGCTCCAGGAATTTATCCCAGAGGTCTTTGGCAGAGTCGTAGCTTCCGATCCGACTTACCTCCTGGGGCGGCAGAACACTGAGCAGGTGAAATTCGACCTTTCCGTTGGCCACGCAATTAGCCTGCTCCTTCTTCGTCCAGTTGCACTCTTCTTTATCTTTTGGCACTGCATATCCATACTTCATTATTAAAAGTATATCAAATTCAGTTTTAAAGAATACCTCTATTTTTCGCTTCCATGTAGCGAAATCTCCGTCGAACTTTGGAGGATGAATGTTCGCGCTGGCCATTGTCCCGATCTTTGTGCTTCAGACGGCGGTTAGTCATTCTGAGGCTGTTGGGCTCTGATACCACTTGTTGGTGCAACGTAATCGGCAAGAGGGGGGTGAATTGTCTGCAAACAAAAAGTATACTCTCCTCAAACTTTCAATTCTAAGATAAAGCAACAGGAATAATAAAATGACTAACATAAAAGAAAAGAGACGACTCAGCGGTTTTAACTTGGTTACAACCAAGAAGATTGTTAATCCAAGGTGGTTGAATAGGCGCACTAGTAGAGTCTCCTTCTCTGAAGGCGGAGAAGCTTTTACATAATTGGAAAGCACAGAAGTTGCTAAGAAATGAAAATACAAAGTTGTCTTCTTGTTGGTGTTCGCGACCCCCTTTATATAGGGGTTCCAAGACTCATCCAGAGCCCCTGATCTTCGGGATCAGGGTTTGACTCGAGAGGGATCGGTCGACCGATCCTAGGTTCGGTTAACCGAACCTGATGAACTCTCCTAGCTTTTCGTCTGGATGCGGGCTCTGTGGATCGAGCTTAGGTTCGGTCAACCGATCCTTACGTTCGGTCGACCGATCAGCCAACGGTCTCCCTGAGCTGGCCCGATCAGCACGCTCGACTAGGTCTTCTGTTTTATCTTCGGTTCGGTCGACCGATCAGAGGGTCCGGTCGACCGATCAGTTAACGGCTCGATGCTGATGTGGATGCAATGGTTGTCTTCTTAAGATAGGGGTTCGGTCGATCGATCATGGCGTTCAGTCGACTGAACACTTGTCAAGTCAACTCCTGGTTGACTTGCTCTGGTTCGGTTTGCTTGGGTGATTTCGGCCAACCGGAATAGGGATCACCCGAACCCAATTCTCGGCCTTCTCCTCGAGCAGTCTTCCGTCCTAACTTTTCGTCCCTCGAACGCTGCGCACATTCTTCACGTCCACCGGTGTACTCTTCCGCAGTTGTCTCGTCCTTCGGACGCACCGAGCCCGTCAGCTCCTTTCCCGTGCCGTCCTTCTCGCTAGCTGCGTCTTCCGCTTAACTTCCTGCGCTCCTATGCTCCTGTACACTTAGACACAGGGATTAGACAAACAGAACCTAACCTAAACTTGGTTGATCACATCAAAAGAACCACGGGATCCAACAATCTCTCCCTTCATCGTAGCTTTCTTCTTCTGATTCACTTAACCCAAGTTTAAGTTAAGTTTAAGCCAATGTCACCTTGGGGGAGAGGCTGCGGATGGAAGATCGGGAACAAGGTACTAGATAGGCAGCACTTAGGTGGTGCTCAGGCGACACTTAGCAACTTGGAATGATCCGCTGGACCTGATCCCGATGATGGTAGCTAGGGCTCAAGATGGGAAAAGAGTCGGTGTTGGGAAGCAAAAACAAACAAGAACAACGGCATCGATGGCTAGTAGCGACGGGTGTCGACATCTCAAGGGCAAGGTGCCACGACGACGTGAGAAGGAGAGGGAGAAGGCGGCGTCGAGTGGAGATGGTAGGGAAAGAAGAGATTGGGAGGAGAAGGGATCGTCGGGCGATGAATCGGCAGAGGAAGGAAGAAAAGAATCGAGAGAGGAGAGAAAGAATCGGGGCAAAAGAAGAGGAAAATAAAAGCATAATAATAAAATAAAACCTAGGTAATTAAATATAACCTTAGGTTAATTAATCTCAACCTTATGTTAATTAAAACAATCAACTCCCAACTAAATAGTGCTCCAAACAAGATCCACTTAGCCCCACCGATTCATCCCCTCAAATCGAGTCATACGGACTCCGTTTAAATCCCGAAAAATTCCTAAAAATTTCATAAATATCCAATAAGATTTTCCGTCCAATAACATTTATTATTTAATTTTTACGATATTTTACACTAAATCGGTATCCTAAACCTGATCTATCATTGTTGGGTCTTTGGCTACCCGACACCATATCTAATCCCTTAGATCTAACATTTAATCTCTCTACAATTTTCTCCAAATTATCAATCGTTGCCTTCAAAGCTTGATTTTCCTTTTCTAGACTCCTAATTCTAGACTCGTGTTGTCCATCTTAGACATTCCTAGACCTACCCATCTTTTTAGGCATGTGCCTACCCTTCTTGGGATTTTGCCTAGGTTCTCCATTACTTTCTTCTCCTTAGGTAATGAGAATCTAACTTGTCTAGGTCTAACATGCATATATACCTTAGGGTTAATTCAAAAATTTACCATACTTCTAACATAATACATAAAGCCAAAATTTTTCATTGCTAAATGGTGATAGTCATTATCAATCCTAGCATACATGGAAAAATAATAATTTGAACTATAATTCAAATTAGGGTATACCTTTTGATCCTGTCTAAAAGCTAGGGAGATGGCGCGCTGGCTCCAGTGGATGATTTATTAACGGGTAGAAGACTTTTTGAGATCCAAAGAAACTCCTCAACGATCCTGCGCACAATCAAACGATCCAATGAAACATTAGTGACCTAAGACTGGGGTGGGGATCCCTAGCCAGGTTCTCCGATGCTCAAATTAGTATCCTCTCAAGAAGATGGAAGAAGAACAGTAGAGAAAGTGTTCACGCAAAAGTAAGGTTCAGATGTAGATGTTTGCGTTTATGTCTGCGTCTCTTGCCACGTGAAAGGATTCCCCTTTTTATACCATCTCACATAATCTTAGTGATCGTGAGGTGGTCCCTGATATGTTAGAGTTTGTTAGGTGATGGAAGAAGTACAACCTGGGCATCGTGCAATAATTATCTGACGAATCTTTCATCTACCCATTGATGTACCTTCTTTTGTCGTTTGTACTTCCCGCCATTACTGAAGTGGTTAAGGAAATATGTCGTCATGAGTAGCTGGCTTATGAGAGGCATATTAACTTCGAAGAGGGCTTCAAAGGAATATTCCCTGACAAGTTCTAATAAACTGTTATAATATTGTCGAATGTTGTCTGCTGAGTATATTTCGACTAGCCTCCAAGGCCGAGTGTATTGCTTGCTATTGTATCAATTTGCTCTATCATATGTTAAATATTACAAAGATCTATTAAGAAACTAATATAGTGCCCACATTATGCAAAAGTTATCAAAAGATCACTTGAGGAGTCATATGATAAATCATGTATGTTAAAATTATATTTTAGGAGTAATATATCTTTAGGAAATTTAAACCTAGCCAACCTTTGCCTGGCCAGGCACACACAAAGAGTCATATATTCAATCTACCCTCATCTGAACGATCATGTATAAAGAGTTCTATGAGACAAAGTATCATTAAGCCTGCCCGACCCTTGCTCGATCGGGCATACACTGCGAGCGTTATATTCATTCGACCTTTACTCGGTCGATCGTATATTGAGACCTAAATATAAGATTAAGTGTCTCTGGGCCGCCCGGACCTTGTCCAGTCGGGTGTTCACAAACTACCTTATGTTTGTTCGGCCTTTACACGACCATCCACACACTAAGAGATATATATATAATTAAATATCTCTGGGCCCGTCCGGGCTTTGCCCAGCCGAGTGTTCACAGAGAACCTTATGTTCATTCAGTCTTTACCCAGCCGACCACATATTAAGGGTTATATATATAAGATTAAATATCTCTGGGCCTGACCAGGTATTCACAAAGAATCTTATGTTCGTTCGGCCTTTACCTAGCCGACCACATATTAAGAGCTATATATAAGGTTAAGTATCTCTAGACCCGCCCAGGCTTTGCCTGACCAGGTGTTAATAGAGAACATTATGTTTGTTTGCCCTTTGCCTAACCTATCACATATTAAGAGAGAGAGAGATATATATATATATATATATATATATATATAAGGTTAAGTATCTCTGGGCCTGCCCGGGCTTGACTCGACCGGGTGTTCACAGAGAACCTTATGTTCGTTCGGCCTCTACCTAGCCGACCGTATATTAAAAGTTATATATAAGGTTAAGTATCTCTAGGCCCGCTCGAGTTTTGCCCGGCCGGGTGTTCATAGAGGACCTTATGTTCATTCAATTTTTACCCTCACAGAGTTCCTTATGTTTCAATCGACCTTTATCCGACCGATCGTATATTAAGAGTTTTATAAAGCTAAGTGTGTTTAGAGCTCGATTATCCTTTCCTCCGGCTAAGCCCCTTTGAACTTAGCTGGTTATTTGACTAATTGCGTATATTATTTCTTAACTTCCGGCATAAAATACTAGAGTCCTTACATCCGACTGGCTTTATAGCTGGTCAGCTTTATCTGAGCGTCTTGTGTCGAAGCCTCTTTAGGCAAGACCTGAGAGTTGGGTGATTAACGGAATTAGATGGGGATTGTTCCCTTATTCCGCCCTTGACCCCCACCTCATCGTGACTTTAACCATCACATCATCTTCGAGATCTGTTCGCTAATCCGTATCACTAGCCTCTCTTTCATGTCTAGTCGAAGGAGGTATAGTCGATTGACTAGACTCAAGTTATGATTTTATCCGCTCATTTTCTATACTAGGTGTTGGGATATACCTGATGCGGGTGCATGCAAGAAAATGTTTCGTAAACATGCGCAGCGAAAAATAAAATAATAATAATTCCTAATTATTTCATCACGTACACTATATGCATACAAGGATACAACATGTCAAACATGATCGTATAATTAAAATTTTACGGAAAGTAAATTTACGCTAAGTATACCTTACAGATGACCTATAACTAGAGCATCAACCATAGCGATATTGTCGAACCTCGCCTCCATTCGTATCCAAGCCGAGCTCCTTAAGACAACTCTTTGAGTACAAGCCTCTCCTTCGGAAGTTACTAGTCATGAGTAAAAAAGAGGGATCAAGAGGAAGAAGAAGAGAAGCACATAAGGGAGAGTTTGTCTCCCTTGTGGTGGTCACGGCAACAAGAGGGAGCACCTTCTTATTGGCAGCGGGAGAGAGAGGAAAGGGAGAGGAGGATTGGATTTCCAAAAGTCAATCAACTAATAGTGTTGATCCCCTTAACTTTGACCTCCATATTAGTTGTTATCTCCATTCTTTGACCCTCACTTAATGGATCCCTCTTTATCACGACATCGACCTACATGTAGACATCTCTTTAGATACTATTCTTCAATCAATGTATATTTTCCTTTTTTTTATGAAAAATGTTAAAATAACAATTTTATATACAATAATTACTTGATCTTCCTTTTTTTTCTTTATAATCACTTAAGTACCACTATATTAAAAGTAGAAAGTTGTTTCGCATGGTGAGTCGTCATAACAATTTTTATTATCAACAGCAGTTATAGAATGGGCGAAGGGGGAAAATATGGAGGAAGTACCATTCAAATAGTTCTTAATATACAAGATCTTTCCATCGCAATTAAGATGTTGAACATCCAAGAACACTTCACTAATATTTTAAGGAGTAAAGCACGTTGAACATGGGATTCCTATCGAATTTTCTAGCTAAATGACTTGTGTATGTCTTCTCTTGATTCATATAGTGAGGGAAACTTGTTTTTAGGCACACTAGGATAACATTTATTTGTCTATCATGGTTTACTTTTTGCCTAAAACTTTTGTATCGGTCTTTAAACTAGGCAAAAATACACTAGTGGCATGCAATGAATACATTTATTCGTGTATCATGATTTCAATAGTTGTGGCGGATTTAATATTATAAAATATATCATCTTATTTGAAAATTATAATTTTGGTAATGCCTTTTTCGTAGGAAAAGGATTTTCTCATTTTGTTTTTTTTAGAATGGTTTGACATAAGTCATGATACACTACACAGATATTGGAGATTTGATAACCATATCTTAATTACATGAACCGTATATATGATGTTTTATACAGTAATACCAAAATAATCTATATATCCTAATGCATCAATTAGTTATCGTGCATTGATTTTGTTTTCCCGCTTCTATTCATCTATATCCTTCACAGCCATTTTACTGCCTATATATTATGATGTTTTATAGAGAAGTTGCCAAATCCCTTAATATTCACCTTGTGAAGATCCACTCCATCAACCTCTTATTGTTTGCAATCGAACTTGTTGCGAAAAACTACGAAGCAAAGAAAGCCAAGGAAACTGTTGGAAATTCTAAAGCGGAATCAATTGAGGTTGCAAAGGCCTGAACAAATCATTTTCCAATGTCCTATATATCTCTTGTGGAAGTGTCACTTTCCAATGGGCTCCTATTCGTCAAAAATAATTAAATAGTTATCATGTGATGTTTATTATTTTTATTCGAATTTTGGTGGTATTTTATTATTTTTGCCAACCTTTAGGAATTCTATCGAACACTCAATATTCATTATTAAAATTTTCTGATAATGTCTCTTTAATAGTTTATGTTTATTTTGTTCCTTAATAAAATTTACATGTAGGCTTAGTATAATACTAAAATATAAAATTTGTTGTACTTGTTAAGTTATAGTAACCGATTATTGAGCACAAAATGCTGTTTAAGTGAAGTAGATTTAATAGACTCGACTAAAATTCAGACATCATCGATATCCAAAAATAATTATATAAAAATAAAATAAAATTTTAATTTATACACACAAGCAAGCTCTATATAAGATATTGCAATAATAAATCCTAATATCTCTTTTGTGATTTTGTCAAAGTTCTCTACAGCTATCGCCATTCACCTTCCCACTCCATCGAAGAAGGCACTTATCGAATTTTGTCAATGTTTTATGATTATTTTGAATAAAATCTCGTCAAATTTCAAAATAACACCTACCAAGATGAGGCTAAGAATTGAGTCTATTTTCTAATGTATGAATTAGAAAATTTTATCTTCTTTTTCATTATCATCATTAAGCCATGTGTGAGTCATTTTATCCCTTCATTAAGCATAATGAATTATTATATTACTACTCATATTCAAATTAATTAAATCATTTTTATTACATTAACTAATAAATTTAACTCCTTTAACTATACAATCTCTTGGTCACCTTCAAATATGGTTTTCCCATCTCAATATATTTTTTATCATTTCTAATAACTCAATGCATGCATCACACTATTCTTAATCCTACTGCATTGTTTTTTTTTTATTATTGTTCTATTCTACCTAGCATTTGTTTCATAGCATATGATGTATCATATGGTCTTATAAAAATTTTCTTTAGCTTTAGAGGAATTCGACAATCACACAAGATTTCAGAAACTCCTTGCTATTTTTGACAATCCATTTTTTGTCATATCGATGATGTTTTTTTTTAATATCCCTTGTTAAATAATTGTTCAAGATGTCTAAAACTTCCACTTACAATGAATTCTTGTCTATCAATCCTAACTACTCCATAAATCTTTACTTATTACTTAAATTACATCTCACATTTAATTTTTAGCCTACTTATCTTAAAATCCATAAGTTTTTTTAAAGTTCTCCTCCATAATTAATCTTTGAATTTGATTTAATATATTAGTTAACACAATACTTTCATTAAATAACATATATCAAATTATTTGGTTATCTAGTACTAGTGCAAATAAGATAGGGAACATAGGGTTCGCCTTTAATCTTTGGAAAATCATTCGTCACATTTACAATATTTCCAGTACTGGTAACAAATTTTATCATATTTATCTTTTATCACATTATAATGATATAAACTCATAATTAAATGTTGATGAGACAACAATTATATGAAATTTAGTAATTGTACCTTGCTTGTTCTAACTTCTAACACTATAAATTATACTATTATATGACCCTTTTACATACCAATGTACTCTTCTTGATGTCAATTTTATATTAAGATCCACCATATTAATTTTCTAGTACCTGTTATATATTATTTTTCTAAGTATGAAAATGTTGGGCATTTATTCAGCTTGCTAATACAAGCATATATATATATATATATATTATATGATAATGGAATAATACTAGTTAGGTAAAAATTGAATCAAGAAGATTTTGAAGAAGCCTCTCAACTAAATTAAAGAAAAATAGTCAAGAGTGAAAGAAGTTGTTAATCATTGTAAAAAAACATAACATATAAAATCTGGAGGTTCAAAACACTGTTCTTTTATTAAAATTTATACAGTTGGAGAGTAGACTATTAAAGAGTTAGATAGAAGATTGTGTCAAGAGGATTTGGAAGAAGTCTCTTAACTATAGGAATATGTTAAAGAGTGATGGAGGATGATAATCATTGTAAGAAA
Source organism: Zingiber officinale (assembly GCF_018446385.1). Lineage (NCBI taxonomy): Eukaryota > Viridiplantae > Streptophyta > Magnoliopsida > Zingiberales > Zingiberaceae > Zingiber > Zingiber officinale. The sequence continues at coordinate 108,269,753 of NC_055988.1, forward strand.
ACTTGAATCTATAATCCGAATGAAACACCTTATAAATGAGAACTTTAGTGTTATTTTATTAGAATTCATATAGTTTGAGTCTAGACTATTTAGGTTTTCATAATTTAAGCAAGATGGTAGTAAACAAAATAAGAAGGTAGCTTTTTTTTTTTGGCGAAATCCATTGAAAACATATGAATTTGAAAATAAAATTATTATAGTTCTTTGATAAAAGGTTATATTGATATATATAATCTTAGTTTAAGGACTTCTTAAAAATTTGGACCAAGGACTAAAATTATGCATTTTAAAAAAATAAGTGAACGTGTTTAAGTTAGATAGATTGATTTTTGGATGATTCTATTGCTTCTAAGTCCATTTTGCCGTATGTTTAAGTTAGATATACTTGTATTTGTATTTGTATGTTTTGACTTGTTCTTCATCTTTTATACAATTGAAAGCTTGTCTTTATTGGAATATTCTTTTTTATTGGCTGTAGCATGTTGCATCTTGAATGGTTTGGACCATTGCAAAGAAAAATGTAAAATTAAGATCAAGAGATATTCTGGAACAAAGAGTACTAAATCGTTAAATGGTCCTAGGAATTGTCTTAAGGCTTACCATCCTGATTGTTTAGATAAGTATCCAATCTTCTTTGAGAGAGATGAATGCTGGACATGTGGTAAATATCTAAAACCCTGTTCGTGTACATCTTTTCTATCACTTGCTGTTTGCAAGTTTCTTATGCTAGAAACAGGTCCATAGTATTTACTTCCTGTTTCGACAAGCAACTCACTGTACAATTGTTTTGAAGTCGGAGCACAAGGCTTCTAGTGGATTAGTAAAATGAAGCAAAAAACAAACCTGTGGTGAATTTAGAGGACGACATTAGCCACCTAATTGAAACACTTTGGGCCAAAAGTTGGAAAATTGTGCTTCTCTTATCAAGTTAAATGGGAAGCGAAATTCATGCTATCACTAGGTTATTAGAAAATAAGTAAAATAGATTTTAGAACGTTCTTCATTAATAAAAGCTATTTCATTTTAGAATAAGTACTAAAAAATAAAATTTTGTATAGACTCATTTTGGATCATAAATATCAGAAAACAAAAGAAAAATACGTAAAGGCATTTCTACAGACATTTCTACAGACTCATTAATTGATAGACTTGCACTTGATCATATGGCTCTTGAATCCAGCATTGTAGGAGATGATTGGAGGTCGAGCAAGCAGTTAAAGTAAGCCAAGAAGTAATAGAATGAGATTAGGCATTTAATGCACAATCACGAACTTGAGGAAGTGAGTGCTTAACTAATCGCTTTACTCAGCTCGAGGGGATGACATGACACGTAGCTTCAGTTTTTACCTGTAATTGCTATATATATATCGATATAAAAGAAAAAACATGCTGTAATTTTAGCATGTGTCAGTTTCACTACAATTCTTTGAAAACATTTGAATACTTGCCTATCTGACAAATTCTTGATCAAGTGCACAAGTTAACTTTAATCGCTTAAGCAAGACATAAACCTTAGCAAGGCAGCCATAAAGATTCAGTTGAGTATTAAAGGCCAGTGAACAAAGAAACATTACTTAAAAGATGAGAGAAGGATTATACTTGGAGGAACAACATAGATACTACAAAAAAGGACATTATATGAACAGGGTACAACAAATTGAATCTTCTGCTATGTTGATGATATTAACAGACTGTTCAAATATGAATAAGATCTAGAGTCGAATCTAGAATAATTGAATAAACTTCCAGATAATAATCTTAGTCAATTTCTCTGAAGTATCAAAATGAGAATTTTATCAATACCAACAGTTTCGTCGCATATATCATGATATAAAAGTCTTTACTGAGACAGTGAGATAAACTTTAGTACTGCTGGCAATGAACATGCAAAATACTAAATGATAAAGCTGAAAAATGAAGTTTCTTTGGAATATAAAAGTCCGAACCAGAACAATATGTCCGTCATTAAAAAACAATTAACACTACCTGAAAAAACAATAGACATGTTGCATGAAATGTTTCTTAACCACGAAGACCAAGCTCAAGCTCAAGCTCCAGATCATCATCCTCTTCAAAGACAAAAAAAAACAGAACATTTGGGCTTCTGGTGTAAAAAAGTCGCCTCTCAAAATCTATTTTCAATATGAAATAATTTTGATTGAAGTCCATCCGGCAATCCCGGCCAGTGTTTGTCCGTCGATTTTGGCAAGCGTCGAGATTCCAATCAACATCCGCTATTATTATGAAAGAATTTCTAATATTTTAAAAAATTCTTATCACGTAAAGCTTTTGGATCCATCTAATTCAACTGTTGGGTCAAGAATTTGTAGGCTTGCAATTTCAAAAATCATGATGCATTTTCATATAAAAATAGAAGACCTGACTATATCAGAAATTGTCATTATATACTAATGTCCGACGATTCCGTCACTTTAACTTTATTAGAATTAGGTATGATCTCCAATCTTCTAAAATTCAAATAAAGAGTTATTAGATATACATATTTTTAATAAATATTTTATTCTACTCGATGCAACTTGTCAATGGATGAATGGTAAAACTATAGATTTTACCACTACATATTAAAAATAGGTAACTAAATTTATTAATATATCAATTATTTTTTTATTAAAATTTACTAATCTATCTTTTATTTTCTTAAATAAAAATATTATAGAGTATCTCAATTTACCATAATACAAACGTGTGTTTGTGGATAAATGATCAGAAGTGTTAATTACGCATGTCGCCACCATCTAAAGGGAATGGTACTGATTCTTGGAAAAAATTACACATGTCGCCATCATTTGTAGAAAATGGTATTGATTCCAAGGGCATCTGATGAAGCAAACAAGGATAGATTTCCCTTCAAATGGTGGCGACATCTGCAATTCTTTCCCGAAATCAATACTCTTCCCTTTAGATAATGGCGACATGCGTAATTCTTTATAACACCTCCAATCATTTCTTCCACAAACACGCGTTTGTGTCATGGTAAACCAAGATACCCTATAATATCTATATTTAAGCAAATAAAAGATAGATTAATATATTAAAATTAAAAATAATTGATATATTAATAAATTTACTTACCTATTTTTTATATGCAATGCTGAATCTATAGTCTTACCACTCATCCATTGACAAGTTACATCGAGTCAAATAAAATGTTTTTTGAATATATATATCTAATAATTCTTTTATTTAAATTTGAGAATATTAGAGATCATACATATCTCTAATGAAGTTAAAGTGACAGAATCGTCAGACATTAATATGTAACGACGATCTCTGATTCAGTCAGAGTCTTCTATTTTTATCTAAAAATGTATCATGGTCTTTGAATTGAAAGCCTAAGAATTTTCAACCCAACCACTAGATCAGATGGATCCAAAAGTCTTGCATGACAAGAATTTTTTAAAATATAAAAAAACTCTTTCATAATAATAGCAGATGCCGATAGAAATTGCGACGTTGTCCGAAATCGACAAACACGGGTCAGGATCGACGGATGGACACCAACCAAAATCGCCAAAGAATACTGGATGGAATCACCGAGATCTATCGCCATATCTGAGAATGATCAGCTCAATATGGTATGTTTCCTGCAATATAACCATAATTGAAATGTTTAGCATAATTAAAATATCCATATATAACTCTAGAATATATATAGCTCTATAAAGAGAGAGAGGGAGGTGATCTCCTGCGCAACATTTTTGGTGAGTTTGTGCATGACACTATGCACGAGGCACCTAGATTTGATCCAAACGCTACATGCAGTATTTTTTTTGACACGAATTTTTTTTAAAATTTTTAAAAATCAATATTTTCTTAAATTTTAAATCCTAAATACATATAATATATCTCGTAAGCATCTAAAATTTTTTATCTTAAACACTATAACTAAATAGGGAAATTTGAATCCTCGAGAGTAAATCTTATTAGCTTAAACCCACTATAACACAACCCCTAAATCCTAAAATCTTAAATCATGAATACGTATAATATACCAAAAAAAGTTTTAAAAAAAAGGACAAAAAAACCTACATTCAAGCGCCTGGACGCCTCACCCTGAGCAAAGGCGCACACCGAATAAGCGTATAGTGTATATATATATATAAGAGAAAAATTCTAGGTCTGACTCTCTATTCTCAAACTTTCATCCAAATAAACATGCACACGGGCGTTGTCCTTAAGAGGTGCTGGTCCTTTTATCTATATTTGGCCTACGTCAAGATATAAAATAAGGCAAAATGAACAATACCATAATTTATATATCTCATTCATATTCTCCCTTGTGCTTTATTGCGGACCCAAATGATTGAGGAAACCCAGCAGCTTTCAACTGATTGGTGCCAACATTACGAGGAAAAACCATATAATTCAAGGTACGGGCATAACTAGAAATCAATCAAGCAAATTCTAAAACTACAAAATAAGTAGATTAAAATCTCATGGACTTAAACAATTCACAAGATAACTTGCAAATGGCTACAATAATGTCTTCGAAAAACATACCTCAGCTATTTGTATGCGCCCACAAAGCACAACGACAGTTGATGAAGGATTTAGTATATCTTTAGCTCTTGAAAAAGGTTCCTGCAATGTCGTATAAACATATTTGACGAAAAGTAGAGTTTATAAAGAAAAATTAATCGATTAGAAGAGTTATCTGTACATATCCATTTTCGCCACCTGATCTTTTATTAGATTGTGACAAAACAGACATTATTTTGACTCCAGTTGATTCCCAATCCTTGAACCTCTCCTAAACAAAATCGCATTCAATTTCTTCAATAAGTTTAACAATATTAAGATTTATAATCATGGTTGAATGAGCGAACAAATGGAACTGTCACGACCATTCAAATACGGTAAAGACATTAACAAACAATGTAAACCTGCCAACAACTGATTCAAAAATATAGTATAGTAGAGAATTTGTACAGGATTCTACAAACAAACAGATAATAAGCTAAAGAGTCAACCAAATATGTTCCAATAGTTCCAAGAAATAAATAAAATAGAAGTTTTTATCATTGTTACTTTTCTTTGGTGACCCTCTTCCTCAATTAATCTCATAGAGCCTAATGGGGCATTTGTTGTTTTGCCACTGATATATATTCACTAAAACAGTTTTTTTTCATTTGAAAAAAAAAAGATCAAAGTATAGAGAAATATAACCTATGGAAAATACTAAGATAAAGTGAATTTTTCATCCTATTTCAATTAAATTGGGCATTGTTAAAGGGAAAAAAAATACTAATACAACTATAGAAAAAGAAAATCTTTTAAATGAAAGACAAATGTTCAGTCAAAGGATTATTTTCAAACAAAAAAGTTAGCATCTTAAGAAAAGTTTAAAAGTAGTAGTAACTTTTACGTGGAAACAAGAGCAGAACCCTACCTGATTCCAGATCAGGTGGCAAATATGAGCACAGTGGGGAAGGCATCAGGAGGCGACATCCGGTCCACCGGAAATCCCTTTTCCATGACCACACTCAACTCGATAACGTCCCCGCGCCAAGCCCGCACAGAAGGTCGACGGTGGAGCCGGGAACCTCTTGACGAGAAACTGGAACTCGCCGTGGGAGGAGGCGAAGGATGGCGGGTAGGCGATGGCGAGAAAGGCGACGTGGAACAGGGAGGCGACCGCATCCACGGGGACGACGAGGCTGAGGGGCGTCTGAGTCCAGGCCGTGGCGTCCTGCCTGACGGAGGCGGTGACGACGACAGTGATTATGGTTCGTCGGAACGGACGTGGAACGGCCAGAACGGGCGTTCCGGCCTCTCAGGCGACAGGGCGCGATGTCGAAAAGAAGAAAAGGCGGCGGCTTTTTAGGGTTTCGGCGCTGAGAAACAGAAGGTAAGTTGGTAATATATAAATGAGAGGTGCTTTTCGCACCCCTCACACACCCCGTTATTTATGCTATTTTATTGGTTTAGTTTTATTTTTTTATTGGTTTTGTGTCTTTTAACTAGTTTTTTTTTATCAATTTTATTTTTTATCAATTTTATTTTTTATCAATTTTATTTCCCTTTTTAAATAAATTTTTTATTATATATTTGTAATTTTGTTTATTGTTTAATTATAGATTTTAGTAGTTATTATTAGTAAAAATAAAAATATGGATCAAAATAAAAATTATATATATAAAACTAAAAAAAACTAACAATTACGAAACACATTTATAATTTATGAATAAATATTTTTTTCAAATAAAAAAAGATAATCCCAATTAATCTGATTGACTATCTTGGGGGATGATCAGCTTGATTTTACGAAAGTTTTCCATCGACCATGAGGGTAAATCGAGAAACGTAAACAACGGTCAATCCAGAAGTTCAGAATCTTTTGGTTGTGTCTTTATTTGAACGAAAAATTTCTACTAATACGTCATAACTGGAATCGAACCACAAGTGCCTAGGTGATAATCTGGATGTCATATTGTGGCACTATAGCTTCGGTGACATGTAATAATACACAAAAAAAAATACACAAAAATATATAAAAATAAAAATTTGAATCAATATTATCTCCAAATTATGCTCCCGACGAATTTACTACTATACTTATTACTTCGTATCATAAATGAACATGTGATCTATAACTAATGACATATATGAAAAATTATATAAAATAAATAAATAATAAAAAAATAAAAAATAAAAAATATATATGAACATCGCCAAAGTTTTTTATATTATATGGCGACCCCGTAAATCTGGACATAGATATGCATGACCCCATAGGGTTGCACAGATCTAGCCTCTAGGATACAAGCCTCTAGGGCACATATCTATGTAGATCTACACAAATTCAGCAGTCCAATCGTCGGATCTACGACCGGAGATAGGTAAAGAGAGAGAATATCTTTCAAACAACCACCCTTTGCACTTTCGTAATTCATATATAAGTGTGATTTTGTGACAAAATATGAGGCGAAATATATTCATTGAAGAATTCATGATAAATTTGATAAATTCAAAATTCGTTTCAAAATTTACAATGAATTCAAAATTCATTACAAAATTTAGATCAAATTCAAAATTCATTGTAAATCATCACAAAATTTGGACAAATTTTGAATTCCTTGTCAAGTTTTGCAACAAACTTTAAATTCATTTTAAAATTAACGACGAATTCAAAATTCATTATCAAATTTTGTAATAAAGTCAAAATTCATTGTTAATTTTATAATGAATTTAAAATTTTATCGCTAATTTTGTAACGAATTCAATATTTGTCGTTAATTTACTATGATTTTTGTGGCAATAAACTTTTCAGCCACAGATTTTGCGACAAAAGTTTTCTGTCGCTAATTCTATGACAAATTTTTTTTTTTGCTAATTTCATTATTGGTCATTGACGATTTTTTTTTTTTTTTTGCTAATTTTGTTGTACATTTGGGATGATTTTTTTATCACTAAAATTATTTTTTTTATGAAAAATAACATAATTAGAACATTAATTGTTCAAAGAATATACTGGTATGGTAAAAATGACTAAAAATTAATATAGCAATATCATGGAAACTACATGTTTTGGATCTGAGATGCGCATTGAAGAAAACCATCCCCATACATGTTAAAAGTCTGTTTTAACAATTGTTGTTGATAGTAGCTTCGTCAAAGTGGGTAAATATTGATATCAATCCTTTGCACAAAATAGAATTTGTCTCCATTGTTTAGTGAGTCGTGGCTTTTAGGTTTCCACAGTTTGACAATTTTTTTGAGACGAACTTAATAAATTGCATCTCAACTTGTTTCTTTGTTTTTGGCTCCCAACAATCCTCATATATCTCAAAAATCCCATTTAGATGTAGAGACCTTCATATCAAGGGTTTATAGAAATTCTAGCTTGAAAATGTCACCTCTCAATTGTCTTTGTCTCACCCCTTTGGCCTTTATAGTGATAAGTTCATTACTGAGGGTGTGAGATTGACCATCTCTATATTGGTGTAATCGACCTCCAAGATTTTAATTGTTTAATTTGAACAATATATTTAAGGGAATTTCATTAAGGGTAATCAAATAACGTAATTACGGTTGATTAAGTTGAGTGTAAAGTACAAACAAAATTAAGGTTGACTTGAAGCTTAGAAGTGAGTGAGAAGTCTAAGTAAGACCAGATACTTGGTAGGGTAATAGAAAGATTTAGTGGGACTGGGCAGTAGAAGTCTTGACGGAACTAAGCAGTGAAAGTCCTAGCAGGCCTAAGCAATAAAAAACTTAGTTGAGAACTAAACAATGGAAGTCGTAGTTGTTAAAACATGTATGAGCTAAAGGCCAAAGGGGGTGAATAACTCGCTTCGCTTCACTTCTTTGAACTTGATTTGCAATAGAAAATTTAAAGCAATGCTAACACCTTGATTTACTTGGTCTCCACTATTAGGATATCTACTAAAAGTCTAATTTTTTGTATGAACATTTATTTTGAAATGAGAATCACATTGGTCAAATGTCTACATTTAGTTAAATGCAGTTGTCCATTTAATTTATATTATAGATAACATGGTGTGTGGTGTCACACAGAAAATAATGTTATCAATTCCCTATAAATTATAAATAGTAGCTCACAACCAAGATGGATTGGGGCAAACCATTGGAATGGTTGTAGTGTAATTTGGTATTAGTTTATCTTGACTATAAAATTACACTAGTACACTATGTGTGTATTGAGCAGGATCATTTGAGGTTGTTCTTTTTATACTGATTGCATAAAAGAACAAAACCTCTATTATTATGGATCTGCGTACTCTTAATTCTGATATAATAACAAACACATATACTTAGTATTTATTTCTTTAATTTATTAAAAGACGAGATTTATTCAGTTAAATCAATAGGCCCGATAAGTTGGGAAATAATATTATTTATATGGTGTGTTGTTGATTATAAAAGGAAGTTGTGTCCTAGTAATCTAGGTTGATAATGTCCCCTTGAGGAGCTCATAAGGATTATCATATAAACTCTGCAGGTGGACTTAGTCCGACATGATAATAAGGTTGAATGGTACTACTCTTGGAGCTAGATGTTAATTAAATGAGTTGTTAGTAACTCATTTAATTAACAGGCATACGATATCTTAAACACAGGGAGACTAACACACTCATGATAAGAAGGAGACCATATTGTAATATGGGATTGGTGCGGTAGTTCAATAATAATTCTTTAGTAGTATGAGTTATTATTGATGAACTTGAGTTGGGTGTTCGGGTCGAACACAGGAAGCTCAAGTCCATCATGAGGCCAAAACCAATTCCCCCTCTCGGTCTCTGTTGTAGCCTCTATAAAATCTCGCATTCACCCATTTTAGTTTTGCTTCCTACCCAAGAAAGGGGTTGACCACATCCTTGCTTAGTGCCCAAGCAAGGGGTCAGCTAAGCCTTGCTTCCTACCCAAGAAAGGGGTCAGCCAAACCTTGCTTGGTGCCCAAGCAAGGGGTCGGCCAAACCAAAAGAAAATAAAAAAATAAGAAAAAGAAAAGAAAGAAAAAAAAGGGAGATTTTTTCTCAACAGAATTAGATATTTTTCTAAAAAGAATTACGTTGATTCTTTCTTAGAAATTTTCTAAAAAGAATTATATTAATTCTTTCCTAAGAAATTTTTCTAAAAAGAATTATGTTAATTCTTTCCTAGAGATTTTTCTAAAAAGAATTATGTTGATTCTTTTTTAGAAATTTTCTAAAAAGAATTATACTAATTCTTTCTTAAAAAAATTTTCTAAAAATAATTATGTTAATTCTTTTCTAAAATTTCTTCTAAACAAAAATCTATTACTTTTTCTCCTTTTTTTATCTGGGGCAAAGGGTTATAAAAGGAGAGGAAGTTGTGCCACAAAAATCAACAATTTAATTAAGAATTGATAAGTTTCTCTCCTTTCCCTTAAGGTCGGCGCCCCATTCTTTCTTTTCTTTCCTCTAGGGCCGGCGCCCCACTTCTTTTCTTCTTCCCTTTTCTTCCCTCTAGGGTCGGCACCCCATCTTCTCTTGGTGTCCCGAGCTTGGAGGAAAAGAAAACGAAGAGACAAAGCACCTTGGTGGCCGGCGGTTTGGAGGAGAAGAAGGAGGAGGAGGTGTTCCTTTCTTTGCATATTTTGGTGGTAGGCGGCTTGGAAACAAAAGGGGGTTAGGTGTTTTTGTCTGGGTAGATCGTCACCCACACGACATCCAAGAAGACGAGAGGAATACGACAGAAGATCAAGAGGTCTTTGTCTATAAAGAAAGGTACAACTAGTTATTTATTCCGTAGCACAGCTAGTTTTGTTTTCTTCGTATGGATCCTGAAATACCATTGTGCTTCGATTTTGTGTTTCGATCTTATGCTTTGATTAAGGTCTCTGTAGTTAAACCTAAGGTTACTGTGAGAAGTTAAAATATTCAATTTCTTTGAAAGGCTTTGTCTAGGAAGTGGTGGATGATCTCATAACCAAGAAGGTCTAGTGCCTCGCCAATGACCTGTAAGTCAATCCTTGAAATAAATAGTTAACCAACTTCTGTAATATGGTTTAACTTCTGAAGAACACAAGGGTTGAACTTAGAGTAAAAATATTAAGTTTTGTTTCCAATCCAAGTTTAACTTTGAAAAAAGAACTTGGAGTAAAAATATTAAGTTTCGTTTTCAATCCAAGTTTAACTTCTGAAGAGCACATGGGTTGCTAGGAAAAGTTCTGTGCTTGTACAAATTTTTATATAGGGGAAAAGAACGGTATTCCAAGTAGCACCCAACATCCACCTCCTTGAAGTGACTAATCTAAGGGTCTACACCAATACGATTTCATTCAGTATGAAATCTCTCATTCTCAAAAATTTTCTGGAGGTGGAGAAATCTTGTACAATAGTCTTACAATACAATGCAAGGATAAGATGAAACAAGAAGATATTATAATGATTTCTTGATTAGATGTTAACTTCTTCTTCTTTAAATATTGCACCAAAGATGAAGGTTGAGCTTAAGCACTTCTCAACAATCAGATAGCACGAAAAACCTTCGCTTAGAATGAGAGCTATCACCTTCAAACATTCTCTTTTCCTTTTATATGAATGCTTGAGTGAAAGTCTTCATTTCAGACATCAGTCGGTTGTTATATATCATCACTCTACTAATTAATATGGTCTTATGACAACTGTTCTTATTGTTGAACGACCATTGATGCTTCTAAAACATGTTTGATTGTGTCTCTAATTTGAATATCAATCGACTGTTGTCTAACATCAATTGATTGAGAGCATCAGTTGAATGAGCACACAAATCTCACATGCTTCTGTGCTCTTTAGTTCGATATCAATTGATTGATGTCCCACATCAGTCGACTAATCTCATAAGTCGAACACAACAAATGAGTCACACTCGCTTCTATTCTCTTTAATTTGATATCAATTGAGTGATCTGAACCATCAATTGACTAATTCCATCGGTCAAATCAAATCAAGCAAATTTCACTCACTTCTGTTCAGTTTCTAAAACCATCAGTTGACTTATCAATCCATCAGTTGAGTCTAGCAACTTTTCATATGCCTACCAAAGTTTGGTACTCACTACTACCTCGATCATTTATAGTCAGGTTTGCCAAAGCAAAATGACTCGTTTTACCTTGGTAGAGTGCGACAGGACAATTGTGATGACCGACTATTGGACTTTGGGTGTAACTTAACTAAATTGAGAACTTAGAGGCATATCTCATATGATGAAATTCAAATTATACTAGTCTTGGGCGATTAGCCAAAGCTAACTCAAGATGAGTTATAATGTAGATTTCATAAGATGGGCAAACGAACAAATAGTCCTGTTCACCTAAAGATATAAGAGTTACATAGGATGTAATTGGTAAACGTTGTCTACCTAAGTTGTACTAAGTCTTGGGTGATTAGCCAAAGCTAACTCAAGATAAGGTATAATATGGATCTTGTCCAATTGGTATACGTTGCCTACCTAATGTATACAAGTCTTGGGTGATTAGCCAAAGCTAACTCAAGATGAGGTATAATGTGGATCTTGTCCCAATTGAATGTCTTTGCTTTTGGGTTTAGAGCTAGTAGTGACTTGCTCCTACCAAGCTTTAGAATTCAGTGGGAGAATCATTTAATTAAAGATCTAATTAAATGATCTTAATATGATACCTATTTGTGTATTTTATTGTTGTAGATCATCATGTCATCTAGTACGTAGAAGACACTATCTCTGTGATCTGTCTATGATAAGGACAAGCTCAATGGAGCTAATTTCCTAGACTGGTATAGAAACATGAGAATAGTTCTCAAGAAAGAAAGAAAATTGTACATCCTAGAGCAGCCTATTTCTGAAGTACCCCTGCTACTGCCACTAGAGCTGATAGGGATGCTTACAAGAAGCATCAAGATGCTGCATTAGATGTATCATGCCTTATGCTCGTCACCATGAATTCTGAGCTTCAGAAGCAACTTGAGAACAAGGATACTTATGATATGGTTGAACATCTTAGACAACTATATCAAGAACAAACAAGGCATGTGAGATTTGAGATCTCTAAAGCACTGTTTCAATGCAAAATGCAAGAAGAAAGTTCTGTAGGACCATATGTACTCAAAATGATTGGGTATGTAGAAACTTGCAGCGATTGAAATTTCCATTAGGCCAAGAATTGGCCACTGATCTTATCTTGCAGTCATTTCTTGATATCTATAATCAATTTGTTATGAACTACAACATGAATAAAATTGACAAACTGCTGCTTGAGAACTATTGAACTCAACCTTAAAAAGGCAAAGCTTAGTACCATTTTGATGGTGTCTAAGGGCAAAGGCAATTGGAAGCCCAAAGGTAAGGGTAAGACCCAAGCCAAAGGAAAGGGCAAGACTCATGCATTGAAACCTAAAGGTGGGGTTAAGGAAGGAACCTGCTTCTATTGTGGTGAACCCCTACACTGGAAGAGGAACTGCAAGTTATACTTAGAGGAACTGAAAAGAAAGAGAAGTGAGACTTCTACCTCAGGTATATATGTTATAGAAGTCAATCTTGTTGGTTGCTACTCGAAATACTGTTCTAGTTCTCTTGTACAAAAATTTGTACAAGCATAGAACTTAACCTAACTACCCATGTGCTCTACTGAAGTTAAACTTGATTATAAACGATGCTTAATATTATTAATCCAAGTTGCTGTTCAGAAGTTAAACTTGGATTGGAAACGATACTTAACATTTTTACTCCAAGTTTAACCGATGTGATCTTCCTAAGTTAAACCATATTACAGAAGTTAATTAAATATCTATTTCAAATATCGGCTTCCAGGTTAAATATGGAGAGACACTAGACCTTCTTGGGTATGGGATCATCCACCACTTCCTAGACAAAGCCTTTCAAAGAAATCGGATATGTAACTTCTTACAGTAAACTAGGTTTAACTACAGAGACTTCAATAGAAGCACAATATCGAAATATGAAATCGAAACTCAAAATCGATGACAAAAATGATAGCATAAAATCGATAGCCTCTTGTGTTTGATTTTTCAAGATCTATACAAAGAACATGAACTAGTTATGATGCGGAAACAAATAACTAGTTATACCTTTCTTTGTAGCTTATAGACCTCTTGATCTTCTGTTGTATTCCTTTCCTTCTTTTGGACGTCGTGTGGGCGACGATCTACCAAGATGAAATCCACCCAAGCTCCTTCTTTTCCTCCAAGACTCTTGAGCCACCAAGGGATGCCAAAATAGGAAACTTTCTTCCTTTCTTCTTCTTCTTCTTCTCCTTCTAGTAACCGGCCACCTATGTAGAGTCTTCTTCTTTTTCCTTCAAGTTTCAGCCACCAAAGGAATATGGATGCCGACCTTAGAAAGAAGAAAAGAAGAGAAGAAGGAAGGTGTGCCGCCAGCCTAAGGAAGAGAGAGGGAGGAAGGGGCCGACCACACCAAGGAAAAGAGAGGAGAGAATAGGGTTGTGTTATCTCATAAGGCACCCTCTCCTTCTCTTTCATAATCCTTAGTCAAGGCAAGAAAGGAAAGTTTTAAACATAATTAAAACTTATTTATTTGTGGCCTCCCTTTAAAAAAGGAAATTTTAACAACAATTAAAATCTTTTTCTAAATTTCCTATTATTCATGGCAATAAAGGAAAGTTTTAAAATTAATGTATCTCTTTTAAAACATGTAGACAACTATAAAAGGAAAGATTAATTAAAACTTCTCTTTTTAAAATATGGTTACAAGAAGGAAAGATTTTAACAAAATAGAATATCTCTTTTAGCCATTGTAGATTACTACAAATAAGGAAAGATTTAACAAAATTTTGTTTACAAAACTTCCTTTTATTTTACTCTGGCCGACCCCATACTTGGTCACCAAGCATGGCTTGGTCGGCCCCTACTTAGGCTCCATGAAGGGCTTGGCCGACCCTAGCTTGGGCTCCAAGCTTGGCTTAATCGGCCGCACAAGATGGGTAAGAAGCTTAGCTTTAAGTGGATATAAGGTTTTATAAATAAGAGGTTATAACAGGGACCGAGAGGGGGAATTGGTTTTGGTCTCCCGATGAGCTTGAGCTTCCCATGTTCGCCCTGAACACTCAACTCAAGTTCATCAATAATAACTCATACCACTAAAGAATTATTATTGCACTACCACACCAATCCCATATTACAATATGGGTTCTTTCTTATCATAAGTGTGTTAGTCTCCCTGTGTTTAAGATATCGAATGTCCACTAATTAAATGAGTTACTGACAACTTACTTAATTAATATATAACTACAAGAGTAGTACCACTCAACCTTATTGTCATGTCGGAGTAAGTCCACCTGCAGTGTTTACTTGACAATCCTTATGAGCTCCTCAAGGGGACATCATCTAGGGATATCAAAAATGAATCTGACTCGACGACCCAACCCGAGTCGACCCGAAAAAAATCAAGTTCGGGTTAGACATTTTCGGGTTCAGGTCGGGTTCGGGTTGACCCGGATTGACCCAGGTTGACTTAAATATAGGATTTTGTGGGTTTTTTTGGGGTTAAATCAAACTTTATTTTAAAAATTTAGATGTTTTTATGTATATTAATATCATGTTTGTATGATAATGATGGAGTATTGAGATAAAAGTGAAGAATTATAGGAAAAATAGTCCAAAAAAGTCGTTTTGAATCGAATTTTCGGGTTATATGGGTCGGGTTCGTGTTGATCGGGTTGGTCAGGTTCGGGTTCGGGTTGAGATGTTTTGGGTTGAACTCGGGTTCGGGTCGGTTCGGGTTGGGTTAAAAAAAAAACTCAACCCGACCCAACCCGACCCGACCCTCCCGAATTGACACCCCTAACATCATCAACCTAGATTACTAGGACACAGTTTCATTCTATAGTCAACAACACACCATATAAATAATATTATTTCCCAACTTATCGGACATATTGATTTAACGAACTAAATCACACCCTTTAATAAATTAAAGAAATAAATATTAAGTATACGTGCTTGTTATTATATCATGATTAAGAGTACACACTTCCATAATAATAGAGGTTTTGTTCTTTTATGTAGTCAGTATAAAAAGAAACTACCTCAAATGGTTCTGCTCAATACACTCATAGTGTACTAGTGTAATTTTATAGTCAAGATAAATTAATACCAGATTACACTACAACCACTCCAATAGTTTGTCGCATTCCATCTTGGTTGTGAGCTACTATTTATAATTTATAAGGAACTGATAATATGATCTTCTGTGTGTTACCTCACACCATATTATCTACAATATAAATTAAATGGACAACTACACTTAACATAAATGTAGACATTTGACCAATGTGATTCTTATTTATAAATAAATGTTTATACAAAAACTAGGCTTTTAGTATACATCCTAACAATGTGATCTTATCTTGCAATCATTGTCCGATATCTATAGTCAATTTGTTATAAACTACAACATGAATGAAATTGACAAACCGCTGTCTGAGATGTTGAGTATGTTGAGAACTGCTGAACTCAACCTTAAGAAGATAAAGCCTAGTACCATTTTGATGGTGTCTAAGGGCAAAGGCAATTGGAAGCCCAAAAGTAAGGGTAAGACCCAAGCCAAAGGAAAGGGCAAGACTCATGCATTGAAACCTAAAGGTGGGGTTAAGGAAGGAACCTACTTCCATTGTGGTGAAACCATACACTGGAAGAGGAACTGAAAAGGAAGAGAAGTGAGACTTCTACCTCAGGTATATATGTTATAGAAGTCAGTCTGTCTATTTCTTCTTTACGAGTATTATATACCGAGTGTGCATCTTACATTTATACTAATGTGTATTGGCAGAGAAACAGTAGAATATTGACAAAGGGCGAAGTGGACCTATGAGTAGGTAATGGTGCAAGAGTTGCTGTTGTCGCTGTAGGAACATATGCCTTATTTTTGCCCACTGGGTAGGGATGACAATTTCACCTGAACTCGATAGAGGATCCGACATCCGCCCCGAATGGAGGAGGGTATGGAGGGACTATCAATACCCGATACCCGACTCGAATACCCAATTAATAATATATATACATATATTAAAGAAAGTTTTCTTTTTCCAAAATCAACTTACTATTTTTGTTAATATTAAGAGGAGACTATATAGATGTTAATCTATTTTTTTAATTATATATATATTTTAATAGGTTGTTAATTTTAATATATTTTTATTAAATGATAATAGTTGGATAGAAAGAAGAAAAACTATAACTATAGAAGATATCCGATCATTTAATGGGTATGTGTATACCCATCGGAGATCCTATACTCGATGAGTATGAGGACGGAGGATATAGAATTCGACCTGAACCTGACCCATTGCCATCCCTACCACTGGGCTTGTTTTAGAACATGAAGAGTGTTGTTATGTGTCTACCTTGACTAAGAACATTACCTCTATTTCTTGTTTGGACAAGAAAGGTTTTTTCATTTGTAATAAATGACAAATGTTGTTCCATTTATTTCAATGATATGTTCTATTGTAGTGCACCTCTTATGAATGACCTCTATGTTCTAAACTTGAAAACTCAATCTATAACATAAATACCAAACGGTTCAAATCTAATGATTTGAACCAAACATATCTCTGCTTGTCGCTTGGGTCACATAAATGAGAGTCGCATACCCTAACTCCATAAGGATGGACTTTTGGACTCATTTGATTTTGAATCATATGAGGTATGTGAATCTTGTCTTCAAGGCAAGATGACTAATGATCTGTTAGGACTCATACATACTGATATATGTAGCTCTTTCAGAATAGCAGCTAGAGGAGACTATTATTACTTTATTACCTTCACTGATGATTTCAGTAGATACGACTATGTGTATTTGATAAGACACAAGTTAGAATCCTTTGAAAAGTTTAAAGAATTCAAGAATGAAGTACAAAACTAACTTGGTAAGAGTATTAAGATGCTTCGATCCGATCGAGGTGGCGAATACCTTAGCCAAGAGTTTCATGACCATCTCGTTGAGTGTGGGATCATATCTCAACTCACTCCACCTAAAACACCACAATGGAATGGTGTATCAGAAAGGAGAAATCGTATTTTATTAGATATAGTACGATCGATGATGAGTCATACAGATCTTCCTACTTTCTTTTGGGTGCATGTTCTAGAGACGACCGTTTTCACGCCTGGAACTTAAGTACGATACGACTGGAGGTAGTTAGCACTCCAAGGACGGTCTAACTTCTTATCTGAGCATCTTGCAGATAGTAGATATCCGATGCTAATTATATGCAAGGATATAAAAGAATTGCTTACACAATTGGATGCGCATAAAATTGTAAAGGATTTCATTCAAGAAAACAAACTTCATGATCCTAATGATACGAAGAAAAAAAATGTTATATGTGATAGAACGGCTATACAAGTTATTCAGAAAGAAGAAAGTGAAATTTAACAAAATATATAGCTCTATTTTATTACCAATATATATTATTGGCGATGAATATAAACTTTTCAGTTGATAATAACCTCTTTTTAAAAGAACGGTCAATGATTTTTATCCTTTTAAAGTAGACTTTGACGTACCTATTAATATGTTTAACCCCCTTCCATGTAATAATATTGTGTTCTAATTTTCTGTTAATTGCTTAATTATTGTTTATTTATATGTATGATAAAAATTAGGAAAATCTAGATAAAAAGGTAGTTAGAAAAAATAGGCATTGGGTGCATAATAACAAATCAACGTATTGCTAAGGAATCAAATACTCGAAAAAGGTCTGAACTATTTTGCAAGAGTTGTACAAGAAGAAAATTTTTAAAATAAAAGTTTTTCCTCAGGAAGCTTATGCATTTCTGAGCACTTACATTGCCAACTTATTTAATTTAGATTACCAAATTATTTTTCATTCAATTGGATATTGTTTAAGATGAATTGAGCATGATTTTTTTGGGGGCATGAATTGAGAATGATTGAAACATATTTAAGGATGCTTCAATAACATTAGGATCGTTGGCCCCGAGCTAAAATTAAAAGGATGTGTTTATGGTTCTGTTAGAAATATTTATGTTAAAAAGTGCAGATAAAATAAAAACAAAAAAGAGAACAAAATCATTCTTCGGATAAAAAATTAATTGATAATTAAAAACTAAGGAACTTACATTAGAAACACGTAATCGGCAGGATTCGAACCTGCGCGGGCAGAGCCCACATGATTTCTAGTCATGCCCGATAACCACTCCGGCACGATCACTAGATGTGTTTTGATCGACAAGTTAAATATATAGAAATAAATATTTAAATTTCTGAGACATAATTATCTGTGACCAGAGTTGAACTTGGTAACTAAAAACTAAAATAAATTGCTTCTCCCACCCCCACATTCACCTCCTGGCCCCATCAAAAATTTAATGATATTTACATTTATACCCTTTTATGCTTTATTTGTTATTTGTTATGTTTTAATTGGTTTTATTTTTTTTGTTAACAATAAAAAAACAAACATTTTTTTTTTATTTTCGCACCCCAATATACAATTTTTTTTACCGGCCCAATATTTTTTTTATTAGTTTTGTTGGTCTTTTTTTGTTAAAAAAACAAAAATAATAAAAAAATAAACAAAACTAAAATAATTTTTTTATGTTAACAATATTATTTTTTTAATTGGTTTTATTTTTTTTTGTTAACAATAAGAAAACAAACATTTTTTTATTTTCACACCCCCAAATACAATTTTTTTAGCCGGCCCAATATTATAAAACAAAACTAATAAACAAAACTAATGATCCTGTCCGAATCGCCGAACCAAAGGACGCTGGGCACGTGGCGCTCTCCTAGTCGATGACGCAGGCCTCCGAAGCTCCGGCGATCCTGCACAGAAGTCGGGCCGGGAAGGAGTTCCCGGCGGCGACCCTCCGACGCTCAAGTCAGGTAAGTGGCGGAAAAGGGAGCTCCCAAGCTTGTAGAATGCGTACCTCCGGCGAAGTCTACGGTTCTTTATATAGGGTGATGAAAAAGCTCCTACACGGCTATCGAGGCGCGTGCATGTCCGCAACCCATGCCTCGGTGTGTACCTGTCAGAGAGCTTACCTGACGTCATACTGCGACAGTCCCATTGCGCCTTCGATGGGACAACAGGACACCCCGTTGTCAGACTAGGAGTATGGCCTAGCCATATGATTCGACGGCTGCCAGAAGATGTTCCCCCCTCTTTACTGTTCATAATCCGGGGCGTCCGGCCGACCCTTCCTCCTTTTACGCATTGGCCGGACGACACTCACCTCGCGTCCGGCCCGCCGTTGACATTGGTGTGCGGGGGAAATTTCCAGTAGGCGCTATGTAGAGACTGTTAGCAGTGTCATTGTTTCCTGGTTCTTCCGCTCGGCTCTTAACTACTGTTTCGACAGAGCGTCGGAACCCCGACCCGGTCAGGGCGCCTTTTACTACCGAATGTCCCTTAGTCAGCCGATCGGTCTGGTCCATTTCTTCCAAGTCCGGTCGGCTCACCCTTCTTCGGCGGGCTGCTTGGCCATTTGACCTCTACGTGGCGTTGACCCCTCGTTAGGGGGTCCCGGGCTCTTACCACCGGATCACTTGCCTTCCCTTCGAGTCTAGTCGAAGGAGGCGAAGTCCGACTGACTGGACTACCGATCTGACAGAACAACGATCATTGTATTGGGCCGCTCAGCCAGGCCTAATGATGCTCATCCATTCGGCGGTATCTGATCCATGCCTTGTGGTCTCTTGGACCCCATGTCTGATGCTCTCCCCTCCTATTCATCATGTGCACTGCACACGGTAAGGGGAGCTCATTAAATGCGGCCAGTATCCCGCTGACACGTGGCGATTTGTCAGCGTATGGCGGTGGCGTCACTTCCGATGGGACAGCCGCCGTTTGAAATGGACGGCTAGATGATGACCTCGTTATCAACGACCTGATCGGACGGTGGAGGTTGCTCCCGGGCGGCGATATAAAGCCCGCGACTCCGTTTCCGCCGCCTCGTTACTTCATCCTCCTAAGGCGCTTCTCTGCTCGTTTTTTTTTCTCCGGCGACCTCGCCCCTCCATTCTTCGGCAAACCCCAGGCCCTCGTCGATCATCTTTCTTGCTCGTAAGACCCTCTTTCTTGTTCCCCAACGTTTTCTGCTCTTTGTTACTCGTTTCCTTCAGTCGGTTTTCCTCCATTCCTTGCTTGAACCTTCTCTTTCGGTCCCGTATTCTCGTATTTCGCCCATGACTAGCACCTCGCAATCAACCGGCGGCACTCCGGGTCTATGGTACGCGACCATGGAGAGCCGCTTTGATGAGGAAGACGCATTGCGTCTTGTTCGGACTTACGACCTGCCGACCGACCACCAAATAGTGTTAGCCACACCGGCCGATCGGCCTCATGAACCACCCGACACCGTTCTTTTCTTCCGAGACCAATTTCTAGCCGGACTGCGTTTTCCACCCCCACAAGTTTTTCTTAGAAGTTTGCAATTATTTTCGCATTCCGCTCGGCCAGGTAGTTCCCAACTCTATTAGGCTGCTGAGCGGAGTGATAGTTTTGTTCAAACTGAACGGCATCCCCTTAGACCCAAAAATTTTCCACTACTTCTACTATCCCAAGCAGGCCGAGTGGGGTACTTTTGTTTTTCAATCTAGGATAGGTTTCGTACTCTTCGATAACATGCCGAGCTCCAACAAACATTGGAAGGAGCATTTTTTCTATATACGTTTTCCCAAGCGACCAACTTTTCGGACCAAGTGGTAGACGGCGATATCGGCGCAACCGGAGCTCGGCAAATTTAGAGGCGACGCAGCCTACCTTCATGCAGTCGAACGACTGCCAGCGCTATCATATTGACAAGCTACTCCTCCTGGGAGTAATGCACATATTCGGCTTGTCCTCTACCACAGCCGACCTGCCCTGCAGCATGAGTAAGTCCCCTTATCTTCCCGTTTGTTTTGTTCTAATTGATTTATTTTTTGCTTCTGCAGCTGAAGTCATGTGGCGCGCCAAAGCTACCGAGAAGCTCAAATTGAAGGCTGCTCAAATCGAGGCGGTGACGAACAAGGAGGCCGCCGAACGAGGCCTTTCCCCAGCTGATCCGGCCGGCGAAGAAGGTGAGGGGACACCAACTGTCCCCGAAGCCTCAGACGCCCTGCCTCTCACGATGAGGCCGCGGGCGACATAGAACCTCCTACCGAAGCCGAGGTGGAGGGTCGTTCGGCCGATGACATGCCGCTACTCACTCGGAAGCGCCGTCGACCGGAATCCGCATCTGCCTCAACTACACTTAATGAGTCACAGCCCGAGCGGGGCGCGGATGCACCGGTGCTGTCGGGGACGGTTTCCCTCGAGAGTACTCCGACCCCTCGTGGTTCTCCGAGGGCCAGCTCTGAGGTGCCGCCGTCCAGCCCTTCAAGAACTTTGCGCCGTATCAGGCGCTTGGGCGAGCTTCCATCCTCGTCCATCGGTGAGCCGTCCGGTAAGGCCGACGCTTCCAAGAGCGAGCCGAGCGACCAGAATTTAATTAAAACCGTCCTGCGCCTTCCTTCGGAGGCGTACCTGGCTGCTGCTGATCGGCCTGTGGTCCCCGAGCAGCAGATTACCTTGACAGGCCCTCTGGCCCAAGCTTGGATGGACGCTCGGGCAGCTCGGCGACAGCAATCTACAACAGGCCACCGGGGTATGCTCTGTTTCTTTGTTTGCGTATTTAAATTATGTTTTTAACCTGTCCACATTTGCTAGCAGAACTGGGTGGAGCAGATCGCCATTAGCGATCGACTGGCCGAACTGGAGGACGAGTTGAAAAAACAAAAAGCTGCGGGGGGCACCGAGCAGTCGACGGCCGCTCTGGAGAAGGCCAAAAAACTACTGGATGCCGAACGGAAAAGGGCTTCCGATTTAGCGAGCAAGGTCGTTCGGCTTGAAACGATGATCAAGCAACGAGATAAGGAGATCAAAACGGCGACCACTCGGAAGCAACAGGCCATCAATGATATGGACCGGATGAAGGTGTAGATCCGAGGGCTGGAGCAACGCATCAAGGATCTGGATGCTCTGCTGGCTGTCGAGAAGGAGAGCCGCTCGGCCGATCTCCAAAGATTTGATGGAGACTTGAAGGATCTCCAAGCCGCTAGCGACGATGCCCACGCCGCGCTTAAAGAATATCAAGAAGGGGAGTCGGCCCGCTCTGACGAAGTGAGGAAGGCGTATCTCCGCTCAGATGATTTCGGAGAGAAGTTTACCGACAAGATATCCCTCACCTTCGAAGAAGCGATCAAGGCGGCGGTGGATTACCTGAAGACCAAGGGCCACCTGCCCGCCGAGCTGGCCATCCCCCCCGAGGACCTCGTGACCGTGATGGGCGCCATCCCCGACACTCTTTTTGACTTTGACGCGTGATAAGCGTTTTCTGTGTATAAACTTTTTTGTATTCCAGCCGTTCGGCCCAACTTATCTTTGTAATGACGCAAGTGTTCTTTATATCCTTTCCGCTCGGCACCACGCTTCTGTCCGGCTCAGTTCGATCGTCTTAATGACATCTACCATGCGACCGTGCAGCCGCTAGGCTTTCGAACGTAGCCGCTCGGCATTTCCATGCTAATATCCTAGCTTCCACTGACGAACTTTTTCTTTGTGCCTTACCCCCAAAGGGGTTTTTCGTACATTTTTGATAAGCGAGCCGCTCAGCCGTATGACCAGGCTATCGTTGATCGTATCATGTGACTGGCTATCTGCTCGGACGTTTATAGACGCCGGCTCGTCTCTCGATATTTAACGTCGGAGCTCGATGGTCTTCCGCTCGGACGTTTATAGACGCCGGCTCGTCTCTCGATATTTAACGTCGGAGCTCGACGGCCTTCCGCTCGGACGTTTATAGACGCCGACTCGTCTCTCGATTTTTAACGTCGGAGCTCGACGGTCTTCCGCTCGAACGTTTATAGACGCCGGCTCGTCTCTCGATTTTTAACGTCGGAGCTCGACGGCCTTCCGCTCGGACGTTTATAAACGCCGGCTCGTCTCTCGATATTTAACGTCGGAGCTCGGCGGCGCGGATTTTATAGACGCCGGCTCGTCTCGATATTTAACGCCGGAGCTCGGCGGTCTTCCGCTTGGACGTTTATAGACGCCGGCTCGTCTCGATATTTAACGTCGAGCTCGACGGTCTTCCGCCGGACGTTTATAGACGCCTTCGTCTCGATTTTTAACGTCGGAGCTCGACGGTCTTCCGCTCGAACGTTTATAGACGCCGGCTCATCTCGATATTTAACGTCCGGGCTCGACGGTCTTCCGTTCGGACGTTTATAGACGCCGGCTCGTCTCGATTTTAACATCCGGAGCTCGGCGGTCTTCCGCTCGGGCGTTTATAGACGCCGGCTCGTCTCGATATTTAACGTCGGAGCTCGGCGGTCTTCCGCTTGGACGTTTATAGGCGCCGGCTCGTCTCGATATTTAACGTCGGAGCTCGACGGTCTTCCGCTTGGACGTTTATAGACGCCGGCTCGTCTCTCGATTTTAACGTCGGAGCTCGGCGGTCTTCCTTCGGAGCGTTTATAGACGCCGGCTCGTCTCGATATTTAACGTCGAGCTCGGCGGTCTTCCTTCGGGCGTTTATCGGCCGGCTCGTCTCGATATTGCGTCGGGCTCGACGGTCTTCCGCTCGGACGTTTATAGACGCCGTCTCATCTCTCGATATTTAACGTCGGAGCTCGACGGTCTTCCGCTCGGACGTTTATAGACGCCGGCTCGTCTCTCGATATTTAACGTCGGAGCTCGACCGCCTTCCGCTCAGACGTTTATAGACGCCGGCTCGTCTCTCGATATTTAACGTTGGAGCTCGACTGCCTTTACGGCTAACTTCGACACTGCCGATCGGCGGAACCCTTGGCCATCCTTTGCATTAATTTTGTTTCCTGCATTACAAGGACATGGGCGACCAACATATACAAAAATGATTTACATTCGTGCACCTTTCATCCAGCTCGATAAGGCTGGAGATGATTTGCACTCCACGGTCGATCTAGCTGCCGCCCTTCTTCATCCTCCAAATAATATGCGCCCGAGCGGAGCTTTTCAATAACCTTGAAGGGGCCCGCCCACGGTGCCTCCAGTTTGCCGACGTCGCCGACCGGCTTGACTTTCTTCCAGACAAGATCGCCGACCTGGAATGATCTGGGAATTACACGGCGGTTGTAATTTTGCTTCATCCGCTGCCGGTACGCCATCAGCCGAACGGACGCCTTGGCTCGCTCCTCGTCGACCAAATCCAGCTCCATGTTCCTCCGTTCGGCGTTGCCGTCATCATAACTCTGAATCCGGACGGACTCGACGCCGACTTCGACCGGAATGACCGCCTCGCCCCCGTACACCAAATGGAACGGCGTGACACCCGTCCCTTCCTTCGGCGTCGTTCGGATGGCCCATAAGACGCCCGACACTTCATCCGGCCAACTTCCTCCCAAATGGTCGAGCCGGGCTCGCAGAATGCGAAGAATTTCCCGATTGGTTACTTCGGCTTGACCGTTGCTCTGGGGATAAGCCACGGACGTGAAGTGTTGCTCGATGCCGTAGCTTTTGCACCAATCCTCTAGCATCTTCCCTGTGAATTGCCGCCCATTATCTGAGACCAATCGGCGAGGGATGCCGAACCGACAGATGATGTGTTGCCAGATAAATTTTTTGACCATCTGTTCGGTGATCTTGGCTAGCGGCTCGGCCTCCACCCACTTGGAAAAATAATCAACCGCCACTAGCAAAAATTTCCGCTGCCCGGTCGCCATCGGGAATGGACTAACAATATCCATTCCCCATTGGTCGAACGGACATGAAACTGTGGATGCCTTCATTTCTTCTGCCGGTCGGTGGCTGAAGTAGTGGTACTTTTGGCATGAAAGGCACGTTAACACTGTCCGAGCGGCATCCGCTTGTAAGGTCGGCCAGAAGTATCCAGCTAGCAGGATCTTCTTAGCTAGTGCTCGTCCGCCCGGATGTCCTCCGCATGATCCTTGATGTACCTCTTGGAGGATGTAAGCTGAGTCTTCCGAGCTCACGCATTTCAACAGCGGGCGTGAGAAAGCCTTTTTGTAAAGCTGATCGCCGATGAGTGTGAACCGACCGGCTCTTCTCCTTAGCAGCTGGGCTTCATTCCGGTCGGACGGTGTGGCTCCCGATCGGAGGAACTCTATGATGGGTGTCCGCCAGTCGCTTGGAAATGTGAGGCCTTCCATCCGGTCGACGTGCGCCACCAACATTACTTTTTCAATTGGCTGCTGAATGGCGACCGGCGTTATTGAGCTCTCGAGCTTGGCTAACTTATCAGCTGCTTGATTTTCTGCTCTGGGTATCTTCTGGACAATAACTTCTCTAAAATCGGCTTTCAGCTTCTCGAAGGCTTCAGCGTAGAGCTTGAGCCGAGCACTATTGATTTCGAAGGTACCAGAGAGCTGCTGAGCGGCCAACTGCGAGTCCAAGTGGAGTGTTACCCGACCGGCTCCCACATGCCGGGCAGCCTGCAAGCCAGCTATGAGGGCCTCATACTCCGCCTCATTGTTGGTAGCTTTATAATCCAGCCGAACGGATAGGTGCATCTTTTCTTCTTGTGGGGAGAGCAGCAATATTCCAATCTCGCTTCCGAGCCGAGTGGACGACCCATCCACATATATTCTCCACATAGCTTCCGGCTCCGGCCTTTGCACCTCAGCCACAAAATCGGCCAAGGATTGCGCTTTGATCGTCGGGCGGGGCTGGTATTGGATGTCAAATTCACTTAGCTCTGTCGTCCATTTGATGAGCCGTCCGGATGCCTCTGGATTTAGCAGAACACGTCCGAGCGGGCTATTGGTTTTGACAATAATAGTATGCGCCAGGAAATATGGACGAAGGCGCCGAGCGGCGAGGACCAGAGCGAAAGCTAGCTTTTCGAGTCCAGTGTAGCGAGATTCAGCATCCTTTAAAATGTGACTAAGGAAATACACAGGCTCTTCTCCGCTCGCCCTCACCAGTGCCGAGCCAATTGCCTGCTCGGTCGAGGATAGATAAATACAGAGCGGCTCGCCAATAGTCGGCTTGGCTAATACCGGGAGCGAATTCAGATATGCCTTTAAATCTTCGAATGCCCGGTCGCATTCTTCGTCCCATTGAAATTTTGTAGCCTTGCGTAAGATCTTGAAAAACGGAAGGCTCCGGTTGGCGGTTTTGGAGATGAACCGGGACAGAGCGGTTATCCGACCGGTCAAACGCTGCACTTCCCTTGTTTTTCTTGGAGGCGGCATGTCTTGTAGGGCTTTCACCTTGCTGGGATTTGCTTCGATTCCCCGCTCGGTCACTATGTACCCCAGGAAGCGCCCTCCTTTTGCTCCGAACAGGCACTTCTGGGGATTTAGCTTGACACCATATTTGCGCAGCGTTCGGAAGGTTTCCTCCATATCTTTGAAGAGATCGGCCGCTCGGACGGACTTTATGAGAATGTCGTCCACATAAACTTCTAGATTCCGCCCGATCTGCTCTCTGAATACTTTATTCATCAAGCGCTGATATGTGGCCCCCGTATTATTCAATCCGAACGGCATTACATTATAGCAATAAGCGCCGTCGACCGTCACGAAGCTGACTTTTTCCTGATCTTCTCGGGCGAGCGGCACTTGGTGATAGCCCTGGTAGGCGTCGAGCATACAAATTAATTCGCAGCCGGCCGTAGAGTCCACCAGCTGATCTATCCGGGGCAGAGGATAAAAGTCTTTCGGGCAAGCTTTGTTGAGATCCCGAAAATCTATGCATACTCTCCACTTGTTGCCTGGCTTAGAGACTAATACTACGTTAGCCAACCCGCTCGGGAACTGTACCTCGCGGATATGGCCGGCCTCCAAGAGTTTCTCCACCTCCGCTCGGATGATAGCATTCTGCTCGGCGCTGAAATCTCTTTTTCTCTGTTTCACGGGCCGTGCGTCCGGTCGGACGTGTAGTTCATGCTGCGCTATACTTGGTAAAATTCCGGGCAGCTCATGCGTCGACCAGACGAAGACATCATGATTTCTTCGGAGGCTTTGGATCAATCCTTCTTTCTGTTTCTCTTCCAGATCGGACGCTATAAAGGTTGTGGCCTCCGATCAGGTTGGGTGGATCTGCACTTCCTCTTTTTCTTCATAAATTAAAGAGGGTGGCTTTTCGGTGATGGCGTTTACCTCGATCTGGGGTGCCTTCCGAGCGGAACAGGCCTCTGCTCGGACCATCTCGATGTAGCATCGCCGAGCTACCAGCTGATCTCCCCGTACTTCTCCTACTTTGTCCTCT